>NW_006159577.1:4752714-4786550 GCF_000334495.1 Tupaia belangeri chinensis | reverse complement strand
TCCATAGGTGTCTGGTCTTCAGCATTCCCTAGATGTGTAATCTTGTTCCCTTTTCCCCTGATACTTGGGCTGACAGTAGGAGATCAAAACACAGAGAGCCTATCCTGTGGAAACGTGCCCATTCCCCTCAAAAGGAGAAAACAAGCTTGAGAACAACATGGAGAGTTGTTGAACAACATGGAGTATTAAAAAAGATATTGGCAGGACTAGCAGAGGGTGTAATGGTTATGTCTCTGGACTCCCACATAGTCAACTACAGTTAGCGTCCCGGGCCCCACAGCTTAAAGTTCTTGCTGGGTGTGCATGCATGCATGTCCAAAATCCTGAGGAGAGAATGACGGTGAAGGGATTGCGACATGGTCATTCACCATGGGGAATGACTTCTCACTTTCTCTCTCTTTCTCATCTCTCTGGTGAGCACATGTGCTTTATAGCAAAAATCTAAAGGTTATAGAAACTAAGTAAATGGTTGGGAATACCTGATACAGTGTGGGAAGAGGGCGGGAAGAGGGGTGAAGGAGTAGAGTCTGAGGAAGAACATTAAGGACAAAAATAGAGAGGCAAGGCATTTATGGGACAAAGAAATTGATTATTATCTATTGAAGATAACTCTCTAGTGTGGTGAACTGGACTGGTGAGAAATGTACACATGTTGGAATATTCACTTTGTAAGCTAAGTAATGTGATTGAATGTATAAAAGAGATAGAAATAAAAAGAAATAAAAACAAAAATACACCAGCAGGTGATCTGGTTAAGGTGCTGGACTCCCACATGATTGGCCGTGGTTTGAGTTCTAGACCTGGCAGCTTGCTCTCTCACTTTCCCTCTCTTTCTTGCCTCTGGTGAGCACATGAACCCTGTATAAATTAAATAATAATAACAATAATAATAATAATAATAAATAAAATTAAATAATCCTTTTTTAAAAATTAAAAAGATATCAGGATCAGTAGTTGGCATAATGTCTATGTCGTTGGACTCTCATGTAGTTGACTGTGGTTCAAGTTCCGGACCCAGTGGCTTAAACTCATGCTGGGAGCATGTTCATACACGCCCAAGATCCCGAGCAGAGAATGGAGGAAAACGAATTATAGAAGGAATTGTGGCGTGGCCATCCTCCTGGTGGAGGGGTGTAATTTCTCACTTTCTGTCTCTCTCTGTCTTTCTGGCAAGTCCACACACCATATAGCAAAAAACCTCTCAAAATAAATAAATAAATAAAAAGATATCAAATCTCGAGTATAACTTTTAGCTGGATGAAGCCAAATGCAAAGGTACAACCCTAAATCCAGGTTGGTGACTGATGTAGAGCATGGGTTTGTGGTATCTTTCCAAAGCAAAGTGCAGAGCCTATGGATTACTAGTGTATGCACAGTAAGCAGATCAGGTGCCATCTGATAGCCTCGGTGTCTCAGCTATGAAGTCAGTTCAGAAAACAGAGGCAAGTCCAACAGAGTAGTCTTCTTTTACCCAAGAGTTTCCAACTATTGAGAGTGTCCCAATACAAATAACTGACAGGGGACCAGCAGACAGCATAATGGTTATGCCACTGGATTCCCACATGGCAAGCAACGGTTTGAGTCCCAGCCCCAGAGACTTGAAACTTATGCCGAGCGCATGTGTGTGGGTGCTCAAAACCCTGAGAGGAGAATGGAAGAGAAGGGATTGTGGCATGGCCATCCCGCAAGGGGAGAGGGATGATTTCTTACTTCCTGTTTCTCTGTTTCTGTCTCTCCGGTGAGCATATGTGCCTATAACAAAAATTTTTCTCAAAAGGGACCAGCAGATAGTTTATGGTTATGTCATGGTTATGTCACTGAACTTCCATGTAGTTGACTACAGTTTAAGTCCCGGACCTGGCTGCTTATAATGCATGCTGGGTGCGTGCTTGCCCAAAATCCCCAAAAGAAAATGGAGAAGGGATTACAACGCAGTCATCCCCCTGGGGGTGAGTTCTTGCTTTCTGTCTCTCAATCTTTCTCTGTATCTCCACTAAGTGAGCGCACCCTATAGCAAAAATCTCTTTAAAAAATTCTCTTGAGACCAGCAAGTGGCGTGGTGGTTAAGACATTGGACACTCCCACATGGCTGACCATAGTTCACATCCCGGACCTGGGGGTTTGCTTTCTTACTTTCCCCCTCTCACTTTCTGTCTCTCTCTGGTCAAATGAAAATAAATGGATGAATAAATAAAATTAAATAATAATTTTTAAAAATTCTCTATCGCCCCCCCAAAAATTGACAGATAACTTCATGGTAGATTATGGGGGGGGGTGGGGTGGGAGAGTATCACAGTCTGGTAATGAAGACTGGGGATCCCAAAGAGTGAAGTGATATTTACACACAAACCCAGAGAGAGAAATTGCCCACATGGTAGGCAGAAATTGGGGCAGACCTTGTGGACCAAGCTCCAAGTCTCATACAATGCGAATGGCAAAGGCAAGAAATCAAAGCCACGTGACATGGTTGGTGATGGTGCAGTCTGAGGTCATGTGTTTCTCAGTTCTTGTGTTATGGAATGAGCGTGAGACCCAGAAGACAGTGCTCAACGCTGTAAGAGGCCAGGGTTTCCATAAGAATCACCCCTCATGCCTTCTCTTCTCTGGTCACACCTTCACTCTTGTCATTGTTGTTCTTCCGAGGTGAGGTTAGGTACATGGGGGCCGATGAAAAAAATGCCCTCCCAGGATAAATCATCTCAGAGATGCTTTCCCCCTGGCACTAGGACACTTTTCCTTTTGGCCTTGTGTCTGTATTGCCCAGTAGCCCACATCCTGCTCTGCTTCCAAAACTAGGGGCATTCTTCACACAGGTTAATTCAAACTTTCCAAGGTTAAAATCAAGCCCTTGTTCAGGAAGCACTTGGGAGTCTTTGAAATTCACCTAGAAGGAAGTTGGAATTTGTATCTCTAATGTCTGTGCTTTTGCAGTTGAGCAACAGCCAGATTATTCATATGGCAATCAATCAAACACACCTAAGTTGTTCCCACAGATTAGCTACCTACTATTAGCAAAGTCCCTCCTTCCTTTATATTGATTTATGGCAGCGATTGCAATATATCACTCCAGAGGACACACCTCCTTTTCAGCTAGAAAGCTATAAGTATCAAGGAATTCTTATTAGAATTGAGAAGAACCCAGCAAAATGGGGAGCTCCATGGTCATCCTTGTAATGTGTCTCTTATGGGGTCAAGTTCTATCTACAGGTATTCTAATTATTATATTCACTCCTGCATACCCAAATTATGGCAAATTATATCTACTTGTTCCTCGGTACTAGGCTTTCCATCTCAAGGGGTGTTTTGTATTAAGGAGGAGGTACTTCTTTGCTGATACTTGTAATTGCTTGCAAGTATTTAGAAGGATAGGCTCTTTTTTGTTTTGTTTCTGGTTAAAAATGGCAAATGTTTGTAGTTAGAACAAGCCAATGTCAATGTTTTCAGCAAGTCATTCAACTAAGAAAATGCTTGATTGGTTTAGAACACTTCTTGAGAAGGGGCCAGCCAGTGGTGTGGTGGTTAGGGTGACTGGATCCCACATGGTCAGCTGTGAAGTCTGAGTCTTGGACCCGGCAGCTTGGAGAACTTACTGGGTATGTGTATGTGCATGCCCAAAATCCTAAAAGGAGGGAGAAATGGAGAAGAAGGGGTTGCAGCAAGGCCATTTCCCCAGGGAGTGCTTTCTCACTTCCCTCTATTTCCTATCTCTCTCTGGTGAGTGCACTTTCCCTGTAGCAAACTGAAAAAGAAAGAAAGATCCCTGAGGAAAGGTGTATGTGTGTTATTAAGAAGCTGTAAAACTTTACCGTAATTGGTTAAACAGGAGGTTTGTGTGCTACAAAGATGAGTGGAAAAGTTTCCCCTGTAAATGCTTGTGATGCGACTTCTTTCTGCAGGTGTGTCTGGCTTGGTAACTAATATTTGCTGAGCAAAAGCAGGTAACTAACAGCAGAGACAAGATAAATAAGATTCTGAGTCCGGGTCTGCCACTCATTGCTTTGAACAAATGACTTAATTGAATCTGTGCTCTTAGAATCCAGTGATAAACATACAAGAGTCATTGGCAAGTCAGCGTGATTGCTGAATCTCAGTGTGTTTTGCCTGATACACGGAGTGAATCAGACAATTCCCCAGTTGGCCTGATTGCTCTCTGACTTCACCTCTCTGTCTGCCTCACTCCCTCTTTATCTCTCCATCTCTTCCTCCTATCTCTTTCTTTTCTATCTCTGTGTTTCCTCTCTGTGTGTCTCTCTGAGTCCTTTTCTCTCTCTCATCTAACTGGCATCATTATTTCCATCTCTCTCTCTCTCTGGTCTTCTTTTCCTTCCCTCTCCCCTTCCTTTCTCTCCTTCATTTCTCCCCCACTTCTTCTCTTTTATCTCCCTTTATTTTGGGGGGTGGGTGTCATCTTCTGCTAGATTTGTGAATTTCAAGCAACAGAATAAAAATCATCTAATTTCTAGATAATTTCTAGAACTTTCACCCCATCCCACCCTACCCCCACCCCCCAAGCTGGGTGAGAGGAAGTTCTGAAGATAAATGTTCATTTGGAAGATTTCTTCCATGAAAGTAGCACCCCAAAACACAGCCCTCGTGACCTACAGCATGGGAAGAGTGTGCGTGGTGTGAGGAGTCCACTGGGTCAGCTGATGGAGGATACTCACCTTTTCACCTTGTCAGGGAGGCTCGGTGGGAGGGGTACAAGCTCTGAGTAGCCGGGGGGCTGGAGATACTGTCTTCATCAAAAATATGTAAACACGGGAGGCAGCGTTTTTGGCTCTAGCTTTCATCAATAGGAAGTTCAACCTCCAGACTTGCACTGGCTCTGAATAGGGACTTGAGCTTGACGTCAGCACTTAAAGGACAGGGAGTGAATTACCCTGTCCTATTCATGAATGGAAAAGAATGGTATTGCTCTCTCTTTTTTTTTCTTTTTTTGTAGGGGTTTTTGCTATAGGGCACATGTGCTCGCCAGAAAGACAGAGAGAGACAGAGAGACAGGAAGTGAGAAATCATCCCCCAGGGGGGATGGCCACGTGGCGATCCCTTCTCCTCTATTCTCCTCTCAGGATCTTGGGCATGCACGCACACACACCCAGCGTGAGTGTAAGCCACCCTGTCTGGGACTCAAACCATAATCGACTACATGGGAGTCCAACGACATAGCCATTACACTAACTGCTAGTCCCCAAGAATGGTATTGCTCTTGAATTGAGGGGATTTGTAGTTTGACCATGATGTTCTACGTGTGTGTGTGTGTGCAGACACACATACATGTGCTCATGCAAGCCTGGATTTGTAGATCCGAGGTAAGAATTGACCCTTTATAAAATTTATCTATGTTCTCTTACTTAATTGGTTTAGCAATCCCAAATTAGGTACCATTGTCTCCACATTACAGAGAGGAAAACTGAGCTCAGAAAGGTTATATGGCTTGTACAAGGGCAGCAGGTGATGAAAGTCTGGGCTAGAATTTGAACAGGGAGCAAGGCATGTCAGCATTCTGGTTGATGCTTGTGCTGTCAGTCCTTACTGCTCCCTGCATCGAACCAAGGAGAAGCGTGGTGGCCTTCAGCTCAGTGCTGGAGCTCCATGGTATAACTCCATTCCAGGGGAATCACAGCAGCAGGAACTCTTGTCAGCATTGGCCTTTACACAAACGCTTGAGAAAAACTCAGTATGTCCACGTTTGTGCTGGGCAGAAAGAGCTGTGGTACCTCTGCTGGTCACAGCGATGGCCTTGGCTCTGCCACTGACCAGCTGTGGAGCCCCTGTAAGCCTCACTTTACTCATTTATAAATGGAGATTGTGTTCCAGTCTCACAGGGTTGTGTAGAAATGAGGTCACTCATGCAGAGTCTGGCACCTAGGTGCTTCAGAACCATTCAGCATTATTACTATTCTAGGTATTTTCCTAATGTTTTATCCAAATGTGACTTCCTAAATGCAATGTGGTATTTTGGATTGGATCCTGGGACAGAAAAGGAAAAGCTGATGAAATCCAAATAAAGCCTGGAGTTTGGTTGGTCGGAATGTACCAATGTTTGATTTGTTGGTTGTGACAAATGAACCATGAAAATAGAAGATGTCAATATTGGGAGAACTTGAATAAAGGATCTATGGGAATGTGGTAGTAACTTTGCTACATTTCTGTAAATCTAAAATTATTCCAAAAAAAAAGTAACTTTCTTCAGTTGCACTTTTTTCAAGGCCAATGTTTTATAAAATGAGAAAGTAATAATTGCCTATCACTAATTTCTGGCCGATTGTTAAACCTCACCCTTTCTGTAGTTTAACTGAGGTGTTGGTAATGAGTTAGCCTTAAGGAGGAAAACTAATAGAGAGACTTTTGGGCATTGTGAAAATATTTTTAACGCGGATGGCATTTGCATCAGGGGAGGTTGTTCTGAGTCACTTAAGTAACGGGCCCCACAGATGTCTAAGTACTCTCCTGCACAGTTCTCCTTTCTTTAACTCGTCTCTTCAACAAACACAACACTGGGTGTTATGTAACACAGCCTGGTCTAGCTGCCAAGGGCTACGGAACGAGGACGAAATCCACTGCCCCACCTCGGGACTGAGTCCATGCACCGCAGCCTGCCATTCTAGACCCTGTGACCCTGTGCACCACCTCCGGCTATTTTGTGTCTCTCACACCCCTCTTGGCAACACTTGCTTGTGTTTCCACTCCTCTTCTTTGCTACTTTTTTACACCATGATTTTACTTATTCTGCTTGTTTGTTAGGATAGCTTGCAGCTTACTCTCTTGCAATACAAACTAAGCTGTGTTTCCTACCTCCTATGTGCCCAAAGCCCTGCCTCTAGCCACAGTTACTTTGTTAGTGCTGTTCCTGCTACTTAGAATATAATCTTATTCTTGCCCTCCTTGTCCCCAACCTTCACCTGACTAAATCTAGCTGCTCTTTTAATTTATTTTTTTAAGTTTGCCAGTGGGTGTGAGTGCTTGCTGGAGAAAAACAGACACAGAGGGAGGGAGAAAGTGAGAAAGCACCCTCCTGAGAGCCCCATAGGGAATGGTCGTGCCACAATCCTTTCTTGGGCACACACACATACCCAATGTGTTTCTCAATACACTGGGTCTGGTACTTGAACTGTGCAAATGGCCATGTGGAAGCCAACTGACTTAACCACCACGCCATGAGCTGGCTTCGTCTGCTTCTTTTAAATACCATGAACACCATTGCATTCAGAAATCTCTTCCTGACATATACACAACACACACACACAGACACACACAGACACACACACAGTCTTGCATACTTTCTCATACACAAACACTGATACATACATAGATACACAGACACAATTATGCAGGTAGACACAGATATACACTCACATACATAGAAACACAGACACAACCACACACATATATGGATACACCAAGACAATGTCAACAAATGAATATGTACGGATATGCAGAGACAGATACACGCTTAAGTACACAGGAACACACACACACATGCACACGTACACACAGTGACACAGTGTCATCTGATCACTCATATTCTCCCATAGCATCTTAGCTAGCATACGTTTATATTATATTTCTGTGCATATTTCTAGGAATCTTGTTTTTCTGGAAGTCCCTAGAGGGCAATGATTTGCTTACTTAGTACCCAGCTTGGCACTTTGTATTACCAAGCCCCTAACAGTGTAGCTGCTCACACTGCCTGTAACGGAGCAGTCTGTGTCCTGGGTGCTCGGCTGTGGTATGGCAGGGAGAGGTGTGGCCGTGAGCCACCTCAGCTTCATGCCCTCCTTCCAGGTTTCTATTTCTTTATATATTTATTTATGGGAGAACTAAACACTACATCAGGAACAGAATTAACCGCATCGTCACCATTGCTGTATACTGTTATGGTAGAATGTTAAAATGTTTGGCTTTTTTGATGAGTTAAGATGGAAGAGCATTGCTTTAGCTTGAATTTTGGTAGTCAGAATTGTAGTCATCTAACACACTCACTCTTAGGAATCAACTTGCTTGATCTGAGCTATTACAGTAATTTTTCTGCTTATTATAATGGTTTTTCTATCCAAAAATGCCTCATGACTGTCCCAACAACCCAATAGTTGTGTGATCTTTGACAATTTATTTCACCTTTATAAGAGTTAGAGTTCTTGGGGCCAAGAGGTGGTATGGAGGTTAAGGCACTAAAATCCCACATGGCCAACTCCATGGTTCAAATCCTGCACCTGGCAACTTGAAAGTCAAGCCAGGCACTTGGGCATATGTGCCCAAAATCCCACGAGAAGACTGGAGGAGAAGGAATTGTGGTGTAGCCACCCCTTCTGGGGAGTGATTTCTCATTTTCCCTCTCTCTTTTGCAGTAGAACACACACATTCTATAGCACAACAAGAAGAGAGTTTTCACCTATAAAGTGGACGTGTAAGGATTTCGTGACAACAGAATGAGATATTACCTGCCTTATGCCTGGCATATGGCATTTACTGAAATAGGTTAGTTCCTCCTGTCCTCATTTTCCTCTTTGCCTCTTCCTCTTTCTCTTTTTCTTCCTCCTATACTTCATCTATCACTTAACCTCATTGTGTTCTTTTATCTTCAATTTCTCTTTTTCCTTTGATCTACAAGAAAATTTCCTCCCAACCTAACAGAATCTCTTCTGCATAACCTACCATTCCATTTTCCACCTTTAGCTTTAAACCACAACTCTCAATGCATAACTAGTGCTGAAAATGTAGGCTCTAGAGAATAATATAAAGAAAATTGAAAACACTCACGGTTTTATTACCTGAGGTTGCCACCAGTCCATTGTGGTATCTTTTTGTTTCTAATCCCAAGTTATTTATATGGGATGGGGGGGTCTTCAAATAGTTCCTGGAAACTGGGTATTATGAAAAAAATCATGCATTGATTTCAAAAATTTCTTGCACTATACATAAACTTATTCTTTAAAAGAATTTCTCGAAGGCACATGTGCTAGCTTTTTTTTTGGGAAAGAGAGAGACCCCCACAAGAAGGCGTGGTCACACTGCTATCCCCCTTCTTCCACTTCTCCATGGTGTGAGGATTGTATGCACACAGGCACATGCAGTCAGGTTGTTGGGGCCAGGATTCAAACTGTGGTCAGTCAGAGCACGAAGGGGCTGGCCCGATAAACTTGTACTTTAATTCCATTCTTTTCCCGCAGGCTCCTTGAAGCACCCTTATGTATGTAAGTGATATAATTTTTCTGAGGCTTCTTTATGCTTCATAAGAGTGAGAGAGAGAGAAAGAGAGAAGCACCTTCAATGAGGTCTCATACACCTACCCCCCCCCAACCCTCCCAGCTAGCCAGGATCATGGGTACATATGTGCCCAGTGTGTCAAGAACTGCACCCCCATTTCCCATGGGGATCCAGCTTCTGTTGAGCAGCATGTTACTGTTGTGCCACTAAACTGACCTGTTATCATTCAATACACATTTTTTCCTGTAATTTGTAAATTGTATTTTAAACATTTTAACATATCATTTACAATTTTTTAACATTGAAGTTGTTTTTAAGTTTCTTTACATATGGGTCACACTGTGAGGATCATCTTTGTCCATGAATCTTTGTCTGTTATAGAAATTATTATTTCCTTTGACTAAGTTCTTAGAATTACCAAGTTGGGACCCACGGCTGGCATGGTGGTTAAGGGTGCCAGACTCCCACCTGGTTGACTGAGGTTTGAGTCCCAGACCTGGTGGCTTGCTTTCTTACTTTCCCTTTCTCTCTCTCTCTGACCAAATTAAAAAATAATAATAAATAAAAATAAATAATTCTTAAAAAAAATTTACCAAGTCAAAGTATTGATCATTTTAAGGCTTTAAAAACATATTGATAGAGGCCAACAAGTGGCATAGTGGCTAAGGTGCTGGGCTTCCACAGAGCCAATCTTGGTTTGAGTCCCGAACCCAGAGGCTTGAAAATCATGTTGGGCACATGTGCATGCATGCCCAAAATCTCAAGAGGAGAATGGAGGAGAAAGGATTGCAGTGTGGCCATCTCCCCGGGGGATGATTTCTCACTTTCTCTCTATCACTATTTTTCTTTGTCTCTCTCTAGTGAGTGCACATGCCCTATGGCAAAAAATAAACGGACATATTGATAAATATCATTTAGAAATGTACCAATTCTTAATCCTACCTGGAAAAACAAGAGTGACAATTTCCATATTTTTACTAGCTCTGAATATGTGTATACATTTCTTTAGAGAGGATTTTGCTATGGGACACGTGTGCTTGCCAGAAAGACAGAGAGACAGACAGAAAGTGAGAAATCACCCCCCAGGGGCGTTGGCCATGCCAAAATCCCTTCTCCATTCTCCTCCCAGAATCTTGGGCACACACGCACATGTGCCTGGCATGAGTTTCAAGCCTCTGGGTCTGGCACCTGAACAATAGTCAACTACGTAGGAGTCCAGTGATGCAATTGTTCAAACATTTTGGTTGAATTGCTGCATAAAAAAATTGTATATAAATTTAAATTTCCCTTTATTTATAGTTAGGATGAAATTTTAAATTTTAAATTTTAATTTTTTTTTTTTTTTTTTTAGATTTTTGCTACTGGGTGCATGTGCTGACCAAAGGGAGACATATAGTGACAGAGAAAGGGAGAAATCACTCTTTATGGGGGATGGCCATACCATAATCCCTTCTCCATTCTCCTCTCAGGATTTTGGGCATGCAGGCTTATGCACCTGCATGTTTTTCAAACTGATGGATTTGGGACTCACACCATAGAGTCAGCCAGGTGGGAAATACCATCTTAATCACCACACCACCTGCTGGTCTGAGGGTGAACATTTTATAGCTATTTGTATTCTTTTTATTTGAAATGTCTCTTTATGTCCTTTGCTTAACGTTTTTGAAAGCTAGTGTCTTCTTTATTGATTTTTATAAACACTTCCTATATTTTGAATATTAATATTTTGCCATTAAATTGATGATGTATATCTTCCCAGTTAATTGTTTGCTTTTAATGTAGAATTTTCTATCTTTATTTTATATTTTTGTGTACTTACTTTTTTTTAATTTCCTGTTGTCTTCTTTATTGATTTTTATAAACACTTCCTATATTTTGAATATTAATATTTTGCCATTAAATTGATGATGTATATCTTCCCAGTTAATTGTTTGCTTTTAATGTAGACTTTTCTATCTATAATATATTTTATATTTTTATGTACTTACCTTTTTTTTATTTCCTGTTTTCCTCTGTGATTTTGTCTACTAATTTTAAATCCAGAATTTTTAACAGTAATTGGATAAATATGTAAATAGTTTCTTATTTTTGTGTGTTTAAAAATTTAATTCTTCAATTTCAAACATTATTTTGCTCTTTGGTGTGAAGTAAATATCTAAATTAGTTTTTCTCTATATTTTGATTTTTACAGTTTTATGTTTAGTATGTTTGCATTTCTAATAATTTTTGAATGCTAACTACATAGTAAACACTACACTAACCACTTGATATACTTTTTCCGTGTTTGTCTACACAATTATCTTATAAAACAATGTAGTCACCCTTTTACAGATGACTAAACTAAGACTGAGGAGACGAATAGACTTGTCTATGTGTAGAGAACAATGAGCAGCAGATTTAGAACTTGCATCCAGGTCACCTGTCTCTCAAAGTCATAGGGACCACAGGTACCCCAGCCCTTCTCCCACTGCCCTGACCCCTGTCCCATCAGTACTTTTTTCTTTTCAAGAAATTAGTCCTTTTAAGCCCATTTACTTTTCCTGATTAACTTTAGAATCATTTTTCAAAAAACAAACTGATCAGTTAAATATAGTGAAACCTTTTGATGGGAAGTATAGCAAACCTGTGACTTAGTCGAGAATGGGTAACATTTCTATATTCAGTGTTTCCAACCGGAGACTTAGTTCATCTCTTCCAGGAGAGTTTGGGTGCATAGAGTTTGTCATTTTATTACTTAGGAGTTTGTTTTGAAAGAGCAGTTATTCATAATGTCTCTACTTCTTCAGGGCTCATTTTAATTTAGCTTTCCCTCTGCTTGTTTCCCTTCTGCCTATCCTTCCTGATGAGGCTCAGTAATGGCATGAGGGGCAGTCACATGTGATTCTAGTCATACCTGTATGTCTCGCCAACCAGATCACATTTCTGATGGGCAGTGGAGTCATAGTATAATCTCAGCGCTCCTCTGCTGTGGAGTCTAGCATCCTGTAGGTACTTCTTAAGTGACTGTCAGATGAATTGTTTCTTACCATACAAATGAAGTTGCAGCTATAGTTCCTTTACATATGGTGCAGAACAGTGCTTCATAAATGTTAGTGTGCCTCAGAATGCTCTAGAATGCTTGTTGTGGTTGTTGTTTAAGAGAGTTTTTTTGCTGTAGAGCATGTGCGTTTGCTGGAGAGACAAAGAGAAACAGAGAGAAAGAAAGCGAGAAATCACTCCCCAGGGGGAATAGCCATGCTGTAATCTCTTCTCCATTCTCCTCCTGGGATTTTGGGCACACATGCACATGCACCTGGCATGAGTTTTAAGCCGCCAGGTCCAGGACGCAACCGCAATTGACTATATGGGAGTCCAGTGACATAACCATTATGCTATCCCCTGGTTCCTAGAATGGTTGTTAAAACACACATTTTTGGGTACCACCTCAGAATTCCTGATTTATAAATCCTGAAGAGGACTAAAATTTGCATTTAAAATATTATTTATCCAATTTTACTTATCTTTATTATCACTTTTTAATTTGTTATGGGGAACACGCATGCACCAGACAGAGAGAGAAGGAGAGAGAGAGGAGAGAGAAGGAAAGTGAGAAAAGAAGCTACCAGGTCTGAGACTCAACTGCAGTCAGCCATGATAGAATCCAGTGCCACAACCAGCAAGCCACCTGCTGGCCCAAGAATTTGCATTTTTAACAAGTTTCTAAGTACTGGCTGATGCTGCTCATCATGGAACCCACTTTGAGAATGTCACATTGCTCAAATAAAAATACAGAGCACTCAGTGAAATTTGAGTTTTAGATAAAAAAATTTTTGTTTGTTTGGGGGCACACTACACTAAAAGAAGAACTCATTATTTATCTGAATTCAAATTTTAACTAGGTATCCTGAATTTTGCCTAGCAACCATACTTTCACCTCATTTTCTCCAGATGCATGCCTATGCCTCCTTCCAGACTAGTTGAAATACCTACTTCTCTCTGATTCCTCCTGCCCAAGCCCATGGCCACGAATTGCCCCCTTTGAGGCTCCTATCCCTGCTCCACACTGTGCCCCTGCTAGGCCAAGATGAAATTATTGGTTATCGAGTTTTTCTGTTCAAGTAGTCTGTGAGTTCCAGAAGACTGGGTCTTTTCCTCTATGGTAAGTTTCCTTCTCTTCTCCAGCTTTTTAAAATTTCTCAGAGGATATGTGTACTTGCTGAGAGACAGAGAGAGGAAAGTGAAAAGGCACACCCCACAGGCCATGTCATGCTATAATACCTTCTTCTACATACTTTTGAGATTTTGGAAATGCATGCATATGTGTCCAATGTATTTCCCAAGTTGCTGGGTCCAGGAATTGAACCACGTGGTCAGCCTCATGAGATCCAGTCATCTTAACTACTAGACCATGGGGGCTCTCTCTTTTACTTTTTGCTTTTGTTAAGGAAAAACTTTTGCTATGGGATGTGTACACTTGCTGAAGAGAGAGAGACAGAAAGTGAGAAATCCCCCCCCCTGGGGGGGGGGAATGACCACATCATAGTCCCTTCTCCTCCATTCTCCTCTTGGGATCTTAGGCACAAACACACATTTTTGGGTACCACCTCAGAATTCCTGATTTATAAATCCTGAAGAGGACTAAAATTTGCATTTAAAATATTATTTATCTAATTTTACTTATCATTATTATCACTTTTTAATTTGTTATGGGGAACATGCATGCACCAGACAGAGAGAGGAGAGAGAGAGGAGAGAGAAGGAAAGTGAGAAAACAAGCTACCAGGTCTGAGACTCAACCGCAGTCAGCCATGATAGAATGATAGAATCCAGTGCCACAACCAGCAAGCCACCTGCTGGCCCAAGAATTTGCATTTTTAACAAGTTTCTAAGTACTGGCTGATGCTGCTCATCATGGAACCCACTTTGAGAATGTCACATTGCTCAAATAAAAATACAGAGCACTCAGTGAAATTTGAGTTTTAGATAAAAAAAATTTTGTTTGTTTGGGGGCACACTACACTAAAAGAAGAACTCATTATTTATCTGAATTCAAATTTTAACTAGGTATCCTGAATTTTGCCTAGCAACCATACTTTCACCTCATTTTCTCCAGATGCATGCCTATGCCTCCTTCCAGCCTAGTTGAAATACCTACTTTTCTCTGATTCCTCTGCCCAAGCCCATGGCCATGAATTGCCCCTTTTGAGGCTCCTATCCCTGCTCCACACTGTGCCCCTGCTAGGCCAAGATGAAATTATTGGTTATCGAGTTTTTCTGTTCAAGTAGTCTGTGAGTTCCAGAAGACTGGGTCTTTTCCTCTATGGTAAGTTTCCTTCTCTTCTCCAGCTTTTTAAAATTTCTCAGAGGATATGTGTACTTGCTGAGAGACAGAGAGAGGAAAGTGAAAAGGCACACCCCACAGGCCATGTCATGCTATAATACCTTCTTCTACATACTTTTGAGATTTTGGAAATGCATGCATATGTGTCCAATGTATTTCCCAAGTTGCTGGGTCCAGGAATTGAACCACGTGGTCAGCCTCATGAGATCCAGTCATCTTAACTACTAGACCATGGGGGCTCTCTCTTTTACTTTTTGCTTTTGTTAAGGAAAAACTTTTGCTATGGGATGTGTACACTTGCTTAAGAGAGAGAGACAGAAAGTGAGAAATCACCCCCCCTGGGGGGGGGGAATGACCACATCATAGTCCCTTCTCCTCCATTCTCCTCTTGGGATCTTAGGCACACATGCATATGCACCCAGCATGAATTTTAAGTCACTGGGTCTGGGACTTGAACCACGGTTGACTATGTGAGAGTCCAGCAACATAACCGTTGCGCCATCTGCTGGTCCTTTAAAGTCTCATGTGCAGAGATTGTTCCATGTTCCCTGAATGAGCAAGTGACAAACCCAGCTAACCCTCTTAGGATCTTAGGCACACATGCATATGCACCCAGCATGAATTTTAAGTCACTAGGTCTGGGACTCGAACCACGGTTGACTACGTGAGAGTCCAACAACATAACCATTGCGCCATCTGCTGGTCCTTTAAAGTCTCATGTGCAGAGATTGTTCCATGTTCCCTGAATGAGCAAGTGACAAACCCAGCTAACCCTCTGATGTGAAGTGTGATATAGCTCATGCCCCTGCTCCAGTTAACAATGGTGGCAGATTTAACTCTCCTTTTCAGAAGACTTCTTATTGGGCCATTTTTCTTTGTACTTTCAGCCGCTAGTGGCAGTGGAAGACACCACAGGAGCCATTGTTACATACGTGAGGACAAACGGTAGCTCTACGTGAACTCTGGGGCTGAGTGGTTGTTTTGCCCAAGGCTACCTCCAAGAATTCGGGAAGGACTGCTTTAGAGAATCCTGCTGGGTTTTAGATATAAGACAGGAAGGACTTCCTGTGATGGAGTTCACCTGGGCTCGGATCTTTAGCCCTTTCCTCCTTCTCGCAGAAAGGCTCTAAGCTGCCATGCTTGCCTCCCTCCACACCTCTTGCCTAAGATTTCTGTCTCCAGGCTGCACCTCAGGTGTTCAGTGGGCATCACACACAGTCACCCAGGCAGCAGAGACACATGGAAACAACCGCATCTAGTGAGTTCCTCTGGGTAAAATCCCTTATTTTCTCTCATCTTAGAATTTACAAATTTGTTAATGCTACTTTACTGGAAACTCGACCTTAGTTAATGCTTAAAATGACAACTGCTTCTAATTTAAAGATAAAAAAAAATGACAACTGCTTCTACTGGATATTTCCTCATTTTATTATGGTCTTGTGTGTGTATATGAATACAAAAACACAGACCATGGGTTGAGGTAAATCATTCAAATATTAAAAACAAAACAAAAGATAGGAGACAGTAGACAAATGGTTAAGATCAACCCCCTGAGTACAAATCTTATCCCTATTATTTATTAGTCTGTTGAATCTTGGGTAACCTTCTTGAGTTGCACAGGGTTGTATTAAGGATTAATTAAGGCGACGGGATCAGCAGTTGGCATAATGGTTACATCGCTGGACTACCACGTAGTAAACTGCAAGGTGAGTCCTGGACCCAGTAGTTTAAAATTCACACTGGGTGCATGTGTGTGCATGCCCAAAATCCTGAGAAGAGAATGAAGGAGAAGGGATTGCTGCATGGCCATACCCCCGGAGGGTGATTTTCCACTTTCTGTCTCTGTGTCTCCGGTGAGTGCACATATCCTATGGAAAATCTCTCTTAGTTAGTTGAAAACTAGTTAATTAACTAAAAGTCATTAGCTACAACTCTTCGGACCCATAAATACAAGTTGGATAGGCCAAATTTTCTCAAAGAAATAGAAAAGCTATGAGTTCTGGTGTTCTATATTTTTGCACAAACGTAATTTCCTTTTTTTTTCTTTTACAGTAATGAAAGGTTAATTTCTAATTTAATAAAATAAAGAAATACATTCAGTAGGAATACTCAGAAACCATTGCACAAGTTATTACAGTTGTTTTTAATATACCAGGAGCCTTTTAAAAATTTCTATAGAGTACGTGTGCTTGTGGAGAGAGATAAGAGGAAGAGAGAAAGAGAGAGGAAGTGAGCAATCAGCCCCAAGGGGGATGGCCATGCTGCAATCCCTTCTCCTCCATTCTCCGCTTGGGATTTTGAATATGCACACATGCCTGGTATGTTTTTCAGGCAGCTAGGTCCTGGACTTGGGACTCACAGTTGGCCATGTGTGATCCTGCCTCCTTAACCACCATGCCACAGGCTGGCTTGACTTTATCATGTCTTGTACACACTAGAGAGTCAAGAAATCTTTTTCAATTTGAATACATTTGAAAAACATATGACCATTCTACTGATGTTGATCTATGTATAGTTGCTACATCTCTACTTCAGATGAGTTCAAAAGTGAGTTTGTTGGTCAGGATTCCTATGGCTGAAACGTGCAAACACCCATTTAAAACAAATTCATTCAGAGAGATAGACAGACAGAAAGAGAGAGACTCCTAGCTGAGTCCTCTTGCTGTAACCCTTGGGCCATTGCTGCGTTGTTCTCAAGGCAACACGTCCTCCGTCTTTAGGGACTTAAGGCTAATAGAGAGACATACATATCGTGATCGTATGGATACAATTACAAGTGTGAAAAGTGCGGAAGCCGAAGGTACATAGTAATAGGGATATGTGTAGGCCATCAGAGAGAGCAATCCTGAGGAAGTTGCAGCTGAGCTGAGGTCTGGAGTGGGTGCAGGAATAACTAGGGCAGGAAGAAGAGGTTTGTCTGGTACTCAGTGGCTCTGCTGTTAGATTGAAAAGATCAGAGAGAGACTTTGGGTGATTGTAGCTGCCATCCCCTCAGCAGTCCTCCCTGCTTAACTGCCCTATTGTGATATCTAGTCAGGATAACGTCCTGACGGAAGGTCATCTCCAGGTCTCATTTAAAAATGTGTGCCCCTGACACATTATCATTTGTGGTCATGTCAGATACACACATGTCACTCAGTGGGCTATCTAGCAAAACATCTACTTTGTGGCATCCTATATCTCTACCCACCCGGAAGCTGAGCGTTCACTTGGGGACAAGGATTCTTGGTGGTAAGGACTCTGATAAGACTCTCATCCACAAAATCCTTAATCCCCACTGAGATAGATGCAGACCATAGAATAGAACAGATAGTACCTGAGAAAATGAAGTAACCTGTGTGTTGGTGATGGGTGAATTAACTCTGCTTACTACCTTCTTTTTTAAAAAAAAAATTTTATTTTTAAACTTTCTTTCTTCCTTCTTTCCTTCTTTTTCTTTCTTTCTTCTTTCTTTCTTTCTTCTTTCTTTCTTTCTTCTTTCTTTCTTTCTTCTTTCTTTCTTTCTTCTTTCTTTCTTTCTTCTTTCTTTCTTTCTTCTTTCTTTCTTTCTTCTTTCTTTCTTTCCTTCTTTCTTCTCTTTCTCTTTCTTTCAGTTTGACCAGAGAGGGACAGAGAGAGGGAGGGAAAGTGAGAAAGCAAGCTACCAGGTTCAGGACTTGAACCTCAGTCAGTCATGTGGGAGTCCAGTGCCCTTAGCTGCCACGCCACCTGCAAGCCCCAAAAGTGCTTACTACCTTCATAAAGATGAAAACTGCCATGATGGGGACCAGCAGGTGAGGTGGTGGTTAAGGTGTTGGACACTCCCACATGGCTGACCACTGTTCGAGTCCCAGACTTCGTGGCTTGCCTTCTCACCTTCCCTCTCTCTCTGTTTCTGTCTCTCTCTGGCCAAATTAAAATAAATGAATGAATAAATGAATAATTTTTAAAAACTGCCACGATCAATAGCACTTGAATAGTGCTGCAATATCAATAGAAAAGCAACATGGAATCTTTGTCAGGGCTGTTGGATGACTCCTCACTGAAGAATACCTTTCATGGGTTATAGAAAGTAGGTTGTTAGGGACCATCTTCTTTGTGTCGGCAAGAACCATAAGGGAGTGGGTTGGTAGAAGGCAGTGGCTATGACAAGAGGCAGTACAGATTGATGGTTAAAAGCATGGAGAGGGGCATTAGAGTCCGTGTGTCCTTATTTACATTTATAATGTCTGTGCCTAGTGTTTTTATTTGTAAGTGCAAATGACAGGGTTGAAAGGAGGATTAAATGAGATAATGCATATAAATAGTAAGCCATAGTATTGTGTCTAAGAAACTAAAAGGACGTAGTAGTTCTTCAGTGGATGTTTGCTTGTTTCCTTTCCTGAGTGCTCTTCCCCTTAGGTCTCTCTTCCAGTAGAATTGGAGGAGCGTGTCTGGTCGATAGGGGCTGGCTTAATGATAACTTTCTTATTTTATGTTCAAGCTCTTCTTCAGTTTTTCCTTCATAAAGGCAATAAATACACAGTAGGTACATGTGTCACCATTATGATACTCGTGGCAATGGCCGAGTCTAGGTGGGAGGGCACCAGATCCTTTCGAAAGTGCCTTGTCTTTAGGAAATATCTTGAGAGATCTCATTGTGTCTATTCTGGTTGGGCCATTGTGATGGCTTAACTATCTTGGACATTGATCTCCCGTGGTAGAGAGTTAGTTTCTCTATTTCCTAGAAAACGAACAAGTGGAAGATTTTGCCTTTAGGTGATTTGACACCATTCCGAAAATGGCAGCCAGAGTCATCTATAACTATGAAGCTGACTATTGGAAAAATACAAAGTAGTCTCAATAATTTGTCCAAACAGCTGTATTCAAATACGGGGATTTAGCACACCCAGAGTCAACTTCAATGTGTGTTTAGCACTATGGAGGAGCTTTGTCAAGACCCTGGAGTACAGAGTTTCTGAGTTGGATGTAGCTTGACTATAGATATGTAGATATGTAGCTATGTCACATAGCCTTGACTGCCATGTGACTAAGCAAGATACCTGGAACCTGGCAATAGAAGTTGCATGGTGCCATCTAGAGTATGTTTAAATGGCAACATTTTTATTTATTTATTTAGTTATTTTTAATAATTATTTTATTCAATTTTATTCATTCATTCATTTATTTTAATTTGACCAGAGAGAGAGAGAGAGAGAGGAAAGTGAGAAAGCAAGCTACCAGGTCCAGGACTTGAACCATGGTCAGCCATGTGGGAGTGTCCAGTGCCTTAACCACCATGCCACCTGTCAGTTCCCAAATGGCATCATTTTTAATGGCAAGCTCTCTCTGACATATCTATCAGTTTATTTTGAGTGTGGTAGCAGACATGGCACATCAGAAATGAGGTGGGGATGTTTTGATGCAGAGGTTCTCTAGTTTGCTGTCTGTTGAAAGAATGCTCTGGCTTCCTGTTCCTATTGTGAATTTCTTCATTTTCAGGGCTGTGGAACTACATGACCTCAGTGCCCTCTTACTGGGCTATCAACAACGTGAAGTGGTTCAGGTAGAGGAGTCCCTCGTGGACCCCATATTCAGATTGCTAAGGCAGGTGAAGCCTTTCTCTGACTGACTGACATACACAGTCAGTCCTTCTACTGGCTTCTTGGCCCTGCTAAAGAAATTTAAATCTTTGAACACTGCTGTTCTCCTGGCAGGACCTGCATTTAAAAAGAATCTGAGATGCAGGGACCTGCTGGGCTGAACACGTTTTTTTCTGAATGGGGAAGGCTGTGGCTCAGAAATAAATGCAACAATAAATGCACAAAGACACACAAGTATAGAAAAAGTGAGGAGGATCCAGCGGGCCCAACTTCTTTTTTTTGTTTACTTTCTTTTAAAAAAATTTATTTATTATTATCATAATTTTGTTTATATTACATTGAATCACATATACCTTTACAGTATATTACATTCCTTTTTTCAGAAAGAATACCATGCATATCAGTCAATACAAAGACATTAGTTGCCACCTGTAACTGGCCTCAGGTTTATTCTTTTAAAGGGAAGAAAATGGGGTAAGAGGAAATGGAATGCAAAGAGAATGGGGGAAGAGGAAATGGAATGCAAAGCCAGTTGCTTTTGGATGTAAATCATCTGAAGATGTGAAAAGGACTGGCGCCATGAATTTCTTTGATCTTTTTGGGGCCAAATCTGATAAACAGACGTGATTTCCTTTAGCCTCATATTGCCCTGCAGTATCAGGTATTGACAACAACAGGAAGATAACTGATAACAACAGGCAGATATCATTTTCTTAAGTAAATGCTCTCATAGCCATTGCTAAAAAGCTCAGGGAAGCACATTTCTGCATGCGTCTAAAAGTCACATGTTTTCTCAGTCTGGCTGCTCTCCACATATCCTCCTTTTTCTTTTTCTAATTTGAGTCTATAAAACTGGATGGCTGTTGCATGGAGCCCTCACCAGGTGATTCTGCAGACTAGTTGAAAAATAAACGTAAACAAGATTATTGACACAATTATTCCCAAGAAATACCATAAGGAGTAGCAAAGCTTGTTAAAAAGATTAGTCCCTTTAAGTTGATCCAAAATATTAGAGTCTAAATCAGAAGGATCAAATGAAGGTAGAAAACTATTCTGTAAATTTATGATCTGCTTATGGAGAACTTTCATATCTACAGAAATATTGTTAGAAGACCATATCCTATGGAGAAGGTTTTGTATAGAAGTCCAGCTCCAATGTGTGTCATTATATGACAAAGGAGTCATGCAGATAAGTTGAAATAATGCATGGCATCTCAAATGACTTTGTAACTGCACTTTAAACACCTGTTCTCCTAAGCTGTCTATAGTAGTTTCAAGTTCTTGCAAACAGACAGCAAT
This sequence comes from Tupaia belangeri chinensis, assembly GCF_000334495.1. Lineage (NCBI taxonomy): Eukaryota > Metazoa > Chordata > Mammalia > Scandentia > Tupaiidae > Tupaia > Tupaia belangeri. The sequence goes on along the minus strand of NW_006159577.1, from coordinate 4,765,163 downwards.
ACGTTCATCAATATCTAATTGGGTGCCCATCATATGACAAGTATTATAAGTGAGAGCACTGACAAAAGTGGTGGTGTGAGTTTCTTGACTTAAAGCAACTGACGACGTTGCTAGGGAGGCAATCAAAGGGATTGCAGTGAGAACTCCAAAAATGAATTCCAGCTATCATGGCATAAGGATTTGGAAGACATGTCATAAGTCCAAATGTTTGGGTGGGAAACTGTGAGTCCCCACTGGATAAAACTTTGGAGTGATCAAGGGCTGTGGCTATTTTCCAAAGCTCTTTTTGTTGGTGGCTACCAAGTGTTGTTAAAATTCTAGAAACAAATCATCCTGTAATTTGCTGTTTGAAATAAGATCAGTCATAGAGTTTGGTGCTGTGAGAGGTAACTTTGACTGGTGAATTGTTGTTAACACGAAATCCAGGGAGGGTTACGGTTTTCTGTAACTAAATCAGAATTGGAACAAGGTTAGACTTAAAATGGAAATATGGTAATGTTAGAAAAAGATTAATTTTTAAAGGTGGTATGTTGCAAAAGGGATGTAACCCAACATGTGTGGATCTTGTTATAGAATTGTACATGGACTCTTTTTATCCCTTGAACAATTCACACACAAGAGTCTTGTGTGAAGGACAGACAAACAGGGGGTGAATCAGTAATAGCCAAATAGCTAAATTTTACCCACTGATTGTTAAGGCTGTAAGAAGGAATTCCCCCTAGTTAATGTGAATCATTTGTGAATAATTTCTGGATCCTTCTAAGTGATTGGATGTAACATGGGAGGATCTGGAATACAGGCCCAAAATGTCTTGTTTTGATGTTTATTGGGGAATGTGCTTACCTGAGTGGCTACAATACTTAGCAGGGCCAGCATTAGTAAAAAGAGTTGTAACTGATGCTCCCTGCTCTTCTATAAGCTGTTTGGCTCTTTGAGTTAGATGTTTAATCTGGTCCCATGTAGTGGGCTGAGCCTTTTGTGTTGATTTTGTAGTTGTCATTCTTTTCTTAGCCTTTTTGGGTACTTAATAGAGATTCAAGTCTTCTGCATCTGTTTCATAGGTTTGTCCTCAGGGTGTTCCAGCATTCAGTGGTCTCACAAGTCGTGAAGGAACCCACATTGGCCTTGGTGATGATTCTGGAAAAATGCAAGCATACCCTCAACACCATGCTAATACTGGGTCAAGATCTTTCCACTCTCCTCAACTAAGATCTTTCCATTTTGCATATTGAGGTTTAGCCTTTTCTAGCCATTGATAGTGGATTTCTGCAGCTGTGAGGCCCTCTGATGTGGATTTTAAAAAATTTGAAGTATATAAAGCAAGAGAAAGTCTTGAGTGAAGAGTTCTAGGGATTACCTCATCACTGCCAGTACCACAAGACAGTGGATGATAACATGTTTGACTGCTTCTCCTGTCAGAGGGAAGCAAAGACAAAACAAGAATAGGTGTCAACAGTAACATGTATGTAACTCTGTTGCCCAAATGGGGCATAATGGGTTACAACCATCTGCCAAATGTGATTGGCGGTCAGTCCCCTGGGGTCCACTTGCTGGGACCTGCTTGGCTAAACACGTTTTTCTGGGTGGGGAAGGCTATGGATTAGAAATAAATGCAACAACAAACACACAAAGACACAAGTATAGAAAAAACGAGGAGGATCAGGTGGGCCAACTTTTCTGATGAAGAAGTTGCAACCCACAACTGGCCTCAGGTTTATCCTTTTAAAGGGAAGAAAATGGGGGAAGAGGAAATGGAATGCAAAGTCAGTTGGATGTAAATCGTCTGAAGATGGGAAAAGGACTGGCGCCATGTAATTTCTTTGATCTTTTTGGAGCCAAATCTGATAAACAGATGTGGCTTCCTTTAGCCTCATACTGCCCTGCAGTATCGGGTATCGGGTATTGACAACAACAGGAAGATAACCGATAACAACAGGCAGATAGCGCTTTCGTAAGTAAATGCTCTCATAGCCATTGCTAAAGAAGCTCAGAGAAGCACATTTCTGCATGCGTCTAAAAGTCACATGTTTTCTCAGGTTGGCTGCTCTCTACATTGAGAAGTTCATCAAGTGCCTTTATCCTCCTTGTACCAGGAAGTTAATAAAAAGAGAGACTCATGGGGACCAGCAGTTAGCGTAATGGCTATGTCACTGGACTCCCATATAGTCGACTGTGGTTCGAGTCCTGGACCCAGTGGCTTAAACTCATGCTGGGCACATGTGTGTGCATGCCCAAGATCCCGAGAGGAGAATGGAGGAGAAGGGATTACAACGTGGCCATCCCCCCTGGGCCCGGGGGCTCATTTCTTGCTTTCTGTCTCTCTGTTTCTCTCTGTCTTTCTGGTGAACTATGTAGATCCAGCCAACTGGCCACGTGGGATCCAGCCACCTCAGCCACTGCACTCTGTTCTACTTTACTAAATAAAGTAGAAATATGTTCTCTGTTCTTTGGAAGACTCTAAAAATATATAAAATGTGAAATATAAATTTTCAAATATGGTTAGAATTGCTCAAAAAGAATCTTAAAAACTTAAATTGAGTCCTATGGACCTTGTCTGATCTCACTGATAATAAACTTCTAGATTTCGTTTTGCTTTGAGGTAAAATAAGAATTTCTCAGGATATGAGTCAGAGGAAACAGTATTTCGGACTCTGAAGTATTTTCTTACTTAGGAGGTATCCAAGTGGCTTCTTTCATTCCTGGTAGGGTGGATTCAACTGTACTCAGAATCCTTGACCACCAATTTAGACTGTCTTCTCTTGTGCAGCCCTTCCTTCTAAACATAGATTATATCTTCTGAATCTAAGTTGAATGTCAGGGGCCTAATAAATATACAGGTACTTTATTATATTTAAAATTACTGAGCACCTCATATTCAACGCATTTTCTTGAATCTGCTATTGCAAAAACTCACTTTCAGCAAGAACGCTGAAGACATGCAAACCTAAGGTTGAACCACAGTGCCCCCTGGCATGACTGTAAGATGAAACTTCAGCCAATTTCTGTGAGTAGATCATTTTGAAACAGTGGAAACTAGTCTCTAAAATGGTTTTGCTTCTTTCCAGATCAGTGGGACTCCCAAACTACCAACTATGGTAAGAACTTTTTCTTTTCAATTGCTGTGACTTATAGATCATTTTGAAATAGGAGAAACTCTTCTCTAAAATGATTTTGTTTCTTTCCAGGTCAGTGGGGCTCCGAAACTACAGACTATGGTAAGACCTTTTTCCCTTTACTCTTCTTTCTGGGATTTTGCATACTGGCTAGGTTGGCTGCTTATGCTGCTGCTGCTGCTGTTGTCTGGTTGAGGCTAAGCAGTCTTGGTCACAGAGCAAGTGCCTGCCTTTTAGAATGCAAGGATAGAGCAGGATCCAAAGAAGGGGGTGCCAAAGCCCTGGGCATGTCCTGGACACACACTCCACTAATCTCTTCTGTCATTCTCCTTCCTTCTTTTCTTTGCCCATAAGTTGTTCATTGGATGAGATTAGTTTCTACTTAGTGTCAGGAGAGATAGTTAAACTGTCACTAATAATGACAGTTATCTGGAGGATAACCAACATCTACCAAACACTCATTATGCATTCCATAAAAAGTTATTTTCATACACTGAACAAGTTAATATATTAAAAAACATTTAAAATACTGCCTGGTACATGTAGTGATATTACCATAAAATCTTCCTAACCATATTTTAAGGTAAATATTGGTATTATGTCCATTTTTTCAGATCAGAATATCAGGGTACAACTAGGCCATTTGTTAATATATCTATGTTTAAGGTCACAGGACTAGTAAGAGGCAGGGCAGAGATTTGAACCTAAGATGGGTGCCTTATCAATGACTCTTAATAAATGCACCCATCTCTCCCCTTCCTGTAGTAAAATGTATAGACATCTGTGCCCAATTCAGGGTTGTTTGTGTTTACTTAGGATACCTGACTGTCACGGGCCTCCAGCACTGTTGAGGCCAATTCCTCCCCTTCTAGGACATACCCTGAGAGATCCAGAAATGGGCTGGGAGGGACTCAAGGGGTAGCTTTCCGACTGACACTCCACAAGGGTCAGTCTGTGTCAGGAAGACCGAGAGCTCCTCTGGAGGGATCATTCACAGGAACGACTAGAAGAGGCAATAAGAAAGGCTGAGAGGGGACCAGCAGGTGGCATGGTAGTTAAGGCACTGGACACTCCCACACGGCTGACCACAGTTCAAGTCCTGGACCTGGCAGCTTGCTCTCTCTCTCTGGTCAAATTAAAATAAGTGAATGAATAATTTTTTTTTTTTTAAAAGAAAGACTGAGAAAGTCTAGACTTCACCTTGAAAATACCTTGGAAATGGTCCAGTTGACCTTTTCTTCTTTATTCTCTGACTCCCTCTCAATGACAGCAACCTGTCCCTTCTCTTTTGTCCCATTTAGATCTCTCTGACCACAAATTTTTTATTACCTCAAACTAGCCACTGAAAAGCCAGGCCCAAGATTCTGTTTCTGCTGCCAGGATATGGGACTGGATACCTCAGGATCTGCTCTCCCAATTCCTTACATAATCAGTGCAATTTTTCACCAGTGAGTGAGCTAGTGACATCATGTCAGGCAGTAACATAGTGCTTATTGCCTCCCTAGCATGGTCATCTTTATGGTGGGAACCAGGATCTCTAAGACCCCCAGCAGAAAGGAAGCAGGAAGGGTAGGTTGAAGCCCATGATCTTGGACTTGATCTTAATGGAGTGGAGAGTAACTGAGGTGTTTGGAGCAGGAAAATAAGTTGAACGTGTCTACACTTTGTAAAGATAAAACTTAAGGACTATCTGGTGGAGACAGATGAATCCTCTCAGCACAAGAATAGGCATAGAGTAAGCACTCCATAAATGCTGAAAGAATCCATGAATGTGGAAGGACTAGAGAAAGAAGAGGTAGAGCTAGAGAGATTGAAAGTCCGGTTTAAGTGGATGAAGTTCTAACCTAGTGAAATGGTAGTGGGAATAAAAATAAGAGTGACCTTGGTGGTGACAAGTTGCATATAAGAGCTGAGAAGGAGGAATCCAATATGATGTTTGAGTTTCCAGCACAGCTGAGGAGTAAGGAGATTCAATGGAGGAAGGAGAGTGTATTGAGCTTGGGATGGTGGTGATGAGTTATCCAGGAGGCCACTGAAAGTGGCGGTCTAGAACTCAGGATTAGGGTTGTCAGGGCTGGGCCAGGACCAGAAAGGTGAATTTGGGGGTTCTGTTTGGAAAGTTCTTAGAGTTCATAAGGTTTTCCAGGAACAAAAGATGAACCAAGAAGAAGGCAAAGACAGTGCTTGGGAGAAAAGTGGTATTTAAAATCTTGAGGGGAGAAGAATCAATGAAGGAGACAGGACAGGGTGGTCAGAGACAAGAGTGAGAGGAATGCTGGCTGGGTCATGCAAGCCAAGGGCAGAGAGCTGAGGGCTTATTGTTGTGTCAATGCAGGTTTGCCCCTGAGGACTGGTGTCAGGGCCAGGTGGAGGTCCTGTACTAAGGCACTTGGGACACCAATGATGCCAATGTGGTCTGTGGGCAGCTGGGCTGTGGCTATTCGTGTCCACTCCAGGTGGGGCCCACTTTGGTCAGGGCTCAGGGAACATTCTCTTGGGTGCTGTGTACTGCTCAGGATGGGAGCCCTACCTGTCAAGCTGTTCCTACAGTGGGTGGTACAACCACAAATGTGACCACAGGGAAGATGCTGGAGTTGTGTGCTCAGGTTGTACAGATATAATCTTATGCTGTCATGTGCACAACTCTGAGAACAGATATTGACTCAAATCAATAACATGGCCAGTGTGTGTGTGTACACATGCATGTGCATTTTGCAATTTACTTGCTCAGTTGTAAGTCATTCCTCCTCAATGTAAAAGGATAGGCATCACTGCCCCTTTTCACACAGAAAAAAATCAAGGCTCAGAAAGTTCAGCTGACTTGCCTATTGTCCTAAAACTGGGAGGTGGTAGTGGCAGGTTTCAGTCTCAGTGTCCTCAGAACTTGCTCAGTAGATGGATTGGTATAGCCCAGCAGCATTGTGGCCACCCCTGGTCTGGAATGAGCAAATAAATATCATTCTAAGTGAGTGGGAGGCAGGTGATGTGGTTGTTAAAGGCACCCACATGGCTGACTGCGATTCGAGTCCCAGACCTGTTGGCTTGCTTTATCACTTTCCCTCTCTCTTTTTCTCTGTCTCTCTCTGATCAAACTGGAAAATAATAATAATAATAGTAATAATAATAATAAATAAAGTTAAATAAAATAAATAAAGTTAAAAATAATTTTTTTGGAGAGGTTTTTACTATAGGGTATGTGCACTCACCAGAAAGACAGAGAGAGACAGAGAGACAGAAACCGAGAAATCACCCCCAGGGCGGATAGCCATGCCTTAATCTTTTCTCCTCCATTCTCCTCTCAGGATCTTGGACATACACGTGCCTGGTGTGAGTTTTAAGCTGCCAGGTCCGGGACTCGAACTGCAGTTGACTACATGGGAGTCCAGCGACATAGCCATTACACCAACTGCTGGTCCCAATAAAATAATTCTTTAAAAAGATATCATTCTAAGGGGCAGTTTCTCCTCCTTCAAAGGCAGAGGATGATGAGGGGATTGCTAATTCTTAATACTTAAATATATACCCAAATCAAATGGAGGAGTAATCAATATACTCTTTATTGGGAACTAAGTGACAAGCAAATGACACACACTTAGTAGTAAAGAAATTCTTCCTGACTCAACCCAGTGACTCCTATTTCTCATTGGCAATACAATGCTGATAAGCGTGCAAGACCAAGGGGGTCTTTAATACACAGAGACTCTTCTGAGGATACTGGCTCATTGTGTGTCCCTCAAAGAGGACTTTCTAATTTCACTGCCCACTTTTAGAGCATCCTCTGATATTTGCTGTGTAGGCTGGACTGTACCCATGTTTCCATCCACATGATGTGACCACAATAATCCTCCATGACAAGAGAATGGGCTCCCCAGGGAAGTGTGGTCCTCCACACAGCCACTTTGTGAATGGGCTTATTTTGGCATTCTTGAATGCATTTTTGAAAACTGCCTTTCTTCCTGGTTGGGGCAATATCTCAGTGATGGCAAATATTTGCCATTTGAGGGTGTGTTTGAGCCATAAAACTTTCATTTGAAGTCCATCTTGTGAATAGGACAGGGACGTTAATGAACCAGGTGATTATTTGGATGGAGACTGTGGAAGGAGAGAAGGTGGAGGATGGCGACAGGGGAAAAGGATGCTCAAGGCAGCATCCCAGCACTGGCCAGGTGACCTAGAGATTGGAATTTGGTGTCACAAGAAAAACACTGCTTATTAGTGATGGAAAGACCTTTGGGGTGTCTGCCTGTGATTCAGAGCTGAGGAAGCAGAGGCCAACTCTCCTCAAATTAGGGCTAATTAAACAATTCTTTCTTTCTCCACTCTGCAGCTACTTTGTCTTCCACAGAGGCACCCCTGACAACTCCATCAGGTAACGTTTGCCATGTGGACTCTCTGTGAGTTCACTTCCCCACTACACACATGGGTTTTTCTGATTCAAAAGAGGTACAAAAGGTACTACAAAAGGGGATAGGGGTTCTCAACTCTTATTGAGGATCATTCTGAACTAGGACGCAGCCCCAGATAGACATTTCTTCCATGAATCATGCCCCTGATATTGGCATCTGATACTTAAAAAGGCATCTCTAAGGAGCTCCAAGGTGGAGCCCAGAAACCTATACTCATACTCAGTGCCTTCCTCATGGCCCTCATCAATTCATGCTGACTGCTGGTCAGCCTGGGTTGCTGGGTCTCTGGCTGAGGCACCTGGAGAGGCAGAAATAAACCTGCTTAGGTGGCCAACCTGCTAGGAATGCATCCTTGCCCAAACCCTTTCCTTGAGCCCCTATTAGGCTACCCTGATTGTTTCTCAACATGGAGAACGTATGATCCCTCAGCCTACAGGCATTGAAAGTCCTGTACTTCCCCCAGGGCACCTCCAGAGAAATATCTGAGAGGCATAGCCAATATGTTCTAAGATTTTGGCAACCTGAACTTTGGGAAAAGAAGTCACTTTCCATTTCCCATTGGAAATTTTGGCCCTAGAACAAGATCAAGAATAACTTCCACTCCAAGGCCTCTGGCCTGCTCAGGGATCAACATGGATCAGTTGGGAATCTTGATCGTACATGCGTAAGGCATTTCTGTTCCACAGGTCCTTTGTTTTCCTGTCCCTCAGGCCCATGGAACAATGCCTGACTACCTTCCCTTTCTTGTCCCCATGGTTAAGAATGTCACTAGAGCTAAGGATTTGACTTTATTTATTTATTTATTTATTTTAAAGAGAGATTTTTGCTATAGGGTGCGTGTGCTTGCTAGAGAGACAGAGAGAGAGAGACAGAGACACAGACAGCAAGACACCAACCCCCCCACACCAGAGGGGATGGCTACACTACAATCCCTTCTCCTCCATTCTCCATAGTCAGAACCTGGGGTCTCCAGGAGCCTGTGTGCTTTGGGAAAGAGGCCAATAGTGTGAGTTTCCTGTCCAGAGTGACATCTGTCCCATTTCTACAGCTTTTTGTTGACCCCAGGACATCCTGGCCCCAAGGACTCTTGCTATACAGCCAGGAGGAGAAAAATATGCTCCAAACCAACCCTAGAACCCCAGATAGATGCCAGAACTTCTATAGGGACTTCATGATGCCATCAGGCTCTTCAAAAGGAGACAGCATTTACCTCCTCTCTGGGGGTACCAGGCCTCTTTCCACAGACCGCTAGAGAAGGGTTTGTGGATGGTTTCTAGGTCTCCTCTAGGAAGCAAATTTGGAGGAGAAATTTTTACCACCAGAAGTTCTAGAGGCTTGGGTTTCAGCAGAGCAGTCACTGTGTTTTTCCCCATAAAGAACTCTAGACTCAAGATGTATTAACTCCAACTCTGTTGAGATTCTCTCAGAGAGCTTTCCTTACTGAGAAGGCAGAATTCCTTATAGGCCACCATACCTTGTCGCCTATATATATTCCTTATATGTTCCTTACTAAGAACATATAAGAAAAATATTCTATTTTCCTTGAGGGTCTGACTCAGGTTTGGCCCTGAGACTGGTGAATGGAGGTGACCATTGTCAGGGCCAAGTAGAAGTCCTGTACTGAGGCTCCTGGGGTACCATGTGTGATGACAGCTGGGACACTGGTGATGCCCATATGGTGTGCAGGCAGCTGGGCTGTGGCTGGGCTATGTCTGCCTCAGGAGGTGTACAGTTCGGTCAGGGCACAGGCCCAATTGCCCTGGATGACATGCGCTGCTCAGGACATAAGTCTTACCTGTGGAAATGCCCTCACAACCGACGTGTATAGAATTCTCAACTGATTGGTCTGAGAAGTATTTCATGTTAGGTAAAGTCTTTTTACAAGCAAAATGAGAAGTAGTGATTGACTATTTAAAAAACAATTGGAATAACAATGATGATAATGATTGTGGAAAATAATGAAAAGCTATTGGATGATGAAATAGGGATTTTAATGTCTCTGTATTGACTGATATGCATGGTATTCCTTCTGGAAAAAGAAATGTAATACACTGGAATATTGTATGTGATTCAATGTAATATAAACAAGATTCTGATGGTAATTTTAAAAAAAGCCAAAAAAAACCCCCCAAAAAACCAAAACAAAAAACAATGGCTGGCTCTCTCATAACTGTGGTCATGGGGAAGATGCTGGTGTCATACAAGAAGATGCTGGTGGGCATACACAACCCCTGGGCCCAATCTCCAGAAATGGGCATTGACTGGCACACCTATTTCTGCTCACAGAACTACATCTATGTGCTCTTGTCTTGGAGACGTAGAAGCCACTGCTCTCCCCTTAGAGAGATGGTGCCTATGTGACACAGCTTTGGATGGCTCAAGTAATGGGGTATACATCCAGGCTTAACATTCCCCCCCAAATCCTGGGCATGGTGGCATCCTCCCTATGGCAAAAAAAAAATCTCCCCCCAAATGCTCAGTCATTTAACTATGCTCTGTGGATTTAGGTGGTGCCATCCTCACAATGACTCTGAAGAGGTCATTGTTATATCTTTTCTTTTCTTTCTTTCTTTTTTTTGAGAAAGATTTTTATTACAGAGCATGTGCACTATCCAGAGAGACAGAGAGAGACAGACAGAAAGTGACAAATCACCTCCTGAAAGGATGACCATGCTGCAACCCTCTCCTCCATTCTCCTCTTGAGATTTTGGGCATGCAAGCACACCTGCCCAGAGTGAGTTTTAAGCTCTGAATCTAGAACTTGAACTGCAGTCAACTTCATGGGAGTCCAGCACGGTCTACTACATGGGAGTTCAGTGACAGCCATGACAACAACTGCTGGTCCCTCTATTGGCCTTTTATTCTTTAATTCTAATTCCAGCATTTCTCATCATTACCATTTATAGGAACATGGATTACCACATCCTCACCTGTACAACCAGAAGGTAAATAAACTTATCGACCAGCCCTGTTATTGATTATCCTCTTATAGATAAACTTTGGATTTAAAAATGATAGGACGAGGCTTCAAGTAGTCCCTTCCTTAGGCATGTCCCTGTGGATTGGGTGTCTGCATGGGGGTTCTGAGACTTTGGAGTCTTAGAAAACCAAATCTTTGAACTGTTGTTAAAAAAGAGGGGTTTGTGAGCTATCTGCAACAGTGGGATTCTAATCCAGGTGCTCTGTGTTAATCCTCCTCTAGGTGTTTTGGAATAGTTCTAGAAGATTCACTACTCCTGTTAGGATCTTGAATTTGAGAGGTTTTTAGGGCCTCAGTCAGTTTCTTGACTTTTGTGTACCTGACTTACTGATGTTCACTTTGTAGGTTGGAAAATAAATGCCCAGGTGGTCGTAAAGACCAAATAAATGGAAATGTATGATGAACTTCGTAAACTGTACGAGCTCAATACAAGTACTGATGACATCTGTGATAGGAAAAATCTTTGACCCCATAGAGTGTAGGTTCTCAACTAAAAGACCATTTTGCAATCAGGAAAAAAACATAAATGAAGAGAAAAGAAGGGCCAGGCACATGTGACTAGGATTCAGATTCCACTTTTTTGTTTGTTTTGATGTAGCTTGACTTTATTAATTTTTTCTTTCTCATAGTTTATTTTTTATACATTTAACCATTGTATGTCATTATACCTTATAAAATGAATTTTCTCAGCATGAATACACTACATATTAGTCCAGTCAAAGGTATTATCATACACATTATCATCAACAGATAATTTCTCATTTTTGTGTCCCTCTAATGTTTTTAAAAATATTATGGGAGCAAAAACAAAACACTCCTGCAAGTAAAATCCTGCCCCCAGAAAGCCAGCTTCTAATTTCTCTAAGGGAGAAGGGAAATTGCTCTTGTAGGAACCCTTCCATCTGGCTTTCATCATAAGCTATTGCCCAGTGCTTTGAGTAGGGCCTGGTTGGGAAAGGAAGATATGCTGATGGGGTTTTGAAGATCAAGAGCTGTGACATAAAAAAATAACTTTGATCTCTTGAAGGGTCCCCAGGTGAACCACGTTTGCTGATCACTCACTAGAACACAGAGGGACGTGACCCTGGGCACCTGGGCACCTGGGCACCAGCTACTGCAGGGTTACAGAAGGAGGTGGACATAGGCTTTCTAATACAGAAAATGTCAGATTATCTGAGACTGTGGTCACTACTGTGTGATAATTTCACCTTTAAGTTAAACAAAAATGAAATTTTCCTGGGTTTAAGGAAGCACTGAGTGCCTATTCCAGAGAGCCTCACTTTCTTTTCTCTGTTTCCTGCAGAATCTTTGCTCTCCACAGAATCATCCACAGTATTAACAGGTATCATCTACATCACTGTCGCTATCAGACACAGAAATCAATATGCTCGAGGGTTAGGGTTGACACAGGAGAGAATGGGATTAGAAGTGTCAGATCAACTTGTAGAACAGTTTCCAGGTGTAAGTGTATGGGTATGGGTCTAGTTTCAGGGGATCTCTCTTGGAGTATTCATTGCCAGACCTTGGAGACCTTGAGTCTTCAGGCTCTCATAGCAATTAGCAAAACGGGGAATGAGAGAAGGGGTAATTGTCTGGGGCAGTATTGATTCAGGGTGGAGTGATGAGCACAGCAGGGTAATCATGGGGTCAAAGGCTTCTTCTGAGCTCAGACCTGGCACAGCCTCCTAAAGAAGCTAGAAGTGCCAGGAGTCAAAAGTGCACCCCTTACACAACCAGGCATCCACGGTCAGGAAGGAAGGAGATCATATAACATTTCCCTGTGCAGACTTTAAAACACGTCAGGGTTTGGCCTATGGAAAGTGGTCCTTGGTACATACACTCAACCTTCACAATCTTGAAATCACCAAAAGTGAATTAAGAAATAACTGTGTGCTCTCTAGGAACTGATGCAGGCTTGGCCCTGCGGCTGGTGAATGGAAGTGACCGGTT
>NW_006159577.1:4748841-4752663 GCF_000334495.1 Tupaia belangeri chinensis | reverse complement strand
GGATGCCAATGTGGTGTGCAGGCAGCTGGGCTGTGGCTGGGCCACATCAGCTCCAGGATATGCCCAGTTCGGTCAGGGCTCAGGTCCGATTGTCGTTGATGACATGCGCTGCTCAGGACACGAGTCCTACCTGTGGAACTGCCCCCACAATGACTGGCTCTCTCATAACTGTAACCATGGTGAAGATGCTGGTGTCATGTGCTCAGGTGGGCATCGAAGACCCTCAGACTCCAATTTCCAGGAATGCGCTTTGTTTGGTGCACCTATTCCTGTTCCCAGAACTTCATCTCTGTGTGCTTGACATGGAGATGTGGAAGTTGGTGTTCTCCCTTAGACTGATGTTGCCTGTGCGAGAAATGTTGGTTGGTTCAGTAGTGGGGTGTACACACAGGCCTAAGCTCCCCAAAGAAGCTCTGGGCCATTTAACTGTGCTCTACAGACTTAAGTGGTGCCATCCTCACAATATGACCCTGAAGAGATCAATGTTGTAGTCTGCTTTTCCCTCCAACTCCTTGAGTTAGTTCAACCAGAGTCTAAAATGACAGGTATTCTATGTTATGCCTGTTTCAAATTTTATTGTCTTTCCATTAGCTTCTCAGTTTCCATCCTTGCTTGCCATATATGAATCTGGTAGCATTTTAATTGGTCCATCCCTTCTGAGCATATTTCATGCTTTTCTTTGTATAAGTTAGCAGAAGTTACCTGAGAAGAACAAACCTTTCTCCAGGAAATTCTGGAATTGGTTAATGATGAAAGCTGTGTTGCACACAAAGATCAGATTGACATTCCTGACAGACTTAATTGGGAGAGAGCTGTTCTAGCCCCCTTGTTGGCATGTAGATAGATCACTCTTAGATATTGAGAGTTGCTGGGCTTAAAGACTCTGCTCCAGGGTCATTCTCATCGAGGAAGTCAAGTGAAATCCAGAAGTCCTGAGTAAGGCGAGAAGAGCAATCTTCATATACTTTGAGATGGGAAGGAGTGGGGAATGAAATGATTTCTGATGAGAGTCACAATGGCAGGATCACAAGTAGTCTTTGTGGCTCTGATCTCCTCAGGAAATGACAGGTTACTGTTAGAACAATGCCTGCTGGTAACTATCCTTATTTCAGGAGCACACATGATCCCTTCTCTGTCCCAAGGCTGGTAGGAGATTCTGTCTCCATAGATTTTCTCCATTCTTTAGAGAAGGAACTTTGAATCTCCAGTGGCAGGGGCCACATGGCCCAACACTGATGCCACCCCACAGACATCCCTTTCCTGACATTGCTTTGACCTCTGCTCCAGGATGGCAGCGTCCAACAATTGCCACATAGTGTAATTACCGTTTAGATTGAGATGAACCTTCGTGATGGCTATCTCTGCCTTTATGTCTATAGGTACAGGCTTCCTTAGCCTGAGAATACAGGTCTGTACTCGTCCCTCCCCAATTCACTATCTAGAATGGAAAAAGCGCAGGAAGCACCTTTTGCCTATTTTCACAATACGGCTAGCATTTCCCCCCATACATGCTGGGAGAGAGTTTTATGGTTGCATACGTTTTCATGATGACTTTCATGTCTATTTTTCTCTTTTTGTTCTCTTCCTTTACATTTAATCATTGTTCATCCTTATAGGTGGCTGCATGTTTGTGTTTATTTTGCTTAATGTTTAAAATTTGAATTGAAATCCCTTAAGATTATATCATTAATTCTATTGCCTTGCAGTCTGGCAGGCATGTTTTTGTCTTCATATTGGCTGTTTGTTTTGCCTGCCCTTGCTTTAACTGAGTCAGGTCTTTACAGAAAGACAGAAGGATTGGGGAACCAGCAGTTAGCTTAATGGCTGTGTTGCTGGACTCCCACGTAGTCGACTGCGGTTCGCGTCCCGGACCTGGTGGCTTAAAACCCACGCAGGGCGCATGTGCGGGGTGCCCAAGATCCTGAGAGGAGAATGGAGGAGAAGGGATTGTGGCGTGACCATCCCCCCTGGGGGATGATTTCTCGCTTTCTGTCTCTATGTCTCTGTCTGTCTGGCGAGCGCACGCGCCCTATAGTGAAAGTCTCTCAAAAAAAAGACAGAAGGATTGGATCTTTCCTGGATCGCCTGCAAATCTCAGGATGAGGAAGGGGGTTAGGCAGGGAAGAATTGAGAACATCTGAGCCCTGCTTTTTCTAGAAGGAGAATTGTGTTTCCCTTCCTCTCTTAAAAGGACACTTTTTCAGAAATATATTCCTTAGAAAATGGCAGAATCCTGACAGTGTCAGTTTTGTTCAGTCTGGGGTTTGGAATGAGAATCACATTTTTGAACCAAAGATAATTCTTGTAGCCACTCCACACCCACCATACAGGGGTGCCATTGCTGAGGGAACAGTAGTATAAACCAGGGCAAAAGCCTCGTGAACTTTTCTGAGCTTTCAAACATTTTGGATTTCTAAATCTAGATTCCAGTGTAAGTTAGCATGAGTGAAGGCCAGGTGGCCAGCTGTGACAAACTGTGGAACTCTGTAGTGTGAAGTGAATATGGACAGCAAGAGAGCATGAGGAGCCCAGCTGACTCTGCACTCTGGGATGAAAAATAAATGCTCTCATTTATACTTAAAATGATTTTATGCATTTATCTATACAAGGAGTTCTGATGCTGGCCACTCACAGATGGAAAAAACAGAGAAAACTGAGAAGTCTCATGTGGGAGTCAGGCTATAGGAAGTTTAAGGAAGAAAACATAGTCTTTCTAATTAAGAAAATGTCACATTATCTGAGACTGTGGTGACAACTGTGTGATAATTTTACCTTTTAATTAAACAAAAATTTAATTTTCCAGGGTCTAAGGAAATAATGAGTGCCTATTCAAATGAGACTCATTTTCTTTTTTTCTTTCTTTCTTTTTCTTTTCTTTTCTTTTTTTTTTTTTTGAGAGGATTTTGCTATAGGGAAAGTGCACTTGCCAGAAAGACCGAGAGAGAGAGAGAGAGGAGGAGAGAGAGAAAAAGAACTGAAAACCCCCCCCCCCGGGGGGGGGGGGGGAATGACCACACTGCAATTCATTCTCCTCCATTTTTCTCTCAGGATCTGGGGCATGCACGCACATGCTCCCGGCTTGAGTTTGAACTACTGGATCTGGGACTCGAGCAGCTTTCACTACATGGAAATTCAGTGATGTAGCCATAACACAATCTCCTGGTCCCAAAATGACTCTCTTTTCTCTCTTTCCTGCAGAATCATCACTCACCACAGAATCATCCACAGTATTAACAGGTACCTTTCCCACACTGTCTCTATCAGACATAGAAGTCCATGTGCTAAAGGGTTAGATTTGATACAGGAGAGAACTGGGGATTAGAAGTGTCAGATCAACTTTCAGTACACTTTCCACATGTGAGTGTGTGGGTATGGGTCCAGGTTCAGAGGATCTTGCTCTGAGTATTCATCCCCAGACTTTAGAGACCTTAGGTCTCCAAGCTCTCATAGCCATTTGCAAAAGGAGAGAGAGGAGGGGTAGGCTAGTGTCTCGGAGTTTTTATTCAGAGTGGAGGAGTGAGCACAGCAGGATCAAAGGTTCCTTCTGCGCCCAGACCTGACATAGCCTCCTAAAGAGGCTAGAAGCATCAGGAGTCAGAAGTGAGCCCCTTACACAACCAGGCATCCCCAGTCAGAAAGGAAGGATATCAGGTAACATTTCCCTGTGTGGGCTTTAACACACAAGTGGGGGTTTTGTCTATGGAAAGTGGTCCTGGGTGCACCCAACCTTCGCAATCTTGAAATCACCAAAAGTGAATTGAGTAATAACTGTGTCCTCTCTAGGAACTGATGCAGGTTTGGCCCTGCGGCTGGGGGAATGCC
>NW_006159577.1:4744622-4748760 GCF_000334495.1 Tupaia belangeri chinensis | reverse complement strand
GGGGTGGGCAGGCAGCTGGGCTGTGGCTGGGCCACATCAGCTCCAGGATATGCCCAGTTTGGTCAGGGCTCAGGTCCAATTGTCCTTGATAACATGCGCTGCTCAGGACATGAGTCCTACCTGTGGAACTGCCCCCACAATGACTGGCTCTCTCATAATTGTAACCATGGTGAAGATGCTGGTGTCATGTGCTCAGGTGGGCATTGAAGACCCTCAAACCCCAATTTCCAGGAATGTACTTTGTTTGGTTCACCTCTTCCTGTTCCCAGACTTCATTTCTGTGTGCTTGACATGGAGATGTGGATGTTGGTGGTCTCCCTTAGACTGATGGTGCCCATGCGACGACTGTTGGTTGGTTCAGTAGTGCGGTGTACACACAAGCCTAAGCTCCCCAAAGAAGCTCTGCGCCATTTAACTGTGCTCTACAGACTTAGGTGGTGCCATCCTCATAATATGACCCTGAAGAGGTCAATGCTGTAGTCTGCTTTTCCTTCCAACTCCTTGAGTTAGTTCACCCTGAGCATAAAATGCCAGCTGTTTTAGTTATGCCTGTTTCCAATTTTATTTTGGCTTTCCATTAGCTTCTCAGTTCCCATCCTTGCTTGATGTATGTGAATCTGGTAGCATTGAAATTGGTCCATCCCTTCTGAGCATATTTCATGCTTTTCTTTGTAAAAGTTAGCAGAAGTTACATGAGAAGAACAATCTTTCTCCAGGAAATTCTGAAATTGGTTAATGATGACAGCTGTGTTGCACACACAGACCAGATTGACATTCCTGACAGCCTTACTTGGGAGAGACCTGTTCTAACCTCCTAGTGGGCATGTAGATAGATCACACTCAGATATTGAGAGCTACTGGGGGTAAAACATTCTGCTCCAGGGCCATTCTCATCAAGGAAGTCAATTGCTATACAGAAGTCCTGAGTAAGGCAAGAAGAGCAATCTTCATATACTTTAGGATGGGACGAAGTGGGGAATGCAGTGATTTTTGATGAGAGTCACAGTGACAGGCCCACAAGTGGTCTTTGTGGCTCTCATCTCAACAGGAATTAACAGGTTACTATTTGGACATTGCCTCGTTGGTGACTCTCTTATTTCAGGAGCACACAAGATCCCTTCTCTGTCCAAAGACTGGCAGGACATTCTGTCTCCATAGCTTTTCTCCATTCTTTAAGAGAAGGAGCTTTTGACTCTAACATGGCAGGGGCTAAGTGGCCCAGCACTGATGCCACCCCACAGACATTCCTTTCCTGACATTACTTGGACCCTCGCCCAGGTTGGCAGCACCCAACAATTGCCATGTAGTATAAGGACCATTTTGTTTGGGATAAACTTTTGTGGGGGCCATCTCTGACTCTATGTCTATAGCTATCATTCTTAAGCCTGAGATCTCAGCTCTGTACTTGTCCCTCTGCAATGCATTATCTAGAATGGAGAAAGCACAGGAAGCACCTTTTGCCTATTTTCACAACACGGCTAGTATTTCCACCTATACATACTGCGAGAGAGTTTTATGGTTGCATACATTTTCATGATGTCATTCATGTCTTTTTGCCTTTGTTTGTTCTCTTCCTTTACATTTAATCATTGTTCATCCTTAAAGGTTGCTGCATGTCTGTGTTTATCTTGCTTAATGTTTAAAATTTGAATTGAAATCCCTTAGGATTATATCATTAATTCTATTGCCTGGCAAATCTGGCAGGCATGTTTTTGTCTTCAGATTGACTGTTTGTTTTGCCTTTCCTTGCTTTAATTAAGTCAGGTCTTCACAGAAAGACAGAAGGATTGGATCTTTCCTGGATCACTTGCAAATCTCAGGATGAGGAAGGGGGCTAAAACTGGGAAGAATTGAGAACATTTGAGTCCTGTTTTTTCTAGAAGGAGAATTGTGATTCCCCTCCTCTCTTAAAAGGACATTGACTTTTTCAGAAATCTATTCCTTAGAAAACGGCTGAATCCTGACAGTGTAATTTTTGTTCAGTCTGGGGTTTGGAATGAGAATCACATTTTTGAATCAAAGATATTTCTTGTGGCCACTCCACACCCATCATACAGAGGTGCCATTCCTGAGCTAAGACGAGTATAAACCAGGGCAAAAGCCTCATGAACTTTTCTGTGCTTTCAAACATTTTGGATTTCTGAATATAGATTTCAGTGTAAGTTACCATGAGCGAAGACCAGGTAACCAACTGTGACAGATCCTGTACCTCTGTAGTGTGAAGTGAATACAGACAGCTAGAGAGCATGTGGAGCCCAGCTGACTCTGCACTCTGGGATGAAAGATGAGAGCTCTCATTTATGCTTAAAATGATTTTATGCGTTTATCTCTACAAGGAGTTCTGATAAACTCTCATATTCTTCTGGTAAGGAGCTGAGGAGTGCACAGGGACCACAGGAGATTTATTTCTCCACCAAAGGCTTGCTGTCCCATTTACTATTCACTGTTCTGTGACAGCACGCATTAAACCCTCTACTTTGCTAGTGTGCATGTGTGTACATGTGCATGCTGTGTGTGCATGGGTATTTTGTTTTTGGGTTGGGAATGGTTCTTCTGCTCTTTAGTGCTCCTGAAATGCCCTCAGATGCTCCATAGTCATATCTGTATCCAGAATAGGCAGAGGCGCTGCCTGGGGAGTAAGGGAGTAATCGATGTGCCTGGAGGTTACAGTCAGCATTTACCCCAATTCTCCCCGTTCTCCTAGCATTTCGCTCCATATGCCTGAGCCTGTGTAATGCCCTAACTAGTACATGATTCAGTGAATGGAGCGGGCACCTGAGCAGGTCTCCCAACTGACAAGAGAGAGATGGAGTGTCCATCCCTATGTCCCTCAGGGCCTCCATCCTATGAACGAGCTTGCTGAGCACGAGTCTCTTGCAGATACCCAGGGAACAAGATTCAAGGTCCAGTAGGAGAATTGTTATCATTGCCTGGTTCAGACAGCCTTTCTTTTTGGCCTTTTCCTCTTTAATTCTAATTCTAGCCTTTCTCATCATTGCCATTTACAGGAACATGGGCTACCACATTCTCATCTCCACCTCCAACAGGTAAGTAATCCTATAACCCATCCCTGGTGCTTTTGTCCACCTCTAGATGTACTTTGGATGTAAAATGATAGGGTGAGGCTTTGAGTAGTCCACTCCTTCTGCTTGCCCCTATGGTTTGGGTGTCTGCATGGGGGTTGTGGGACAATGGAGGTTTCTGAAAATCAAATGCTTGGATGATGTTAAAATGAGAGGGGCTTGTTACTTGTCTCCAGTGAGATCCTCCTGCAGTTGCTCATCTATAATCCTCCTCCACGTATTTTTGAGTAGCCCGTGAGGTTTCACTAATCCTGTTGGGACATTGAACTTGAGAGGTTTTAAGATCTCAGATACTTTATCTACCACTTTTGAGCCTGGGTTTATTTCAATTTCATTTTCTTTTATACATTCAATCACATTATTTAACTTACAAAGTGAATTTTTCAGTATGTGAACATTTCTCCCTAGTCCAGTTGATAAATCTGTAAAATATCTTCAACCGATAATATCACATTTCTTTGTCCTATTAATGCTTTGCTTTCATATTTTTCTTCTAAATGTCCTTTCTCATGCCCTACTCTTCCACACACACTATATCTGGTATTTACACCCATTTACTGTGTTTGCATATTCCTCTTCAGTCATAGAGTGCAGTCACTCGGTATATATTAAGTGGGAACATACAAAGCCTCTCCTTCATAACATGGCTTGTTTCACTCAGCAGTAAGTTTTCCATATTCATCCCCCTTTCGTCAAAAGCCAGGATTTTTTTTTTTTTTTTTTTTTTTTTTTTATGGCTGAATAGTATTCCATAGAGTATATGCGCCACAGTTTTTCAATCCATTCATCTGTCCGGGGGCATTCCATGTCTTAGCAATTGTGAATAGTGTCGCAGTAAACATCCATGTGCAAGCACTTTTCCGATGAAGAATTCTTCTGTCCTTTGGGTAGATACCAAGGAGTGGGATTGCTGGAGCATATGGTAGTTCTATGTGTAGATTTTTGAGGAATCTCCAAATTGTTCTCCACAGTGGTTGGACCAATTTACATTCCTACCAGCAGTGTAGGAGAGTTCCTCTTTCACCCCACTCCCACCAGCACTGATGTTTTTTCTT
>NW_006159577.1:4737282-4743462 GCF_000334495.1 Tupaia belangeri chinensis | reverse complement strand
TTTTTCATAGATAGCTTTTATTGTGTTGAGAAATGACCCTTGTATGCCAATTTTGCTGAGCGTCTTGATCATGAAGGGATGTTGTATCTTATCAAATGCTTTTTCTGCATCAGTTGATATGACCATATGGTTTTTTATTTTCCTTCCTGTTAATATGGTGTATTACATTTATGGTTTTGTGTATGTTGAACCGACCTTGCATTTCTGGAATAAGGCCTACCTGATCATGATGTAAACCTCTTTTCTATAAGTTGTTGGATATGATTTGCTAGTATCTTGTTGAGAATCTTTGCATCTATATTCATCGGAGATATTGATCTATAGTTTTCCTTCCTGATCCTGTCCTTATTTGGTTTAAGGATAAAGGTGATAGAGGCTTCATAGAATAAATTAGGGAGAGATTCACCCTTTTGTATCTTTAGAAATAACATGAGCAGAATGGGAGTTAACTCTTCTTTGAAAGTTTTATAGAATTCAGAGGTAAAGCCATCAGGGCCAGGGCTTTTCTTTGTTGGAAGATTATTTATTACTGATTCAATCTCCTGGTTTGTTATGGGCCTATTCAGACTTTCTATATTCTCTTGGCTCAATCTTGGTAGATTATATGTGTCCAGGAAATTGTCCATCTAATCGAGATTGTCTTGTTTCTTGGCATATAGCTGTTCATAGTATCCTCTAATGAAGTTTTGTATTTCTGATAGTTACTTTGTGGGCTCTGAAAATGGATGCCGAGGTAAGGAGCAAAGAAATTGAAATATATGATGAACTTAGCAAACTGTGGGATTCAAGAAAATGCCTGGCAATATTAGTAATAGGGAATATCACAAACCTCATAGATTGTAGGTTCTTATCCTGAAAAACATTCAGCAGGGAAAAAAATTGCAAATTAGGAGTAAAGAGGGCCAAGCACATGTGACCAGGAATTCAGATTCTGTTTTAAAATGTGATGGGAGCAAAATAAAAAAAAAAGCCCGTAAGTAAATTTTTGCCCCCAGACAGCCAGCTCCTAATTTCAATAAAGGAGAAGGGAAGTGCGTCTTGCAGGGCTTATTCCATTTGGCTTTCATCACAGGTGATTTCCCAGTGGCTCGAGTGGGACCTCCTTAAGAAAGGTAGACATGATGGTGGGATTCTGAAGATCAAGCTCTGTGACATCAAATACAGATTTAGGTCTCTCAGCAGGCATCTGACTAACTGCTGTTTGTTGGCCACTCAGAGATGGCCAAAATAGAGAGAACTAAGAAGTCTCATGTGGGTACCAGGCTATACTATAGCAGGTTTAAGGAAGAAAACAGGCTTTCTACTTAAGAAAATGTCCCATTATTTGAGACTGTGGTGAAAACTGTATGATAATTTCACCTTTAAATTAAATAAAAATTTAATTTTCCAGGTTCCAAGGAAATAATGAGTACCTATTCCAGAGAAACTCACTTACATTTGTCTTTATTTTTATGGAGAGGTTTTTACTCTAGGGTGCATGTCCTCATACACAAGACAGAGAGAGACAGAGAGACAGAAAGAGAGAAGTCATCCCGTATGGTAGGTAGCTATGCTACAATCTCTTCTCAGGATCTTGAACTTGTATGCACATGCGCCAAACATGAGTTTAAGCCACCAGGTCCAGCACTCAAACCGCAGTTGACTACATAGGAGACTAGTGATTTAGTCATTTCGCCATCTGATGGTCCCAGAAAGACTCACTTTCTTTTCTGTTTCCTGCAGAATCATTGCTCTCCACAGAATCATCCACAGTATTAACAGGTACCTTTCCCACACTGTCTCTATTGGACATAGAAATTCATATGCTTGAGGGTTAGGTTTGACACAGGAGAGAACTGGGGATTAGAAGTGTCAGATCAACTTTCAGTACACTTTCCACATGTGAGTATGTGGGTATATGTCCCGTATCAGGGGATCTTGCTCTGAGTATTCATCCCCAGGCTTTAGAGACCTTGAGTCTCCAAGCTCCCATAGCTATTTGCAAAAGAATGAGAGAGAGGAGGGCTAATTGGCTAGTGTCTGGGAGTTTTTATTCAGGGTGGAGAAGTGAGCACAGCAGGGTTAAAGTTCCCTTCTGAGCCCAGACCTGGCATAGCCTTCTAAAGAGGCTAGAAGTGTTAGGAGTCAGAAATGCACCCCTTACATGACCAGGCATCCATAGTCAGGAAGGAAGGATTTCAGGTAACATTTCCCTGTGTGGGCTTTAACACACAAATGGGGGTTTTGTCTATGGAAAGTGGTCCTGGGTGCACCCAACCTTTGCAATCTTGAAAACATCAGAAGTGAGTTGAGTAATAACTGTGTCCTTTCTAGGAACTGATGCAGGTTTGGCCCTGAGGCTGGTGAATGGAAGTGACCAATGTCAAGGCCGGGTGGAGGTCCTGTACCGAGGCTCCTGGGGCACCGTGTGTGATGACAACTGGGACATCAATGATGCCAACGTGGTGTGCAGGCAGCTGGGCTGTGGCTGGGCCAAATCTGCTCCAGGATATGCCCAGTTCGGTCAAGGCTCAGGTCCGATTGTCCTTGATGACATGCGCTGCTCAGGACACGAGTCCTACCTGTGGAACTGCCCCCACAATGACTGGCTCTCTCATAACTGTAACCATGGTGAAGATGCTGGTGTCATGTGCTCAGGTGGGCATTGAAGACCCTCACTCCAATTTCCAGGAATGTACTTTGTTTGGTGCACCTGTTCCTGTTCCCAGAACTTTATTTCTGTGTGCTTGACATGGAGATGTGGATGTTGGTGGTCTCCCTTAGACTGATGGTGCCCATGCGACGAATGTTGGTTGGTTCAGTAGTGGGGTGTACACACAGGCCTAAGCTCCCCAAAGAAGCTCTGGGCCATTTAACTGTGCTCTACAGACTTAGGTGGTGCCATCCTCATAATATGACCCTGAAGAGGTCAATGTTGTAGTCTGCTTTTCCTTCCAACTCCTTGAGTTAGTTCAACCAAAGTCTAAAATGACAGGCGTTCTATGTTATGCCTGTTTCGAACTTTATTTTGTCTTTCCATTTTTTATCAGTTCTCATCCTTGCTTGCCATATGTGAATATGGTAGCATTGTAATTGGCCTATCCCTTCTGAGCGTTTTTCATGCTTTTTTTCCCTATACGATAGCAGAATTTATAAGAGAAGAATAAACGTTTCCTCAGGTAATTCTGGAATATATTAATGATAACAGTTGTGTTGTGCACACAGATCAGACTGACATGCCTGACAGCCTTAATTGGGAGAGAGCTGTACTAGCCCCCCAGTAGGCTGATAGGTAGATCACACTTAGATATTAAGAGCTGCATGGGGTTAAAGACTCTGTTCCAGGGTCATTCTCATCAAGGAAGTCAAGTGAAGTCCAGAAGTCCCGAGTAAGGCGAGAAGAGCAATCTTCATATACTTTGTGAGGGGAAGGAGTGGGGAATGAAATGATTTCTGATGAGAGTCACAGTGGCAGATCCATAAGTTTTCTTTGTGGCTCTCATCTCCTCAGGAAATGACAGGTTACTGGTTGGACATTGCCTGGCTGGTGTCTATCCTTATTTCTGGAGGACACATGATCCCTTCTCTGTCACCAGGCTGGTAGGAGATTCTGTCTTCCAAGCTTTTTCTCTATTCTTTAAGAGAAGGAGCTTTTGAATCTCAGGTGGCAGGGGCCATGTGGCCCAGCACTGATGCCACCCCACAGATATTCCTTTCCTGACATTGCCTGGACCCCCGCAGCACCGATCAATTGCCACATAGTATAAGCACCATTTTGTTTGGGCTGAACCTTCGTGGTGGCCATCTCTGCCTCTATGTCTGAGGCTACAGGCTTCTTGAGTCTGAGAACTCAGCTCTGTACCTGTCCCTCCCAAATTCACTATGTAGAATGGAGAAAGCACAGGAAGCACCTTTTGCCTATTTTTATATAGCATGTCTGCCCTGTACATGCTGGGGAAGAGTTTTATGGTTGCATACGTTTTCCTGATGACATTCATGTCTGTTTTTCTCTTCCTTTACATTTAATCATTGCTCATCCTTATAGGTTGCTGCATGTCTGTGTTTATCTTAATGTTTAAAATTTGAATTGAATCCTTTTAGTTTATATCAATAATTCTATTTCCTTGCAAATCTGGCAGGCATATTTTTGTCTTCATATTGGCTATTTGTTTTCTTTGCCTGCCCTTGCTTTAACTGGTTGGGTCTTTACAGAAAGACGGAGGGTTGGATCTTTCCTGGATCATCTGCAAAATCTCAGGGTGAGGAAGGGGGCTAGGCAGGGAAGAATTGAGAACACCTGAGCCCTGCTTTTTCTAGAAGGAAAATTGTGTTTCTCTTCAACTATTAAAAGGACACTGACTTTTTCAGGAACCAGCAGTTAGCCTAATGGTTATGTCGCTGAACTCCCTTGTAGCCAATCATGGTTCGAGTCCCAGACCCAGTGGCTTAAAATCACGCTGGGCGTGTGTGCGTGCGTGCCCAAGATCCCGAGAGGAGAATGGAGGAGAAGGGATTGTGGCGTGGCCATCCCCCCAGTGGGTGATTTCTCCCTTTCTGTCTCTCTGTCTTTCTGGCAAGCAAATGTACCCTATGGCAAAAACCTCTCTTAAAAAAGGGGAGGGGAAAGGAAGAAAATCTTACACTCAACATCATACTCAATGATAAAATCCTTATGTGAGGGTATGCAGCCTAGCTGCATGAAGCAGTTATCTGGATGCTTCATTAATTACTCACTCAAGCTGGTTGACACATGCCTTGGATGTAAGGGGCTCTATGAAAACATCATGGGGTTGGGAAACATTCTGACCCTGGTTAGGTCATGCGATGCCTGTTCTATATGTTTATGGCTTACATATTATCCTCTTCGATGCATCCTCAGACAGCCTTCCTCAGAGTTGCAGAGCAACAGCATAAGTAATCTGGTTTGACCTATGACAGGATCATAAAAAAAAAAAAAAAAAAAGAGAAAAAGTAAAAAAAAAAAAGAACACTGCCTTTTTTCCAAAATATATTCCTTAGAAAATGGCAGAATCCTGACAGGGTCATTTTTGTTCAGTCTGATCTTTGAAATGAGAATCACATTTTTGAACCAAAGATAATTCTTGTGGCCACTCCACACCCACCATATAGAGATGCCATTCCTTAGCAAAGAGGAGCATAAACCATAAACCTTGTGTACTTTTTTCTGCTTTGAAACATTGTGGATTTCCAAATCTGGATTACAGTGTAAACTAGCACGAGTGGAGGCCAGGTGGCCACCTGTGACAGATCCTGTACCTCTGTAGTGTGAAGTGAATCCAGACAGCTAGAGAGGATGTGGAGGCCAGCTGACTCTGCACTCTGGGATGAAAGATGAGAGCTCTCATTTATGCTTAAAATGATTTTATGCTTTTATCTCTACAAGGAGTTCTGATGTGAACTATCAGATTCTTCTGGTAAGGAGGTGAGGAGTGCACAGGGACTCAGGAGATTTCGCTCTCCACCAAGGGGCTTACTGTCTCATCTGCTGTTCACTGTTCTTTGAGGGTGCGCATTAAACCCTTTACTTTGCTAGTGTGCATGTGTGTACGTGTACATTCTGTGTGTGCTTGGGTGTTTCGTGTTTCGGGTGGGGATGGCTCTCCTTCTCTTTAGTGCTCCTGAAATGCCCTCAGCTGCTCCATAGTCACATCAGTATCCAGAATAGGCAGAGGCGCTGCCTCAGGAGTAAGGGAGTAATCGATGTGCCTGGAGGTTACAGTCAGCTTTCACCCTGATTCTCCCTGTTCTCCTAGCATTTCACTCCATATGCCTGAGCATGTGTGATGCACTAACTAGTACGTGATTCAGTGAATAGAGCGGGCACCTGAGCAGGTCTCCCAACTGACAGGAGAGAAATGGAATGTCCATGCCTATGCCCCTCAGGGCCTCCATCCTATGAATGAGCTTGCGGAGCACGAGTCTCTTGCAGATACCCAGGGAACAAGATTCAAGGTCCAGTAGGAGAATTGTTATCATTGTCTGGTTCAGACAGCCTTTCTTTTTGGCCTTTTCCTCTTTAATTCTAATTCTAGCCTTTCTCATCATTGCCATTTACAGGAACATGGGCTACCACATTCTCATCTCCACCTCCAACAGGTAAGTAATCCTATAACCCATCCCTGGTGCTTTGTCCACCTCTAGATGTACTTTGGATGTAAAATGATAGGGTGAGGCTTTGAG
>NW_006159577.1:4732664-4736953 GCF_000334495.1 Tupaia belangeri chinensis | reverse complement strand
TGAGGTTTCACTAATCCTGTTGGGACATTGAACTAGAGAGGTTTTAAGATCTCAGATACTCTCTCTACTCCTTTTGAGCCTGGATGTATGATAGTTACTTTGTGGGCTCTGAAAATGAATGCCAAGGTAAGGACCAAAGAAACTGAAATAAATGATGAACTCAGCAAACTGCGGGTTCAATTCAAGGACTGTCAACATTAGTAATAGGGAATATCACAAACCTCATAGACTGTAGGTTCTTATCCTAAAAAACATTTAGAAGTCAAGAAAATAAAATTGCTAGTTAGGAGTAAAGTGGGGCAAACGCATCAGACCAGTCAGTCAGATTTCATTTTAAAATGTGATGGGTGCAAAGCCAAAAGGAGCCTGTAAGTGAAAATTTTGCCCCAGACAGCCAGCTCCTAATTTCACTAAAGGAGAAGGGAAGTGCCTCTAGCAGGGCCTCTTGCATTTGGCTTTCATCACAGGTGATTTCCCAGTGGCCCGAGTAGGACCTCCTTTAGAAAGTAGGCATGCTAGTGGGAACCTGAAGATCAAGCTCTGTGACATCAAATACAGATTTAGGTCTCTCAGTGGGTTCTCTGACTGACCACTCTCTGCTGGCCACTCACAGATGGCAAAAATAGAGAGTCCTGAGAAGTCTCCTGTGGGTACCAGGCTATCACAGGTTTAAGGAAGAAAACATAGGATTTCTACTTAAGAAAATGTCACGTTATCTGAGACTGTGGTTACAACTGTGTGATAATTTTACCTCTTAACTAAACTAAAATTTAATTTTCCAGGGTCCAAGGAAAGAATGAGTGCCTCTTCCAGAGAGACTCATTTCCTTTTTTTTTTTTTTAGAGTTTTTTGCTATAGGGCATGTGTGCTCCCTAGTAAAAAAGTGAAAAAGTGAGAAGTCACCTCCCAGAGGGGATGACTATGCCACAATACCTTTTCCTCATTCTCCTCTCAGTATCTTGGGTATGCAAGCACTTGTGCCCAACTTGAGTTTAAGCCACCTGGTCCAGGACTTGAACCACGGTCGACTACTACATGGGAATCCTGCAACAAATCCACTAGGCCATCTGCTGGCTCCAGAGAGACTCACTTTGTTTTCTCTCTTTCCTGCAGAATCATCGCTCAACACACAATCATCCACAGAATTACCAGGTACCTTCCCTCTCACAGTCTCTATCAGACATAGAAATCCATGTCCTCGGGGTTTAGAGTTGATACAGGAGAGAACTGGGGATTACAAGTGTCGGATCAACTTTCAGTAAACATTCCACGTGTGAGTGTGTAGGTATGGGTCCAGTATCTGGAGGTCTTGTCCTCGGTCTTCATCTCTAGACCTTGGAGACCTTGGGTTTCCAGGCTCTCATAGCCATTTGTGAAACAAAGAGAGAAAGGAGTGGTAATTGGTTGGGAGTTTTTATTCAGGACAGAAGAGTGAACACAGGAGGGTCAAAGCTTCCTTCTGAGCCCAGACCTGGCAAAGCCTCCTAAAGAGGCTAGAAGTATGCCATGAACGAGAAGTGACCCCTCATAGAACAAGGCACCCATGTCCCAGAAAAGAATACCCCCTAACATTTCCCTGTGTGGAATTGAACACAAAAGAGGGGTTTTGGCCTATGGCAAGTGGTCCTTGGTGCACCCAACCATCACATTCTTGAAATTACCAAAAATGCAATGAGAAGTAACTGGGTGCTCTCTAGGAACTGATGCAGGTTTGGCCCTGAGGCTGGTGAATGGAAGTAACCAATGTCAAGGCCGGGTGGAGGTCCTGTACCGAGGCTCCTGTGGGACCGTGTGTGATGACAGCTGGGACATCAATGATGCCAACGTGGTGTGCAGGCAGCTGGGCTGTGGCTGGGCCAAATCTGCTCCAGGATATGCCCAGTTCGGTCAGGGCTCAGGTCCGATTGTCCTTGATGACATGCGCTGCTCAGGACATGAGTCCTACCTGTGGAACTGCCCCCACAATGGCTGGCTCTCTCATAACTGTAACCATGGTGAAGATGCTGGTGTCCTGTGCTCAGGTGCGCATTGAAGACCCTGAGACCCCAATTTCCAGGAATGGGCTTTGTTTGGTGCACCTCTTCCTGTTCCCAGAACTTCATTTCTGTGTGCTTGACATGGAGATGTGGATGTTGGTGGTCTCCCTTAGACTGATGGTGCCCATGCAACAAATGTTGGTTGATTCAGTAGTGGGGTGTACACACACAGGCCTAAGCCCCCCAAAGAAGCTCTGGGCCACTTAATTGTGCTCTACAGACTTAGGTGGTGCCATCCTCACAATATGACCCTGAAGAGTCTGCTTTTCCTTCCAACTCCTTGAGTTTGTTCTTCTGATTCTAAAATGACAGGTATTCTATGTTATGCCTGTTTGAAACTTTATTTTGTCTCTTTCCATTAGCTTCTCAGTTCCTATCCTTGCTTGCCGTATGTGACTTTGGTAGCATTTTAATGGTTCTATCCCTCCTGAGCTTATTTCATGCTTTTTTTTCTATAAGGTAGCAGAATTTATAAGAGAAGAATAAATGTTTCCTCAGGTAATTCTGGAATAGATTAATGATAACAGCTGTGTTGTACACACAGATCGGACTGACATGCCTTACCAACCTTCATTGGGAGAGAGCTGTCCTAGCCCCCTAGTAGGCTGATAGATATCACACTTAGATATTAAGAGCTGCATGCAGTAAAAGATTCTGCTCCAGGATCATTCTCATCAAGGAAGTCAAGTGAAGTCCAGAAGTCCTGAGTAAGGCTAGAAGAATAATCTTCATATACTTCGGGATGGGAAGGAGTAGGGAATGAAGTGATTTCTTGTGAGGGTCACAGTGGCAGGCCTGTAAGTTTTCTTTGTGGCTCTCATCTCCTCAAGAAATGACAGGTTACTGTTTGGACATTTGCTTGTGACTTTTCTTATTTTTTTTTTTGGAGAGGTTTTTCGCTATAGGGTGCGTGAGCTCGCCAGACAGACAGAGAGAGACATAGAGACAGAAAGCAAGAAATCACCCTCCAGGGGGGATGGTCACACCGCAATCCCTTCTCCTCCATTCTCCCCTCAGGATTTTGGGCACGCACGCACACACGTCCGGCGTGAGTTTTGAGCCACCGGGTCCGGGACGCGAACCGCGGTCGACTACATGGGAGCCCAGCGACATAGCCAATACAGTAACTGCTGGTTCCCGACTATATTTATTTTAACAGCACACATGATTTCTTCTCTATCACCAGACTGGTAGGGGAGTCTTTCTCCATACCTTTTCTCCATTTTTTAAGAGAAGGAGCTTTTGAATCTCAGGTGGCAGGGACCATGTGGCCCAGCACTGATGCCACCCCACAGACATTCCTTTCCTGACATTGGCTGGACCCCCGCAGCACCGATCAATTGCCACATAGTTTAAGTACCATTTTGTTTGGGCTAAACCTTCGTCGTGGCCATCTCTGCCTCTATGTCTGAGGTTACAGGCTTCTTGAGTCTGAGAACTCAGCTCTGTACCTGTCCCTCCCAAATTCACTATGTAGAATGGAGAAAGCACAGGAAGCACCTTTTGCCTATTTTTATAATACGGCTAGCATTTCTGCCCTGTACATGCTGGGGAAGAGTTTTATGGTTGCGTACGTTTTCCTGATGACATTCATGTCTATTTTTCTCTTCCTTTACATTTAACCATTGCTCATCATTACAGGTGGTTGAATGTCTGTGTTTTTTTTTTTTTTTTTGCTTAATGTTTAAAATTTGAATATAAATCCTTTAAGTTTATATCAATAATTCTATTTCCTTGCAAATCTGACAGGTATATTTTTATCTTCGTATTGGCTATTAGTTTGTTTTGCCTGCCCTTGCTTTAACTGAGTCAGGACTTTACAGAAAGACAAAAGGGTTGGATCTTTCCTTGATTGTCTGTAAATCTCAGGGTGAGGAAGGTGGCTAGGCCTGGAAGAATTGAGAACATCTGAGCCCTACTTTTTTCTAGAAGGAGAATTGCGTTTCCCTTCCTCTCTTAAAAGGACACTTTTTCAGGGACCAGCGGTTAGTGTAATGGTTATATCTCTGAACTCCCTTGTAGCCAAATCCCGGACCCAGTGGCTTTAAATCATGCTGGGCGCCTGTGAGTGTGTTCCCAAATCCAGAGAGGAGAATGTAGGAGAAGAGAAGGGATTGCGGCGTGGCCATCCCCTTTGGTGGATGATTCCTCGCTTTCTGTCTCTCTGTCTCTCTCTGTCTTTCTGGTGAGTGCACATGCCCTATGCCAAAAACTCTCTAAAAAAAAAAAAAAAAAAGGAGGAAAACGAAAAAA
>NW_006159577.1:4726234-4731978 GCF_000334495.1 Tupaia belangeri chinensis | reverse complement strand
AAGGGAGTAATCGATGTGCCTGGAGGTTACAGTCAGCTTTCACCCTGATTCTCCCTGTTCTCCTAGCATTTCACTCCATATGCCTGAGCATGTGTGATGCACTAACTAGTACGTGATTCAGTGAATAGAGCGGGCACCTGAGCAGGTCTCCCAACTGACAGGAGAGAAATGGAATGTCCATGCCTATGCCCCTCAGGGCCTCCATCCTATGAATGAGCTTGCGGAGCACGAGTCTCTTGCAGATACCCAGGGAACAAGATTCAAGGTCCAGTAGGAGAATTGTTATCATTGCCTGGTTCAGACAGCCTTTCTTTTTGGCCTTTTCCTCTTTAGTTCCTTTTTTATTTTTATTTTTTTTGGAGAAGTTTTTGCTATAGGGTGCATGCGCTCGCCAGACAGACAGAGAGAGACAAAGAGACAGAAAGCGATAAATCACCCTCCAGGGGGGATAGCCATGCTGCAATCCCTTCTCCTCCATTCTCTTCTCGGGATGTTGTGCACACACGCACACACGCCCGGCATGAGTTTTAAGCCACTGGGTTCAGGATGCGAACTGCAGTCAACTACGTGGGAGTCCAGGGACATAGTCATTACACTAACTGCTGGTCCCATTCTTTTCCACATTAATTCTAATTCTAGCCTTTCTCATCATTGCCATTCACAGGAACATGGGCTACCACATTCTCATCTCCACCTCCAACAGGTAAGTAATCCTATAACCCATCCCTGGTGCTTTGTCCACCTCTAGATGTACTTTGGATGTAAAATGATAGGGTGAGGCTTTGAGAGGTCCATTCCTTCTGTGTGCCCCTGTGGTTTGGGTATCTGTATGGGGTCATGGGACACTGGAGTCTCTGGAAACCAAATGCTTGGATGATGTTAAAATGAGAGGGGCTTGTTACTTGTTTCCAGTGAGATTCTCCTCCAGTGGCTCAGCTATTATCTTCCTCTAGGAGGTTTTGAATAGCCCGTGAGGTTTCACTAATCCTGTTTGGGACATTGAACTTGAAAGATTTTAAGACCTCAGACTCTCTCTACTCCTTTCTCCTTTTTTTTGAGCCTAGGTTTCTGATAGTTACTTTGTGTGCTCTGAAAATGACTGCCGAGGTAAGGACCAAAGAAATGGAAATGTATGATGAACTTAGCAAAATGTGGGGTTCAATACAAGTACTGGCAACATTAGTAATAGGGCATATCACAAACCTCATAGACTGTAGGTTCTAATCCTGAAAAGCATTTAGCAGTCAGGGGGAAAAAATGCAAATTACAAGTAAAGAGAGGCAAGCACATCTGACCAGGCATTTAGATTCCATTTTAAAATGTGATGGGAGCAAAATCAAAAGGAGCCTGTAAGTGAAATTTTTCTCCCAGACAGCCAGCTCCTAATCTCACTAAAGGAGAAGGGAAGTGCCTCTAGCAGGGCCTCTTGCATTTGGCTTTCATCACAGGTGATTTCCCAGTGGCCCGAGTAGGACCTCCTTTAGAAAGTAGGCATGCTAGTGGGAACCTGAAGATCAAGCTCTGTGACATCAAATACAGATTTAGGTCTCTCAGTGGGTTCTCTGACTGACCACTCTCTGCTGGCCACTCACAGATGGCAAAAATAGAGAGACCTGAGAAGTCTCCTGTGGGTACCAGGCTATTGCAGGTTTAAGGAAGAAAACATAGGATTTCTACTTAAGAAAATGTCACGTTATCTGAGACTGTGGTTACAACTGTGTGATAATTTTACCTCTTAACTAAACTAAAATTTAATTTTCCGGGGTCCAAGGAAAGAATGAGTGCCTGTGCAAGAGAGCCCTTTTTTTTTTTAGAGAGATTTTTCCTATAGGGCACGTGTGCTTGCCAGACAGACAGAGAGAGACAGAGAGACAGAGAAACAGAAAGCAGGAAATCACCCCCCAGGAGTAATGGTCACACTGCAATCCTTTCTCCTCCATTCTCCTCTCGGGATCTTGGGCACGCACGCATATGCGCCTGGCGTGAGTTTAAGCCTCTGGGTCCGGGACTCTAACCGCGGTCGACTACGTGGGAATACAGCGACATAGCCATTATGCTAACAGCTGGTCCCATCACTTTCTTTTCTCTCTTTCCTGCAGAATCATCGCTCAACACACAATCATCCACAGAAATACCAGGTAACTTCCCTCACACAGTCTCTATTGGTCATAGAAATCTATGTGCATGAGGGTTAGGGTTGACACAGGAGAGAACTGGGGATTACAAGTGTAAGATCAACTTGCAGTACACTTTCCACGTGTGACTGTGTAGGTATGGGTCCAATTTCTGGAGGTCTTGTCCTCAGTATTCATCTCCAGACCTTGGAGACCTTGGGTCTCCAGTGTCTCATAGCCATTTGCGAAACAAAGAAAGAGAGGAGTGGTAATTGTCACTTGTTTGGGGAGTTTTGGTTCAGGGTGGAGGAGTGAGCACAGGAGGGCAATCATGAGGTCAAAGTCTCCTGCTGAGTCTGGACCTGCCCCAGCCTCCTTAAGATGTTGGAAGTGTCAAGAATCAGAAGTGCACCCCTCATAGAACAAGGCACCCATGTCCCAGAAAAGAATACCCCCTAACATTTCCCTGTGTGGAATTGAACACCAAAGTGGGGGTTTGGCCTATGGAAAGTGGTCCTGGGTGCACTCAACCGTCACATTCTTGAAATTACCAAAAATGCAATGAGAATTAACTGGGTGCTCTCTAGGAACTGATGCAAGTTTGGCCCTGAGGCTGGTGAATGGAGGTGATCAATGTCAAGGCCGGGTGGAAGTCCTGTACCGAGGCTCCTGGGGCACCATGTGTGATGATAGCTGGGACACCAATGATGCCAATGTGGTGTGCAGGCAGCTGGGCTGTGGTTGGGCTATGTCTGCCCCAGGATATGCCCAGTTTGTTCAGGGCTCAGGTCAATTGTCCTTAATGACATGCGCTGCTCAGGACACGAGTCCTCCCTGTGGAACTGTCCCCACAATGGCTGGCTCTCTCCTAACTGTAACCACGGGGAAGATGCTGGTGTTATCTGCTCACGTGGGGATCGAAGACCCTCAGTCTTCAGTCTTCAAAAACGGGCTTATTTCGGGCAATACTGGCCTGGCTTCTTGAACTTCTATTTGCTTTTGACTCGGAGTTTGGAAACTGGTGCTCTCCCTTAGACAGATGGTGCCTGTGCGACAGGTGTTGGATGCTCAAGGAGTGGGGTGTCTATCCAGGCTTAAGCTCCCTAATGAAGCTCTGGGCCATTTATCTTTGCCCTATAGTTTTTTGTGGTGGTATTGTCACAGCCCAAAGATACCAGTGTCATACCCAGCTTTTCCTTCCTACTCATGAGTGAGTTCATTCTGAGTTTATTGACAGCTGCTCCGTATTATGCCTATGTCCAATTTTATTTTGTCTTTCCATTAGCTTTTAAGTTCCCATCCTCACCTGCTCTATGTGAATCTGTGGCATTTTAATTTATCTATCCTTTCTAAACAAATATTGTGCCTGTGTTTGGTAAGTTTGTGAAACTTACAAAAGGTGTATAAACCTTTCCCAGGTAATTCTGGAATTGGTTAATGATGACAACTGTGCTGTCCACATACATTAGATTGACATGTTTGATAGCCTTAGTTGGGAGAGAGCTGTTCTAGCCCCCTAGTTGGCATGTAGATACATGAGTCTTAGATATTGAGAGCTGCTAGGGGTAAAAGTTCTGCTCCAGGGTCATTCTCAGCAAGGAAGTAAAATGAAGTCCAGAAGTGTCCTGAGTAAGGTAAGAAGAGCAATCTTCATATACTTTGGGATGGGAAGGAGTGGGGAATCAAATGATTTCTTATGAGAGTCACAGGAGCAGGCCCATAAGTTGTCTTTGTGGCTCTCATCTCCTCAAGAAATGACAGGTTACTGTTTGGACTTTGCCTGGCTGGTGATTCTCCTTATTTCAAATGTATACATGATCCCTTCCCTGTCCCAAGGTTGGTAGGAGATTCTGTCTCCATAGGCTTTTACCATCCTTTAGAAGAGGAGTTTTGAATGAGGTGGTAGGAGCCATGTGGCCCGGTACTGATGCCACCACACAGACACCCCTTTTCTGACATTGCTTGACCTTACCCCAGGTTGACTGCAGCGAACAATCGCCATAGAGTATAAGCACCATTTTGTCTCTGATGTACCTTTTTGGTTATCATTGATAACATTGCCTGGTTCAGAGAATCTTTCTTCTTGGCCTTTTTCTCTTGGATTCTAATTGAAGCCTTTCTCATCATTGCTATTTATAGGGCCATGGCCTACCACATTCTCATCTCCACCACCAACAGGTACCTAATCCTATAACCCATCTCTGGTTCTTTTGTCCACCTCTGGATGTACTTTGGATGTAAACATGATAGGGTGGGGACCAGCAGATGGCATAACGGCTATGTCACTGGACTCCCACTTAGTCGACTGGGGTGGGAGTCTTGGACCCCGTGGCTTAAACTCACGCCATGTGTATGTGTGTGTGTGTGTGCATGCACACGTAATCTAGATCCAGAGAGGAGAATGGAGAAGGAGGAATTGCGATGTGGTTTTCCACCTTGGGTGGTGATTTCTCGCTTTCTGTCTCTCTGTCTATCTCTTGCTGGTGAGCGCATGTACCACATAGCAAATACCTCTCCAAAAATAATGAGAGGATGAGGGTTTGAGTAATCTGTTCCTTCTGCATGCCTCTGTGGTTTGGGTGTCTGTATGGGGGATGTGGGACATTGGAGTCTCTGAAAACCAAGTGCTTGGATGATGTTAAAATGAGAGGGACTTATTACTTGTCTCCTGTGAGGTCCTTCTGCAGTTGCTCAGCTATAGTTCTCCTCTAGGAGTTTTAGAGTAGCCCTTCAGCGTTCACTAATCCTATTGGTACACTGAATTTGAGAGCTTTGAAGACCTCAGACACTTTCTTTACTCTTTTTGAGCCTGGGTTTCTGATAGTTGCATTGTGGGCTCTGAAAATGAATGTCGAGGTAAGGACCAAAGAAATGGAAATGTATGATGAACTTAGCAAAATGTGGGTTTCAATACAAGAACTGGTAAGATTAGTAACTGGGGATATTAGAAACCTCATAGACTGTAGGTACTAATCCTGAAAAACAGTTAGCAGTCAGGGAAAAATAAAATTGAAATTGGGAGTAAAGAGGGACAAACACATCTGACCAGACTTTTAGATTCCATTTTAAAATGTGATGAGAGCAAAATCAAAAGAAACCTGTAAGTGAAAAAATTTTCCCCCAGACAGCGAGCTCCTAATTTCACTGAAGAGGAATGGAAGTGCATTTTGCTGGGCTTATTCCATTTGGCTATCATTATAGGTGATTTCCCAGTGGCTCGAGTGGGACCTCCTTAAGAAAGATAAGCATGCTGGGGGGATCCTGAAGATCACGCTCTGTGACATCAAAGACAAATTTAGGTCTCTCACTGGGCCCTCTGACTGACCACTGTTTGCTGGCCACTCACAGATGGCAAAAACAGAGAGACCTGAGAAGTCTCATGTGGGTACCAGGCTATTGCAGGTTTATGGAAGAAAACGTAGACTTTCTACTTAAGAAAATGTCCCATTATCTGAGATTGTGGTGAAAACTGTGTGATAATTACACCTTTTAATTAAACAAAAATTTAATTTTCCTGGGTCCAAGAAAATAATGAGTGCCTATTCCAGAGAAAATTACTTTCGTTTTTCTTTATTTTTTTGGAGAGGTTTTTGCTCTAGGGTGCGTGTGCTCATATGCAAAAAGGAGAGA
>NW_006159577.1:4722069-4722471 GCF_000334495.1 Tupaia belangeri chinensis | reverse complement strand
GCACCCAACCATCACATTCTTGAAATTACCAAAAATGCAATGAGAAGTAACTGGGTGCTCTCTAGGAACTGATGCAGGTTTGGCCCTGAGGCTGGTGAATGGAAGTAACCAATGTCAAGGCCGGGTGGAGGTCCTGTACCGAGGCTCCTGGGGCACCGTGTGTGATGACAGCTGGGACACCAATGATGCCAATGTGGTGTGCAGGCAGCTGGGCTGTGGTTGGGCTATGTCTGCCCCAGGATATGCCCAGTTTGTTCAGGGCTCAGGTCAATTGTCCTTAATGACATGCGCTGCTCAGGACACGAGTCCTCCCTGTGGAACTGTCCCCACAATGGCTGGCTCTCTCCTAACTGTAACCACGGGGAAGATGCTGGTGTCATCTGCTCAGGTGGGCATCGAAGA
>NW_006159577.1:4719409-4722052 GCF_000334495.1 Tupaia belangeri chinensis | reverse complement strand
GCATTCCTGGCCTGGCTTCTTGAACGTCTATTTGCTTTTGACTCGGAGTTTGGAAACTGGTGCTCTCCCTTAGACAGATGGTGCCTGTGCGACAGGTGTTGGATGCTCAAGGAGTGGGGTGTCTATCCAGGCTTAAGCTCCCTAATGAAGCTCTGGGCCATTTATCTTTGCCCTATAGTTTTTTGTGGTGGTATCATCACAGCCCAAAGATACCAGTGTCATACCCAGCTTTTCCTTCCTACTCATGAGTGAGTTCATTCTGAGTTTATTGACAGCTGCTCCGTATTATGCCTATGTCCAATTTTATTTTGTCTTGCCATTAGCTTTTAAGTTCCCATCTTCACCTGCTCTATGTGAATCTGTGGCATTTTTAATTTATCTGTCCTTTCTAAGCAAATATTGTGCCTGTGTTTGGTAAGTTTGTGAAACTTACAAAAGGAGTATAAACCTTTCCCAGGGAATTCTGGAATTGGTTAATGATGACAACTGTGCTGTCCACATACATTAGATTGACATGTTTGATAGCCTTAGTTGGGAGAGAGCTGTTCTAGCCCCCTAGTTGGCATGTAGATACATGAGTCTTAGATATTGAGAGCTGCTAGGGGTAAAAGTTCTTCTCCAGGGTCATTCTCAGCAAGGAAGTCAAATGAAGTCCAGAACTGTCCTGAGTAAGGTGAGAAGAGAAATCTTCATATACTTTGGGATGGGAAGGAGTGGGGAATCAAATGATTTCTTATGAGAGTCACAGGAGCAGGCCCATAAGTTGTCTTTGTGGCTCTCATCTCCTCAAGAAATGACAGGTTACTGTTTGGACTTTGCCTGGCTGGTGATTCTCCTTATTTCAAATGTATACATGATCCCTTCCCTGTCCCAAGGTTGGTAGGAGATTCTGTCTCCATAGGCTTTTACCATCCTTTAGAAGAGGAGTTTTGAATGAGGTGGTAGGAGCCATGTGGCCCGGTACTGATGCCACCACACAGACACCCCTTTTCTGACATTGCTTGACCTTACCCCAGGTTGACTGCAGCGAACAATCGCCATAGAGTATAAGCACCATTTTGTCTCTGATGTACCTTTTTGGTTATCATTGATAACATTGCCTGGTTCAGAGAATCTTTCTTCTTGGCCTTTTTCTCTTGGATTCTAATTGAAGCCTTTCTCATCATTGCTATTTATAGGGCCATGGCCTACCACATTCTCATCTCCACCACCAACAGGTACCTAATCCTATAACCCATCTCTGGTTCTTTTGTCCACCTCTGGATGTACTTTGGATGTAAACATGATAGGGTGGGGACCAGCAGATGGCATAACGGCTATGTCACTGGACTCCCACTTAGTCGACTGGGGTGGGAGTCTTGGACCCCGTGGCTTAAACTCACGCCATGTGTATGTGTGTGTGTGTGTGCATGCACACGTAATCTAGATCCAGAGAGGAGAATGGAGAAGGAGGAATTGCGATGTGGTTTTCCACCTTGGGTGGTGATTTCTCGCTTTCTGTCTCTCTGTCTATCTCTTGCTGGTGAGCGCATGTACCACATAGCAAATACCTCTCCAAAAATAATGAGAGCATGAGGGTTTGAGTAGTCTGTTCCTTCTGCATGCCCCTGTGGTTTGGGTGTCTGCATGGGGGATGTGGGACATTGGAGTCTCTGAAAACCAAGTGCTTGGATGATGTTAAAATGAGAGGGACTTATTACTTGTCTCCTGTGAGGTCCTTCTGCAGTTGCTCAGCTATAGTTCTCCTCTAGGAGTTTTAGAGTAGCCCTTCAGCGTTCACTAATCCTATTGGTACACTGAATTTGAGAGCTTTGAAGACCTCAGACACTTTCTTTACTCTTTTTGAGCCTGGGTTTCTGATAGTTGCATTGTGGGCTCTGAAAATGAATGTCGAGGTAAGGACCAAAGAAATGGAAATGTATGATGAACTTAGCAAAATGTGGGGTTCAATACAAGAACTGGTAAGATTAGTAACTGGGGATATTAGAAACCTCATAGACTGTAGGTACTAATCCTGAAAAACAGTTAGCAGTCAGGGAAAAATAAAATTGAAATTGGGAGTAAAGAGGGACAAGCACATCTGACCAGACTTTTAGATTCCATTTTAAAATGTGATGAGAGCAAAATCAAAAGAAACCTGTAAGTGAAAAAATTTTCCCCCAGACAGCGAGCTCCTAAGTTTACTAAAGAGGAATGGAAGTGCATTTTGCCGGGCTTATTCCATTTGGCTGTCATTATAGGTGATTTCCCAGTGGCTCGAGTGGGACCTCCTTAAGAAAGATAAGCATGCTGGGGGGATCCTGAAGATCACGCTCTGTGACATCAAAGACAAATTTAGGTCTCTCACTGGGCCCTCTGACTGACCACTGTTTGCTGGCCACTCACAGATGGCAAAAACAGAGAGACCTGAGAAGTCTCAGTGGGTACCAGGCTATTGCAGGTTTATGGAAGAAAACGTAGACTTTCTACTTAAGAAAATGTCCCATTATCTGAGATTGTGGTGAAAACTGTGTGATAATTACACCTTTTAATTAAACAAAAATTTAATTTTCCTGGGTCCAAGAAAATAATGAGTGCCTATTCCAGAGAAAATTACCTTCGTTTTTCTTTATTTTTTTGGAGGGGGTTTTGCACTTGGGTGCG
>NW_006159577.1:4713122-4719386 GCF_000334495.1 Tupaia belangeri chinensis | reverse complement strand
GAGAGACAGAAAGAGAGAAGTCAGCCTCTAGGGGGGATGGCTACACTACAACCCCTTCTCCATTCTCCTCTTGGGATCTTAGGTACATACACACAGGTGCCCAGCGTGAGTTTAAGGCACCAGGTGCGGGACTTGAACCACAGTCGACTACATGGGAGTCTAGTTATTTAGCCATATGGCCATCTGATGGTCCCAGAGAGACTCACTTTCTTTTCTCTGTTTCCTGCAGAATCACTGCTCTCCACAGAATCATCCACAGTATTAACAGGTACCTTCCCCACACTGCCTCTATCAGACATAGAAATCCATGTACTCGAGGGTTAGGGTTGACACAGGAGAGAACTGGGGATTAGAAGTGTCAGGTCAACTTGCAAACCAGGTTCCAGGTGTGAGTGTGTGGTACGGGTCCAGGTTCAGGGGATCTTGCTCTGAGTATTTATCCCCAGACTTTAGAGACCTTAGGTCTCCAAGCTCTCATAGCTATTTGCAAAAGAAGGAGAGAGAGGAGGGCTAATTGGCTATTGTCTTGGGAGTTTTTATTCAGGACAGAAGAGTGAATACAGGAGGGTCAAAGCTTCCTTCTGAGTCCAGACCTGGCATAGCCTCCTAAAGAGGCTAGAAGTGTCAGGAGTCAGAAGTGCACCCCTTACACAACCAGGCATCCATGGTCAGGAAGGAAGGATATCACGTAACATTTCCCTGTGTGGGCTTTAACACACAAGTGGGGGTTTTGTCTATGGAAAGCAGCCCTGGGTGCACCCAACCTTCACAATCTTGAAATTATCAGAAGTGCGTTGAGTAATAACTGTGTCCTTTCTAGGAACTGATGCAGGTTTTGCCCTGAGGCTGGTGAACGGAAGTGACCAATGTCAAGGCCGGGTGGAGGTCCTGTACCGAGGCTCCTGGGGCACCGTGTGTGATGACAACTGGGACATCAATGATGCCAACGTGGTGTGCAGGCAGCTGGGCTGTGGCTGGGCCAAATCTGCTCCAGGATATGCCCAGTTCGGTCAAGGCTCAGGTCCGATTGTCCTTGATGACATGCGCTGCTCAGGACACGAGTCCTACCTGTGGAATTGCCCCCACAATGGCTGGCTCTCTCATAACTGTAACCATGGTGAAGATGCTGGTGTCATGTGCTCAGGTGGGCATCGAAGACCCTCAGACCCCAATTTCCAGGAATGGGCTTTGTTTGGTGCACCTCTTCCTGTACCTAGAACTTCATCTCTGTGTGCTTGACGTGGAGATGTGGATGTTGGTGATCTCCCTTAGACAGATGTTTCCTGTGTGATAAATGTTGGTTGGTTCAGTAGTGGGGTGTACACACAGGCCTAAGCTCCCCAAAGAAGCTCTGGGCCATTTAACTGTGCTCTACAGACTTAGGTGGTGCCATCCTCATAATATGACCCTGAAGAGGTCAATGTTGTAGTCTGCTTTTCCTTCCAACTCCTTGAGTCTAAAATGACAGATGTTCTACATTATGCCTGTTTGAAACTTTATTTTGTCTTTCTATTAGCTTCTTAGTTCCCATCCCAGACATAGAAATCCTTGTAATCAAGGGTTAGGGTTGACACAGGAGAGAACTGGGGATTAGAAGTGCTTGCCAAATGTGACTATTGTAGCATTGTAATTGTTCTATCCCTCCTGAGCTTATTTCATGCTTTTTTTTTTTTCTATAAGGTAGGAGAATTTGTAAGAGAAGAATAAATGTTTCCTCAGATAATTCTGGAATAGATTAATGATGACAACTGTTGTGCACAGAGATCAGACAGACATGCCTGACAGTCTTAATTGGGAGAGAGCTGTTCTAGCCCCCTTGTTGGCATGTAGATAGATCACACTTAGATATTAAGAGCTGCTGGAGTAAAAGATTCTGCTCCAGGGTCATTCTCACCGAGGAAGTCAAGTGAAGTCCAGAAGTCCTGAGTAAGGCAAGAAGAGCAATCTTCATATACCTTGGAATGGGAAGGAGTGGGGAATGAAATGATTTCTGATGAGAGTCACAGTGGCAGGTCCATAAGTTTTCTTTGTGGCTCTCATCTCAAGAAATGACAATTTAGACATTGCCTGGCTGGCGTCTATCCTTATTTTAGGAGCACACATGATTTCTTCTCTGTCATCAGGCTGGTAGGAGAGTCTATCTCCATAGCTTTTCTCCATTCTTTAATAGAAGGAACATTTGAATCTCAGGTGGCAGGGACCATGTGGCCCAGCACTGATGCCACCCCACAGACATTCCTTTCCTGACATTGCCTGGACCCCCGCAGCACCGATCAATTGCCACATAGTATAAGCACCATTTTGTTTGGGCTGAACCTTCGTGGTGGCCATCTCTGCCTCTATGTCTGAGGCTACAGGCTTCTTGAGTCTGAGAACTCAGCTCTGTACCTGTCCCTCCCGAATTCACTATGTAGAATGGAGAAAGCACAGGAAGCACATTTTGCCTTTTTTTTTTTACAATATGGCTAGCATTTCTGCCCTGTACATGCTGGGGAAGAGTTTTATGGTTGCATACGTTTTCCTGATGACATTCATGTCTATTTTTCTCTTCCTTTACATTTTATCATTGCTCATTCTTATAGGTGGCTGAATACCTGCGTTTATCTTGCTTAATGTTTAAAATTTAAATTGAAATCCCTTAAGATTATATCAATAATTCTATTTCCTTGCAAATCTGACAGGTATATTTTTATCTTCGTATTGGCTATTTGTTTTGCCTGCCCTTGCTTTAATTGTGTCAGGTCTTTACAGAAAGACGGAAGGTTTGGATCTTTACCAGATCGTCTACAAATCTCAGGATTAGGAAGGGGGTTAGGCAGGGAAGAATTGAGAAGATCTGAGCCCTGCTTTTTCTAGAAAGAAAATTGCGTCATATTTTGTTCAGTCTGAGCTTTGGAATGAGAATCACTTTTTTATTTATTTATGTCTTTTTGGTAGAGTTTTTTGCTATAGGGTGTGTGCACTCACCAGAAAGACAGAGACAGAAAACGAGAAATCACCTCCCAGAGGGGATGGCCACGCCACAATCCCTTCTCCTCCATTCTCCTCTTGGGATCTTGGGCACACACGCACACACGCCCAGCGTGATTTTAAGCCACTGGGTCCGGGACTCGAACAGCAGTCAACTACATGGGAGTCCAGCGACATAGCTATTACTCTCACTGCTGGTCCTGAGAATCACATTTTTGAACCAAAGATAATTCTTGTGGCCACTCCACACACACCGTACGGAGGTGCCATTCCTGAGCAAAGATGAGTATAAACCAGAGCAAAAGCCTTGTGTACTTTTTTCTGCTTTGAAATATTTTGGATTTCTGAATCTTGAATCTGGATTACAGTGTAAACTAGCACGAGTGGAGGCCAGGTGGCCACCTGTGACAGATCCTGTACCTCTGTAGTGTGAAGTGAATCCAGACAGCTAGAGAGCATGTGGAGCCCAGCTGACTCTGCACTCTGGGTTGAAAGATGAGAGCTCTCATTTATGCTTAAAATGATTTTATGCATTTATCTCCACAAGGAGTTCTGATGTGAACTCTCAGATTCTTCTGGTAAGGAGGTGAGGAGTGCGCAGGGACTCAGGAGATTTCTCTCTCCACCAAGGGGCTTACTGTCCCATCTGATGTTCACTGTTCTGTGAGGGCACTCATTAAACCCTCTACTTTGCTAGTGTGCGTGTGTGTACGTGTGCATTCTGCGTGTGCTTGGGCGCTTTGTGTTTCAGGTAGGGATGGCTCTCCTTCTCTTTAGTGCTCCTGAAATGCCCTCAGATGCTCCATAGTCATATCTGTATCCAGAATAGGCAGAGGCGCTGCCTGGGGAGTAAGGGAGTAATCGATGTGCCTGGAGGTTACAGTCAGCTTTCACCCCGATTCTCCCCGTTCTCCTAGCATTTCGCTCCATATGCCTGAGCCTGTGTAATGCACTAACTAGTACGTGATTCAGTGAATGGAGCGGGCACCTGAGCAGGTCTCC
Source organism: Tupaia belangeri chinensis (assembly GCF_000334495.1). Lineage (NCBI taxonomy): Eukaryota > Metazoa > Chordata > Mammalia > Scandentia > Tupaiidae > Tupaia > Tupaia belangeri. The sequence goes on along the minus strand of NW_006159577.1, from coordinate 4,715,414 downwards.
CAACTGACAGGAGAGAGATGGAGTGTCCATACCTATATCCCTCAGGGCCTCCATCCTATGAATGAGCTTGCTGAGCACGAGTCTCTTGCAGATACCCAGGGAACAAGATTCAAGGTCCAGTAGGAGAATTGTTATCATTGTCTGGTTCAGACAGCCTTTCTTTTTGGCCTTTTCCTCTTTAATTCTAATTCTAGCCTTTCTCATCATTGCCATTTACAGGAACATGGGCTACCACATTCTCATCTCCACCTCCAACAGGTAAGTAATCCTATAACCCATCCCTGGTGCTTTTGTCCACTTCTAGATGTACTTTGGATGTAAAATGATAGGGTGAGGCTTTGAGCAGTCTGTTCCTTCTGTGTGCCCCTGTGGTTTGGGTGTTGGCATGGGGGTTGAGGGACTTTGGAGTTTCTGAAAACCAAATGCTTGGATGATGTTAAAATGAGAGGGGCTTGTTACTTGTCTCCAGTGAGATCCTCCTGCAATTGCTCAGGTATAATCCTCCTCCACATGTTTTTGAGTAGCCCATGAGGTTTCACTAATCCTCTTGGGACATTGAATTTGAGAGATTTTATGACCTCAGACACGTTCTCTATTCTTTTTGAGCCATGGTTTCTGATAGCTACTTTGTGGGGTCTTAAAATGAATACCGAGGTAATGACCAAATTTATTTAATTTAATTTAATTTTAATTTTTCATGTTCCAAGTATATTATGAGTTTATTAAAGAGAGACTTACTTTATTTTCAAAGTTTTTGCCATAGGGTGTGTACGTGCGCTGGAAGGACAGAGAGAGGTAAAGAGAAAAAAGCGAGAAATGACCCACCAGTGGGGATGGTCATGCCACAATCCCTACTCCTCCATTTACTTCTCGGGATCTTGGGCATACACCCTCATGTGCCAAGCATGAGTTTAAGCCACCAGGTCCGGGACTCAAACTGTGTTCGAATACATGGGAGTCTAGTGGCGTAGCCATTACACCATCCATCAAATACAGGGGAGTCCAGTGGCGTAGCCATTACACCATCCGCTGGTCCCAGAGAGACTCACTTTCTTTTTTCTCTTTCCTGCAGCATCATCACTCACCACACAATCATCCACAATTTTAACAGGTACCTACCCCAACACTGTCTCTATTGGAATAGAAATCTATGTACTTGAGGGTTAGGATTGACAAAGGAGAGAACTGGGGATTGAGGGAGTCCAGTGGCGTAGCCATTACACCATCCGCTGGTCCCAGAGAGACTCACTTTCTTTTTTCTCTTTCCTGCAGCATCATCACTCACCACACAATCATCCACAATTTTAACAGGTACCTACCCCAACACTGTCTCTATTGGAATAGAAATCTATGTACTTGAGGGTTAGGATTGACAAAGGAGAGAACTGGGGATTGAAAGTGTCAGATCAACTTTCAGTACACTTTCTACATGTGAATGTGTGGGTATGGGTCCAGTTTCAGAAGGTTTTGTCCTCAGTATTCATGTCTAGACATTGGAGACCTTGGGTCTCCAGTGTCTCATAGCCATTTGCGAAACAAAGAGAGAGAGGAGTGGTCATTGCCACGAAACAAAGAGAGGAGTGGTAATTGCCACTTGTTTGGGGAGTTTTGGTTCAGGGTGGAGGAGTGAGCACAGCAGGGCAATCATGGGGTCAAAGGCTCCTGCTGAGTCTGGACCTGCCCCAGCCTCCTAAAGAGGTTGGAAGTGCCAAAAATCAGAAGTGCACCCTTCATAGAACAAGGCACCCATGTCCCAGAAAGGAATATCCCTTGACATTTCCCTGTTTGAATTTAACACAGAAGTAGGGGTTTGGCCTATGGAAAGTGGTCCTGGGTACACCCAACCTTCACATTCTTGAAATTACCAAAAATGAATTGAGAAATATCTGTGTCCTCTTTAGGAACTGTTGCTGGTTTGGCCCTGAGGCTGGTGAACGGACGTAACCAATGTCAAGGCCGGGTGGAGGTCTTATACCAAGGCTCCTGGGGCACTGTGTGTGATGACAGCTGGGACATCAATGATGCCAATGTGGTCTGCAGGCAGGTGGGATGTGGTTGGGCCACATCTGCCCCAGGATATGCCCAGTTTGGTCAGGGCTCAGGTCCAATTGTCCTTGATGATGTGCGCTGCTCAGGACGTGAGTCCTACCTGTGGCATTGCCCCCACAATGGCTGGCTCTCTAATAACTGTAACCACGGAGAAGATGCTGGTGTCATCTGCTCAGGTAGGCATTGACGACCCTTGGTCTCCAATCTTCAGGAAGGGTTTTTTTTTTTTTTGGGGGGCATTCC
>NW_006159577.1:4697559-4713094 GCF_000334495.1 Tupaia belangeri chinensis | reverse complement strand
CTTTTGACTCAGAGTATGGAAACTGGTGCTCTCCCTTAGACAGTTGGTGCTTGTGCGACAGGTGTTGGATGCTCAAGTAGTGGGGTGTCTATCCAGGCTTAAGCTCCCTAATGAAGCTCTGGGCCATTTACCTTTGACTTACATTTTTTTGTGGTAGTATTGTCACAGCCCAAAGATATCAGTGTCATATTCCACTTTTCCTTCCAAATCACGAGTTAGTTCACTCTGAGTTTATTGACAGCTGCTCCGTATTATACCTATGTCCAATTTTATTTTGTCTTGCCATTAACTTTTTAGTACCTATCCTCACCTGCTCTATGTGAATCTCGTGGCATTTTAATTGATCCATTTTTTTCTGAGCAAATATTATGCCTTTTTTGGTAAGTTTGTGAAACTTACAAAAGGAGTATAAACCTTTCCCAGGTAATTCTGGAATTGGTTAATGATGACAACTGTGCTGCCCTCATAGATTAGATTGACATGCTTGATAGCCTTAATTGGGAGAGAGCTGTTCTAGCCTCCTAGCTGGCATGTATTTAGATCATACTCAGCTATTGAGAGCTGCTGGGGGTAAAAGGTTCTGCTCTAGGGTCATTCTCATTGAGGAAGTCAAGTAAAGTCCAGAAGTGTCTTGAGTAAGGTGAGAAGAGCAATCTTCATATACTGTGGGGTGGGAAGGAGTGGGAATGAAATGATTTCTGATGAGAGTCATAGTTGCAGGCCCATAAGTGGTCTTTGTGGCTCTTATCTCCTCAGGAAATGACAGGTTACTGTTTGGACTTTGCCTGGCTGGTGACTCTCCTTATTTCTGTAGTACACATGATCCCTTCTCTGTCCCACGGGTGATAGGAGATTCTGTCTCCATAGGCTTTTTCCATCTTCTAGAGAAAGAGCTTTTGAATGTCAGGTGGCAGAGGCCACCTGGTCCAGCAATGAAGCCACTCCACTGACATCCCTTTTCTGAAATTGCTTTGACTCCCACCCCAGCTTGGCAGTACCGATCAATTGCCATATTGTATAAGCACCATTTTGTTCCGGATGTACCTTTGTGGTTATCGTTGATTGTTATCATTGCCTGATTCAGAGAATCTTTCTTCTTGGCCTTTTTCTCTTGAATTCTAATTCAAGCCTTTCTCATCATTGCTATTTACAGGACCGTGGGCTATCACATTCTCATCTCCACCACCAACAGGTAAATAATCCTACAAACCCTCCCTGGTGCTTTTGTCCACCTTTAGATGTACTTTGGGTGTAAAAATGATAGGGTGGGGACCAGCAGTTGGCATAATGGCCATGTCACTGGACTCCCACATAGTCGACTATGGTATGAGTCCCGGACCCAGTAGCGTAAACTCAAGCCGTGTGTGTGTGTGTGTGTGTGTGTGTGTGTGTGTGTGTGCTCAAGATCCTGAAATGAGAATGGAGAAGAAGGAATTATGGCATGGCCATCCACCCTGAGGGGTGATTTCTCGTTTTCTGTCTCTTTGTCTCTGTCATTTTGGCGAGCGTCTGCCCCCTATAGCAAAAACCTCTCCAAAAAAAAATAAAAAAGGGTGAGGCTTTGAGTAGTCCATTCCTTCTGCATTCCCATGTGGTTTGGGCATCTGCACAGGGTTGTGGGACATTAGAGTCTCTGTAAACCAAATGCTTAGATGATGTTAAAATGAAGGGGCTTGTTACTTGTCTCCAGTGAGATTCTCCTGCAGTTGCTCAGCTATAATCCTCTTCCACGTGTTTTTGAGTAGCCTGTGAGGTTTCACTAATCCTGTTAGGACACTGAATTTGAGAGGTTTTAAAACCTCAGACTCTTTCTCTACTTTTTTTGAGCCCTGGGTTTCTGATAGTTGCATTGTGGGCTCTGAAAATGAATGTCGAGGTAAGGACCAAAGAAATGGAAATGTATGATGAACTTAGCAAAATGTGGGGTTCAATACAAGTACTGGCAACATTAGTAATAGGGCATATCACAAACCTCATAGACTGTAGGTTCTAATCCTGAAAAGCATTTAGCAGTCAGGGGGAAAAAATGCAAATTACAAGTAAAGAGAGGCAAGCACATCTGACCAGGCATTTAGATTCCATTTTAAAATGTGATGGGAGCAAAATCAAAAGAAGCCTGTAAGTGAAATTTTGCCCCCAGACAGCCAGCTCCTAATTTCACTAAAGGAGAAGGGAAGTGCCTCTAGCAGGGCTTATTCCATTTGGCTTTCATCACAAGTGATTTCCCAGTGACTCGAGTAGGACCTCCTTAAGAAAGGTAGACATGGGACCAGCTGTAAGCATAATGTCGCTGAATTCCCATGTAGTCGACTGCGGTTCGAGTCCTAGATGCAGTGGCTTAAACTCATGACGAGCGCGTGTGCATGCATGCTCAAGATCCCGAGAGTAGAATGGAGGAGATGGGATTGCGCTATGGCCAATCCCCTGGGGGGTGATTGCTCCCTTTCTGTCTCTCTGTCTTTCTGGCGAGTGCATGCACCCTATAGCAAAAACCTCCCCCAAAAAAGAAAAAACAAAAGGTAGACATGCTGGTGGGATCCTGTAGATCAAGCTCTGTGACATCAAATACAGATTTAGGTCTCTCACTGGGCCCTCTGACTAGCCACTGTTTGTTGGCCACTCACAGATGGCAAAAACAGAGAGACCTGGGAAGTCTCATGTGGGTACCAGGCTATAGCAACTTTAAGGAACAAAATATAGGCTCTCTACTTAAGAAAATGTCACATTATCTGAGATTGTGGAGACAACTGTGTGATAATTTCACCTTTTAATTAAACAAAAATTTAATTTTCCAGGGTCTTAGGAAATGATGAGTGCCTACTCAAGAGAGGCACACTTCCTTTTTTGTTTTGTTTTCTTTTTTCTTTTTTTAATTTTTTTCGAGAGGTTTTTGCTATAGGGCACATGTACCCGACAGAAGGACAGAGAGACAGAAAGTGAGAAATCACCCCCCCCAGGGGCGATGGCCATGCCGCAATCCCTTCACTTCCATTCTTCTCTCAGGATCTTGGGCACACACACACATGCACCCAGTGTGAGTTTAATCTACCAGGTATGATACTTGAACCGCAGTCAACTACATGGGAGTTCAACAACATAGTCAATTCGCCATCTGTTGGCTCCACAGAGACTCACTTTGTTTTCTCTGTTTCCTGCAGCATCATCACTCACCACACAATCATCCACAGAATTACCAGGTAACTTCCCTCACACAGTCTCTATCGGAGATAGAAATCCATGTCCTCGGGGTTTAGGGTTGATAACAGGAGAGAACTGGGGATTACAAGTGTCAGATCAACTTTCAGTAAACTTTCCACGTGTGATTGTGTGGGTATGGGTCCAGTTTCTGGAGGTCATGTCCTCAGTATTCATCTCTAGACCATAGCCATTTGCAAAATGAGGAGAGAGAAGTGGCATAATTGGCCCTTGTCTGGGGGGTTTTGATTCAGGGTGGAGGAGTGAGCACAGCAGGGTAATCATGGGGTCAAAGACTCCTGCTGAGCCTGGACCTGCCCCAGCCTCCTTAAGATGTTGGAAGTGCCAAGAATCAGAAGTGCACCCCTCATAGAACAAGGCACCCATGTCCCAGAAAAGAATATCCCGTAACATTTCCCTGTGTGGAATTGAACACAAAAGTGGGGGTTTGGCCTATGGCAAGTGGTTCTGGGTGCACCCAACCATCACATTCTTAAAATTACCAAAAATGCATTGAGAAATAACTGTGTGCTCTCTAGGAACTGATGCAGGTTTGGCCCTGAGGCTGGTGAATGGAGGGGACCGATGTCAAGGCCGGGTGGAGGTCCTGTACCGAGGCTCCTGGGGCACTGTGTGTGATGACAGCTGGGACACCAATGATGCCAATGTGGTCTGCAGGCAGCTGGGCTGTGGCTGGGCTACCTCTGCACCAGGTTATGCTCGGTTCGGTCAGGGCTCAGGCCCGATTGTCCTTGATGATGTGCGCTGCTCAGGACACGAGTCTTACCTGTGGAACTGTCCTCACAATGGCTGGCTCTCTCATAACTGTAACCACGGTGAAGATGCTGGTGTCATCTGCTCAGGTGGGTTTCCAAGATCATTTGGCTTCATTAAGGGGAAAGCTTATATTCAGAGAAAGCATCTTTCTCAAACCAGGGCTCACAACCAGCATCTGCTAGTTATCCAGTGGTTCTGGAATTTGCATGGGGTAACTGGCCCTGGAGTTACAAAGTCAGGTTTCCTAGTGGAAGATACTGCATACCCAGTATATGCATCTGTGCTGTGAGCAGTGTCCCAACATTGTCTTGAAGGGAACAGGTGGACCAGTATTCAGATACAGGGTCCAGTATGCTGAGCGCAGAAATGAGCCTTTCCTTCTGCTACAGGAATATTCCTTCAACCCCCACCCCTAGATTTATCTGAGGATACCTATTAGGGATTGCACCATTAGGAATGTGACTGGTAAGTCATATCCTCTCCTTGAAGACCATATTACTTGAGGTTCACAGCCGCTGATGCATAGGAAAGGATTCAAATGTCAGTTCATTTATGATACCTGAAGGGATAGAAGAGAGGTAGAGAGGTGAGGTGAAGATGTAAAGATGGTAGGTAGGGAATAATGGTGTGTGCAGATGAGCCAGGTATGCAGGGAACATTGGAGCTTAATTTCAAAAATGATCTCTAAAAATCCATGTAGAACCTCAGATCCAGTACAACTCTGCAATCCGAGGGCATAGCATCAGGGTCTTCCTCAACTCCTTGTGTAGGGTCGCTGTTTGAGCTTCCCCGGTGTGAATACAAAGGCCACTGTGCCTGTCTCTGGTGGGGCAGTGGCTTTTATTCTTTTGGAAAGGAGGCCTCAGACACAGAGAGGCAGGAATGGCAGTGGGCTGTCAGGGGCAGCTCCCTGGAAAACTGAGGGACTTATAGTGGGCTCTGGCAGCATCCACTTAGTGAACATAGGAAGAGTATCAGCTGAATGACTTCAGCCTTTGGTTGCAGTGGGGCATCTGTGTGTTTTGTGTCTAACCTGACTTCTCTTCCTCACAGCTGTCCGGCCCCAGACTACACTCAGACCAGGTGAGTCCTCAGCATTCTTACTGAGGATGTTTCTTTTCTTTCCACCCACTCAACTACTTACCCCAATTCTGTAAAGCCTTGTGTCTGTTTGTAGATGTTAGGCAGAAATTTACTATGCCACTCTGAAACTGAGACCCCCAGCAAAGGTCCTTCTTGAATAGACAGTAGGATTCAGAAAGCACTTGTCTTCTCATCAATCCATCATAGTTTTCATTCAATAACTTGGAAGCCTTTGAATTGGTAAGTCTTGCAGGTTCAGTAAAATGGGCATATATTTAATGAACTTTGGCCCTTTTATATTCAGAGGAGACATGCCTTTTCTGAGAAGTGCCATTGGTACCCTGTGACTTTCTGTTGAAGGCAATGTCAGTGCAGGCCAGATACCTCCATCCCTCACTCACTGAAATGCCTGCAGATTCTGCAAGGCCTGATTGTGTCTCAAACAAACAGGGTAGTATGCAGGGTCAAGTGAATAATATTTATTCTGATTCTCCCCTGGTAGGCTCCTTGCCCCCCTAACATTTTTGTCCCAAGTGTGGAAGAAGTGGGCAAAGGTTTTCTAACAGAAAAGGGACCATCCCAGACCTAGAGATGGAGGGGCTAGTCTTAGCTCTTGCAGGGCCTTTGTGCCATGGGTAAGCTTGCTGAGCAGGAGACTCATGCAGACACCAAGGCAGCATGTGCTAAGATCCAGCAGTGGGATCATTGTCATGATACCTGCCTGATTCACAGAACCGTTTATTCCTGGCCCCTTTTCCTTGAAGTCTCATTGAACCTTTTTCTTTGTTGCCATTTATAGACACGTGGCCTACCTCATCCTCACCTACTACCACAACAGGTAAATAATCCCATCAATTATCCCTGGAGCTTATTCTCTACATCTGGATAAACTTTTGATTTTAAATTGATAGCATGAGGTTCAGAGTGGGCCCTTTCCCTATCCATGGCATCATGTACTGGGGTGAGAGAGGGGGAGTTGAGTTATCTGAGGGCCAAGCCCTTGACCCAATGTTGGTTTGGAGGGTGCTATTGTTCTGTCTCTAGTGGGATTCTGGTCCAGGTCTTCTGGACTAGCCCAGGATTGGCCTCACCTGGTTCTCAGGATATGTGGTGCAGCATCAGGAAGAGTGTGAGAGCCTATGCCTTCAGCTCTGTGGCCAGGGTCCTGATATCACTGGCATCTTTCCAGAACCCATCCAGTACCATGTAGGTGGCAGTGAGCTCTGAATCATGGGGACACAGTCTGGACCTTCTGTCTCTCTCTGTGGAGCTCTAACTGTGTGTTCCCAGAGTGCGAATGAGGTGAACATTCCTCTCACCTCTATTGGTGCTTCTCCATAACTCAAACATCCTTAGTTAAAAAAAAAGATGTCATCACTGTTCCTGTCATTCTTGTAAAGATGAAACTCTTGTTCTTTTAAATGTACTTCCTGTCCAGGAGACTTTTAACCTTAGTTGTTGGAAATACTCTAAGTGCTAGACCTCAATATAAAGACAGATGAAGGGTTCTTATGTCCACTGTGGAATCCAATGTGGGTTTGGGCCCAAGACATAGTGAATTTCATTGGATCTGGAGGTGGGAGAGTAGCCACACAACATCTGGGTATGATATGTGACAACCATCTGGGACAGATTCAGTCCAATGGATAGCAGTGAGCAGAGGTGAGGCCATCCTGTAGTAAAAGGTTTTTCCTCAGCCTGGGTTTGGCATGAGCATGCTAACGAGATTGGAAGAGGTGACTGAGGTTTGCCCCTTACAGAACAGGGCACCCACGGTCTAGGAAGGTAATGAGATCTGCTTCTATTTCTCAATGTGGACTTTTAACACCCTCGAGGAAATTTGACCACTAGGAAGTGTTCTTGGCTGCACACCACCTATACAAGCTAGGCTGTAACACAAAATGAAATAAAAAATAATTGTATCTCTGGCAGGAAATGATTCTAGTTTGGCCCTGAGGCTAATTAATGAAGGTGACCGGTGTCAGGGTTGAGTGGAGGTCCTGTACCAAGGCTTCTGGGGCATCATGTGTGATGACAGCTGGGACACCAATGATGCTGATGTGCTCTGCAGAGAGCTGAGCTGTGGCTGGGCTACCTCTGCCCCAGGAAATGGCTGATTTAGACAAGGCTCAGGCCAAATTGTCCTTGATGATGTGCGCTGCTCAGGACATGAGTCCTACCTGGGAAACTGCCCCACAATGGCTGACTCTCTCATAACTGTGGCTATGGGGAAGATGCTGGTGTAATCTGCTCAGACATTGGGGCTTTCTTCTTCATGTGTAGTCTGTTTGGAAAGTTGTTCTTTCTATACTCTAATTCCCTCACTAAAAGTATTTTTCCTTTTTCTCTTTTCAGTTTATTTAAGCTGTTCCTTGTTGAGGTAGATTTTTAGGACAATGAGTCAATGTGAACATAACAAACAACCTTTATTCACCTGAGGCATATAAGCCAGAGATGGAAGAGAAAATCACTGACTTTGCTGTGGGTCATGTTTCTCCCATGATTGGTACTGGGTGGCATGAGGTGGATACAGTGCCCTTGGGGGTTTCGGGATAGTTTCATGTCACTGGCAGGAGCAGCAAACAAAAGGCTCTTGTTGTAAAGGGGGTCTTCAGCCAAAGAGGTTTTCATTAAGGGAGGAGTCTCTGAATGAGCACATGGGCTAGGAAGGCAGATCTGGGTATCCGTTTGACTTGCCCATGTTCAGGAGCCATGAGTCCTTGACTGCACCTCCCTCCAAACAGCTGTAATGTACGACTGAGCCACATCTGGTGTTTAAATGACTAGCCTCATCGGATCTGCCTGGCAAAATCTTATTATTGATGTGGTCAGGCCTGGAAGATCATACACAGGACTTGGGCCAAGGGCTAGACTTCTCCATATTGCTGACTCAGTGCTCCACTGAAAACCACAAAGAAGAGGATTAGTGTGTGACAACTCAGTTGCCACATTCAGAGACCATGTCAGTCACTTTGACATTGGAAATAATGGACAGGATCTGTCAGGGCACATAACAAAGATTGTCTTTCTGAGGTTGTGGATGGTGGTGGATTCAGATAGATGGCTGGATGTTCATCTTGCTCATTTTCTTTCACCTTTTTCCAGTTTTACCATCTTCTGTGTAATGTATCTGGTCACCTTCTCTTTTCACAGCTGTCCAGAGCACAACCTCACGGAGGCCAGGTGAGTCCCACTGCTTCTTAACTCATGAGTGTCTCCTCCCACCATGTTTACCTCAACAATCCTCAACTAGTAGCTACAGGACAGGAGTGTGGAGGTTTTCTGCTGCTCCAGAACTTTCCCCAAGCCTTTAGAATTTGTAGATATTTCCAACTGAGCCAACAACACACTGGTTCTCTCATCTGTTTCAGTGGGATAAGACTGTTCCTGCCCCTGCCTTGGATTGCTCACTGAGTGCTTTTGATGGCAGAAGGAGGCTCAATCTGGGCTGCTGCTTCTGGAAAACTTGTCTGGGCCAAGAGGCACATGGATGAAGTTTAGTGCAGAGAGCAGAGCTTTCTCATTTCATAGACCCCACACAAAAAGTAATGTTTTTACCAAATATGATCTGTCAGGAGAGAATTGAGAGTGCCTTTTACTGTTGCATCACCTCATTGCCTTTGCTGTAGTCATTTAAAGTCTTAAGTTTGGTCTTTGCCAGCTCTCTAGAAAACATATCTTTCTTTCCTAGCCACAGAGCTGCTCTGACTCCTCTGTTACTGTTCCCAGTTATATGACACAAGATCCAACCTTGATTCTTTACCTCCCTCCTTTCTAATCCTGCCTTGTTTTTTCTGCAGATTGGTGGGATACAACTCCTCCCTATGGTAAGCATCTTTAGATTCTGCCAAGGTATCATATTCAACACTTTAGTCAATAGGCCTGGGGAAATTCTTGGATTGTGCATGAAACTTCTGTTTGCTCAATGCCTCATCCAATGTGGAGGGATTCCTTAACTTTGTACTGTAGTTGTGAATTTTACTTTAAAAAGTAGTATATGTTGGGACACTTGTATGCACATGACAGCAACCCAGTTCAAAGTCTCCTGAGCAGTAGACTGACTACCAGTTAAGACTAGCATGATGACTAGTAAACTGGTAACCAAGGTGGCACTTATTTTAGGACAAACATACAGAATTAGTTAAACCTAGAAACCAGGTAGGCGTCTAAATACCAACTTGCTGATTAGGACTGTTAACCAGAGTGGCAGCTATTTAGACCAAACTCAGAGAACTAGTTAAGGTTAGTAACCTGCTAAGCAGTTAAATTCCATTTTATGACTAGTTAATAAAGGTAACCAGGCAGGCTACTAGTTAAGACCAATGTGACTATTTAGGGCTAACAACCAGATAGGCTACTAGTTAAGTGCAACATGACAACTAGTTAAGACTGATAACCTGATAAGTTACTATTTAAGTTCAACTCAATGACTAGTTAAGACAGTTAATGAAGGTGGCACCTATTTAGGGTAAATGTAGGAAACTAGTTAAGGTACAAATCTGGTAGGCTATTGAATATCAACTTGGTGACTAGCTAGGACTGGTAACCAGGTAGGCTACTAGTTAAAACCAACTCAACAACTAGTTAATATTAGTAACCTGGTGGACTACTAGTTAACTACAACTCTAAGACTAGTTAAGAAAGGTAACCAGACAGGTTATCAGTTAAGATCCACATGATGACTAATTAAGATGGATAATCAGGTATGTTATTAGCTAAGACCAAATTGATAACTAGTTAAGATTGGTAACCAAGTTGGTGACTACTTAGAAATGTGGGGAACTAGTTAGGCTCAAAATCTGGTCTGCTATTTAATACCAACTTGTAGTCATCAGAAGGAAAGTGATTAAGAGGAAACTTCAAGGATGTGAAGGATTCTGGATAAATTGAATTAACAGGATTCTATAGCATGATAGGTTTAATTTAACAGTTGAAGCATTAATATAGTAACTACTTCGTACTGTTTAAATTAATTCACAGCAGGAAAATGTTAGATTTCTTATAAAAATTTTTAAATTGTAATAATTACTATATTTTATATATTCACTGTATATCATTTAGCTTGTACAGAGAATTTACCAAAAATGAAATACACCTCAGTAGTTGAATATATTATATAATCACATATATCTTTTTTTTTTTTTTTGAGAGGTTTTTGCTATAGGGCGTGTGTGCTTGCCAGAGAGAGAAAGAGAGAGACAGACAGAAAGCGAGAAATCACCCTCCAGGGGGGACGGCCACACCGCAATCCCTTCTCCTCCATTCTCCTCTTGGGATCTTGGACACGCACACACACCTGGCATGAATTTAAGCCACCAGGTCTGGGACTCAAACCACGGTTGACTACATGGGAGTCCAGTGACATAGCCATTACGCTAACTGCTGGTCCCAATCACGTATATCTTTACAGTGTATAACAATGCTTTTCTCAGCATGAATACTATGCATGTCAGTCAAGACAAAAACATTACTGTATACATTATCATCAACAAACAGCTTTTCATTTTTTTGTCAATTAAACATAATTTTTTCTTCTCGTGTTCCCCTCCCTCTCTCCTCCTATTACCCATCCTTGTATTACCCCTATCCTTACTATCTCTAGTATCTACTGTTGTCCTCTCTGCTATTATACCTCCCAAACTTTCAGTTTCTGCTATAGAGCACAGATAATCAGTATATATTGAGTGACAACATACAAAGTCTGTCTTTCATAGCCTGGCTTGCTTTGCTTAGCATTAAGTCTTCCATATACGTCTACTTTGTATCAAATGTCGGGGTCTCTCTGTAGAGTACATATGTCACGTATTTTCAATCTAATCATGTATTTTTGGCCATTCGGTTTGATTCCATGTCCTAGCGATTATAAATAATGCTACAATAAACCTAGATGTGCAAGTGTTTTTCTATCCTTTGGGTAAATACCTAAAAGTAGAATTACTGGGTTGTATGGTAGTTCTATTTGTAGGTTTCTGAGGAATCTCCATGTCATTCTCCAAAGTGATTGTACTAATTTGCATTCCCACCAACAGTGTAGGAGAGTTCCCTTATCACCACAGCCTCACCAGCTCTTATCATTATTTATTTATTTTTAATTTTAGCCATTCTGACTGGGGTTAAGTGGTATATCATTGTGGTTTTGATTTGCATTTCTCCCATGACAAGAGATGTCAAGCATATTTTCATATACTTTTGGGTCATTTGTATGTTTTCTTTGGAGAATTGTCTGTTCGGTTCATTTTCCCATCTTTTAATTGAATTGATTATATATATTTTTTGTGGATAAGCTGCTTGAGTTCCCTTGATATATTGATTATATATATTTTTTGTGGATAAGCTGCTTGAGTTCCCTGTATATTCTGGTTATGAGTCCTTTATCTGAGGTATAATTTGCAAATATATTCTCCCATTCTGAGGGTTGTCTTCTCACTCTACGTACTGTTTCTTTTGCTTTGCAGAAGCTTCTCAGCCTAAAATAGTACCATTGTCTATTTTTGGGACTATTACCTGTGTTTTGGAGTTCTTCTTTAATAAGTCTTTGCTGACTCCAAGGTTTCCAATAGTCTTCCCAAACCACAAAAATAGTTTTCCACCAGTATTTTTGTAGTTTGAAGTTTTATGTTTAGATCCTCAATACGTTTTGAGTTATTTTTTGCTAGCAGTGAGAGATAAGGATATAGTTTCATTCTTCTGCAGGCAGATATTCAGTTCTCCCTGCACCATTCTGAAGATATTTTCTTTTCCCACTGGGTTGTCTTGTGCTCTTTGTCAAGGATTAGTTGGCTATATGTTTTGGGGTTTATTTGGAGGCTCTCAATTCTTAATCATGAAGGGATGTTGTATTTTATTGAATGTCTTTTCTGCATCAGTTGATATGATCACATGGTTTTTTATCTTTCTTTTTGTTAATGTGATATATTACATTTATTGTTTTTTATATGTTAAACCATCTTTGCATCCCTAGAATTAAGCCTATCTGGTCATGGTGTATAATCTTTCTAATACGTTGTTGAATACAATTTGCTATTATCTTGTTGAGAAATTTTGCATCCCTATGGACCTGAAGTTTTCTTTTTTGGTTGTGTCCTTGTCTAGTTTTGGAATTAAGATGATGGAAGCTTCATAGAATGAATTTAGGAGGGTTCCTTCCTTTTGAAGTTTTAGAAATAGTTTAAGGAGTATTGGAGTTCCTTCTGGAATTTTTATTGCTGTTGTTATTTCAGTTCCCTGAGTTGTGTTGTTAGGTTGCTCATTTGCCACTGTTCTGCTTTTTCTTGTGGGCACTAATTGCTATGAACTTCCCTCTTATGACTGCTTTTGCTGTGTCCCACAGGTTATAAACACTTGTTTGTTCATTATCCTTGGTTTCTATGAACCTTTTGATTTCAGTCTTAATTTCTTCTGTAGTTGTAAAGTCATTCAGGAGTAGATTGTTTACTTTCCATGTGTTTGTGAATTTTCAAGGGCTTTTTCTGTAGTTGATTTCAAGTTTGATTCCATCATCATCAGAAAAGATGTTGGATAGAGTTTCTATAGTTTTGAATTTGTAAAGGCTTGTTTTGTGCCCTATCATGTGGTCAATCTTCAGAATGTTCCATGTGGTGGTGAGAAAAATGTATATTTTTATGGTAGTTGGGTGAAATTCTCTGTAGATGTCTGTCAAAGCCATATAATGTATGATATCATTTAGGTCTTGTATATTTTTGTTTATTTTTTTGTCTAGATGATCTGTTCAGAGGAGACAGTGAGGTATTGAGATCTGCTACAATTACTGTGTTGCAATCTATCTGTCCCTTGAAACTAACAGTTTCTCTTTGATACATTTAGGTGCTCCAGTGTTGGGTGTATATTTACAAGTGTTATGTCTTCCTTTTGAACAAGTCCTTTTAGTACTATACAATGTCCTTCTTTGTCTCTTCTTACATCTTTCATCTTATGTCTAGTTTGTCTGATATCAGTATCCCAACTCCAGTCTTATTTTGGTTTCTAATTGCATGGAATATCTTTTTCCAACTCTTCACTTTCAGTCTATGTATGCCTTTATCAGTGAAGTGTGTTTCTTTTTTTCTTATTATTTTTTTGGAGAGGTTTTTGCTACAGGGGATGTGTGCTTGCCAGAAAGAGAGAGACAGAGAGACAGAAAGCGAGAAATCACTCCTCCAGGGGGGATGGCCATGCCGCAATCTCTTCTCCTTCATCTCCTCCATTTTCCTCTTGGGGCCTTGGGCATGCACACATGTGCACCCGATGTGAGTTTAAGCCACTGGATCTGGAACTTGAACCGTGATCGACCACATGGGAGTCCAGCAACATAGCCATTACGCCAACTGCTGGCCCCCCGAAGTGTGCTTCTTATAACAGCATATAGATGGCTTCTGTTTTTGTAAACACTTAGCCAGCCTAAGGGGATTTAATCCATTAACATTCAATGTTATTATTGATATTTGTGGACTTATCCCTGTCATTTTGTTAGCCACTTTCTCAGTTGTTTTTGTTCTCTTATTTCTGTATGTGTTTATTTAGTTATCCTGATACAACACTCCCTTAAGTACTTCCTGCAAAGCTGGTTTAGTATTGGTGAATTCTTTCAGTTTTTGCTTATCTGAGAATACTTTTATTTGTTTTTCCCCTTTGAAGAATAATCTTGCTGGATATAGTATTATTGGTCAAAATTGTTTTTCTTTTAATGTTTTGAATACATCTTCCCATTATTTCCTTGCCTGTATTGTTTCAGTTGAGAGGTCTGATGTAAGCCTAATGGAATAACCTTTATAAGTAATTCGACATTTCTCCCTTGCCGTTTTTAGAATATTGTCTTTGTCTTTAATTTTTACCAATCTGGCTATGATGTGCCATAGGAGAGGACTTTTGTGTTGATTTTATTTGGGATTCTTTTTATTTCTTGCATCTGAATTTTTCCACATTTCTCTATATTTGGAAAATTTTCAGATAGTATAGTATTTTATACAGAGGTTTTCCATGGCTTTAGCAGTTTCTTCACCTTCTGGAGTACCCATTATATGGATATTTGGGCATTTCATGGTGTCTAGAATTCCCTGTATGTTGTCCTTTTGTTTTTGGTTGTTTTTTTTTCATTCTTTTTGGTGATTTGGTCTGTGTTGGAGACTTTGTCTTCAAGGTCAGAAATTCTTTCTTCTGCATGGTCCAATCTGGTATTAATGCTTTCTAGGGAGATTTTAATTTCTTGTTTTAAAAAGAAATTTTTGCTGTAGGGTACATATTTTCACTGGATAGACAGACATGGAGAGACAGAAAGTGAGAAATCACTTTCCAGGGGAGATAGCCATGCCACAATCCCTTTTTGTCTAGTCTTGTCTTGGGATTTGGTGCATGCATACACATACACCCATTGTGAGTTTTAAGCCACCGAGTCCAGGATCTGAACTGTGGTCAGTCATGTTAGAGTCAAGTTACATAACTATTACGTCATCTGCTGGTCCCACTTTCTTTCGGTCTCTAGTGTATGTAGGTTTTTCGGGCTTTGCCCACAACACATCAGTTCTCTTTTTTTTTTTTTTTTTTTTTTTTGTGAGGTTTTTTGTATTGGGGGGTGCATGTGCCCACCAGAAAGACAGAGAGACAGAAAGCGAGAAATAACCCCCCAGGGGAGATGGCTATGCTGCAATCCCTTCTCCTCCATTCTCCTCTCGGGATCTTGGGCACGCACACACATGCTCAGGGTGAGTTTAAGCTGCTGGGTCTGGGACTCAAACTGTGGTCGGCTACATGGGAGTCCAGCAACATAGCCATTACGCTAACTGCTAGTCCTAGCATTTTTACATATGCCTCTTTGTTGTTCGTATATCTTCCTTAGAGAGATATTTATTCAGCTCATTTTCCCATCTTTTAATTGGGTTGATCATTTTTTTGGGGGTAAACCACTTGAATTCCCTGTATATTCTGGTTATCAGTCTGAAGCATAGTTTATAAAAATATTCTCCCATTCCAAGGACTATTGATTCTCTAATTACTGTCTTTTGCCATGTAGAAATTTCTTAATCTGTTGTAATCCCTCTTGTCTATTTTTGGAATTACTGTGCTTTGGGGATCGAGGTAGGCAAAGACTTCTTGAATAAGACTGCCCTCCTTTCTTATTCTGCCTTGTTTTCCTTTCCAGATTGGTGGCATACAACAACTCCTTCCTATGGTAAGTATCTTTAGATTTGAACAATGATTCAACACTGTAGTCAATAGGCCTGGGCAAAAATTCTGGGTTGTGTGCGAAGCTTCTGTTTGCTTTAAACATCATCCATAGTGGAGAACTTCCTTCACTCTGTAGCTGTGAATTTTACTTTAAATGAGATTTATAAATAGGGTTAGAACACCTATTTGTAAGTGACAGGGACCCAACTCAAGGTCTACTAAAATGTGAAAGAATTCCTTGCTAATGTTATCTAGAATATTTGGTGGTTAATCTGGAGCTTCAGCCATTGCTGGATCTCAGTGTTCCAAGTCTGTTTCC
>NW_006159577.1:4670699-4697380 GCF_000334495.1 Tupaia belangeri chinensis | reverse complement strand
ACACTTTTCCTACTTTCAGTGTCTTATGTGTGTGTCTTCACGATCAACTTACATGTACATGGAGAAAAGACAGCAGCTGTCAGCTCCAAGTCTACATACCACCTAAAGGAAGAGGCTATCCGTCCAGATATTTCAGGCTGCCAAGTCCTGGAAGAACTCAGATGAACCTGCTTGGCAATTGGTGCTTCCTCTTAGACTATTTCTGGGTGCTCTGATGGCCTAGCCAGGGTTATATGCCTGACTTCAGATCCCCATGGGAGACAGGAGGATGTGCACTCTAGTCTCTGCTTGAAAACTATAAGATGTAGTTTTTGATAATGTTTTAAATAGGAAGGATGGTTTGTGTTACAATAATAATTTTTTTAAAAATGAGGTCAGGATGTTTGAGATGCAGAAAGCATTCCCCAATTAAAGTTTCACAACTCTGATACTTGTGGTTGTTGGTTGTCATCCACTAATCCCCTCCTCTCCCTGCAGACAGAACCTCTTCTCTCCCTGGCTATCTGTCCATTTCTGACTTTTGCTGTGGAGCTGTCCTCTGGGGCTCTAGAGCAGGGCCTGACTTGTCAGGAGAAGGTCCTTGGAGTATCCTAGAGGGTCTTGACATGCCCTGTAAGCCTGGTTATCTGTCTCCTTCAGACAGTAGGTTGGAATTTGTCCTTATCATTGTGACTGCCCTGTAATTAGATCAGAATCCTGGACTCAGAGAGTCAGGATTATAGGAAATGACCAGGTACCTACGACTCCTGTGCCCTTAGGGTCTGGACTTAGCCCGTTCTTCCGCGAGAGCATTGCTCATGCTGGACTCTCCCGGTCTCGGCCTGACACTTTCCTGCAGTGTTTTCCTGCATCAGAGAACAGATTTCCAGTGAAAAAATCAGGGTGGACTGATAGAATTAGCCCATGCAGGGGCCTGCTTTTTCTTTTAAATACTCAATAGGAACTTTTACTTCTAATGAGCTAAAATGAGTTATGTATGTGGAGTTTCCATTAATGTTATTTCTTTTTTAGATCTTGTCATGGTAAAATATGCACATAATGTACCATTTGCTATTTTACCTAGTTTCAATTCAATGGCATTAAGAACATTCACAGTATTATGCAGCCATCACCATTTCCAGAAATTTCCATTGCCCAAACTGCATCCTCATCCCCATTAACTAGTCACACCCACCCAATTCTCGTTTTCTCTTAGTCCCCAGGCAAACCTTACTCTCCTTTCTGTCTCTGTAGATTTTCCTCTTCTGGACATTTCCTATAAACAGAAAATAGCTTTTTTGTCTGCCTTAGAATATTTTCAAGGCTCATTCATTTTGTCATACATCTGAACTACATTCCTTTTTGTTGCTGAGTTATACTATATTATATACACATACAACATTTTGTTTATGTGTTTATTGTTGATGAACATTTGGGTTCTTTCTACCTTTTGACAGTGTGAAAGATGCTGCCATGAGAATTGTTTATTGTACAATTATGTATTTCAACACCTGTTTTGTGTTCTTTGAGGGTATTTATGCAATAGTTGGACTTTGGGGGTCACATGATAATTTTATGTTAAACTTATTGTGGAAACCAAGAATACTCTAGTGGGTGTGAGGTGGTATCTTATGGCAATTTTGATTCGCAGTTCCCATCTGCCTAATAATGTAAACATTTTTCCCCAGGCTGTGGGCTATTTGTGTATTTTTTGGGGGAGAATAGGGGAGTCACTTAGAATATCCGAAGACTGAAGGCCAGGGGAAGTAGACCACAATCAGTGACTTAGCCCAGTTTGCAGGCTGATGAGACAGGATCCGTGTAGACTGAAGGACCATGGTGCCTGCTGCAGTGGTGTATTTGGCATATGACTAGCCTCCATGGAGGCCTGCTTTGTTTTCCTCTTCTTTCCTGTCACTCTCAGGCTATAGATACCTCTATGTATGCCAGCTAAGTGTCAATTACAGTTATTCCTACCCACAGTCCCTTCCTGATCTGATGGACCCTTAATCAGGATGTGTCAGCTTAAGATGAAATCTCCAAATACCTAGTAGTGCAGTGGCGGTAGGACTGAGAAAATGCCTCTGGTGGCACCTGCATAAGGTGCTCAGTTTCAACACACATGATCCAGGCAAGCAGCTCCCTTCCTTCATTTCTCTGTATGCCAAGGCCTGGTTAGCAATTGAATTGTTGGGTATTGGAGTACTCAAAGAACATGCATAACTCAGCCCATACCTAAAGGTGCTATGAATAAACTCCTTGTTATCGTTGAGGACAACATGACAATAGGGCTACGGTAAATGCCCACATTGCTGGAGAATATTAACCTGAGACTCAGAAGTCTTGGCCTACTAGAAACATTTATGAATTCACTTTAGTCTCAGAACCTCTTACGTTGGGAGACACAGAAGAAAGTAAATTTTCATGTCCCCTCTTGAATCTGATGATGGGATTGTGAGTATTTGTCCTCCACCTGGGGCAATTTCAGTTCAAAGACCACAGTGAGCAGAGGTGAAGCCATCCTGGATACCCTGAAGGCTCTTTCTTCTTGTGACCTTGGTCTGAGCATCTTAACAAGGCAGGGAGAGGGAGACAGCACTTACAGGACAGGGTATCCATCATTAAGGAAGGGAATGAGATCTACTTCTATTTGCCAGTTGGAGTATGCAGGGATTTGACACAGGAAGTGTTCCTGGCCACACACAACCTATAAAAGCTTGACTGTCAATACTGAATGAAATGAGAAATAATTGTGTCTGCTGCAGGAAGTGATTCAAGTTTGGCCCTGAGGCTGGTGAATGGAGGTGACCGATGTCAAGGCCGGGTGGAGGTCCTGTACCGAGGCTCCTGGGGCACCGTGTGTGATGACGATTGGGACACCAATGATGCCAACGTGGTCTGCAGGCAGCTGGGCTGTGGTTGGGCTACCGCTGCCCCAGGAAATGCCCGGTTCGGACAGGGCTCAGGCCAAATTGTCCTGGATAATGTGCGTTGCTCAGGACACGAGTCCTACCTGTGGAACTGCCCCCACAACGGCTGGCTCTCTCATAACTGTAACCACGGGGAAGATGCTGGTGTCATCTGCTCAGGTGGGACCCAGGATCTTCTTGTGGTGGGGTTTCTTTAGGAAGTAATTGTTCTACAATCTTTGTCTCACTCAAGGCATTTCCTTTTATTAAAATTTTCTTAAAGACTTTTCACTTTATATAAGCTACTTGGTGTTGCTCTAGGATAATAACCCAAAGAGAAAATAGTGATCAAGTGTCATCCCTTTGATGCTGTATAAGCCAGAGGTGAAGGAGAAAAACCACTGGTTTCTCCAGGTGTTGTGTTCCTCCCACTGATTGGTACTGTGCAGCGAGAGTGAGATATAGAACAGACATAATTTAGCAGCCCCAAGCAAAGGCTTCTGTCATGCAAGGGAGCTTCATTTAAATTAAGGGAATCTCTGGTGAGACACATAGACTATGGTGTCAGATATGGGATTATAATAACTGACTCATGTTTTGAGGTCCCTGAGTCTTTGAATGCAACTTTGTCTAAAGATCTGTGATTTGCTATGTGTGAGCCAGGTTTGGCATTTAAATGTCAGTTCCTATGAGGCCTGCCATGCAATCTGGTTTCTGCCATGCTCGAAATATAGGATTTGAGCCTGGGGCTGGACCTCTCCATATTGCTGACTTAGTGTTCTCCTGAGACTCACAAGGCAGAGGGTTAGTTTTCTGTGATCTCAGTCACCACATTCACCCATAGTGTTACTCACTTTGACATTGGAAATAATGGACAGGACCTGGCTGGGCCCATAATAAGGAGTGTCCCTCTGGGGTGTTGGATGGCAGAGCATTCATGTTCTGAGACAGGAGATAAGCATTGATGGAGTGTCTGATCTGCTTAGTTTTTTGCATCTTTGTACCAGTTTCCTACCTTCTAATCTCACTTTTTCTTTCTCACAGGTGTGCAGAGCACAACCTCACCAAGGCCAGGTGAGTCATGCTACCTCTTAAGTCATGGGTGTCCCTTTACTCACTATTCACTTCGATCTTCATTGACAAGTAGCTACAGAATAGGAGTGTGGGGTTTTTCTGTTTCTCCAAACCTTCCCTGGGTCTTTAGAATATGGAGGTGATTCCATTTGAGCCCACAACAGGTTGGTCCTCTTGTCTTCCTCCATGAGATAAGATCATTTGGGCTCCTGACCTGGGTTAAGTAATGATAATCACTGAGTGGCTTAGGTGGCAGAAGGAGGATGTGACCTTGACAATTTCTTATGGAAAACTACTGTGGTCTGAGAATCCCATGGGTAGAGTCAGTGTGGTGGGGAACATCTGAGACTTCTCCTGTCATAGATCCCAGGCTAAGACAAAGTAATTCTTTGACCAAAGAACGATCTGTCAGATGAGAACTGTCAGTATCTGATGGAATTGCACACTCTCTCTTTGCGATTACTGTGGACATTTGAGGGCATGGTTTGCTCACTGCAAGGTCTCTAGAAAAGATCGTTCTCTTCCAGCCATAGAACTTTGACTCCTCTGTCCCTGAGCCCAGTTACATGACAGTAGACCCAAAGTTTATTCTCCTCCCTCCTTTTTAATTGGCCTTGTTTTGTTTTGTTTTGCTTTTTCCTCTTCTCCAGATTGGTGGTATACAACCACTCGTTCTACTGGTAAGTATCTTCGAATTCTGCCAAAGTATTCAATTCAGCCCTGCAGACAACTGCTCAGGTGGGAACTTCTTGTGGTGGGGTTTCTTTAGGAAGTAATTCTTCTACAATCTTTCCGTATCACTCGAGGCATTTCCTCTTATAAAAATTTTCTTAAATATTTCTCACTTTATATAAGCTACTCAGTGCTGTAGCACTCAATTGGGATAATAACCCAAAGTGAAAATAGTGATTAAGTGTCATCCCTTTGATGCTGTGTAAGCCAGAGATGAAAGAGAATATCTCTGGTTTCTCCAGGTGGTATGTTCCTCTCACTGATTGCTACTGTGCAGTGAGAGTGAGATGCGGAATAGACAGGATTTGGGGAGGGCTCATCTCACTGGCAGCAGCCCCAAACAAAAGGCCCCTGTCATGAAAGGGAGCCTCAGTTGAGTAGTTTTTAAATTAGGAGGTCTCTGGTGAGATACATAGGCTATGGTGTCAGATATGGGCTTATCACAACTGACTCATGTTTTGGGCGACCTTGAGTCTTTGAATGCAACTCCCTCTAAAGACCTGTGAAGTTCTATGATGTGTGATCAGTCTGACATTTAAATGTCAGTTACCATGTGACCTACTATGCAGTCTGATTTCTGCTGTGGTCGGACCTGATACATCACACATATATAGTATTTAAGTTTGGAGCTTGACCTCTATACCTTGTTGATTTAGTATTCTCCTGAGAATCATAACATAGAGGGTTAGTTTTCTATGATTTCAGTCACTACATTCAGCCATAGTGTTACTCACTTTGACATTGGAAATATTGGACAGTACCTGGCTGGGTCCCTAATAAGGAGTATCTCTGTGGAGTTTTGGATGGCAAAGCTCCTATGTTCTGAGGCAGGAGATAAGCACTCACCGAGCATCTGATCTGCTTAGTTTTTTGTACCTTTGTTCCAGTTTTTATGCCTTCTGATCTCACTTTTTCTTTCTCCAGATGTGCAGACACCTACCTCACCAAGGCCAGGTGAGTCCTGCTTCCTCTGAAGTCATGAGTGTCCCACTTCTCCCTATTCACCTTGACCATCTTTGACAAGTAGCTATAGAACAGAAGTGTTGGGTTTTTCTGTTTCTCCAAACCTTCCCTCAGTCTTTAGAATATGGAGGTGGTAAGATCATTCTGGCTCCTGCCCTGGGTTGAGAAATAAAAATCACTTAGTGCTTCTAGGGCACAGGGAGG
Source organism: Tupaia belangeri chinensis (assembly GCF_000334495.1). Classification (NCBI taxonomy): domain Eukaryota; kingdom Metazoa; phylum Chordata; class Mammalia; order Scandentia; family Tupaiidae; genus Tupaia; species Tupaia belangeri. The sequence goes on along the minus strand of NW_006159577.1, from coordinate 4,691,519 downwards.
ATGTGACCTTGGCCATTTCTTATGGAAAACTAACATGGACCGAGAATCACATGGGTAGAGGCAGTGGAGTGAGGAACATCTGAGACTTGTCCTGTCATAGGTCCCAGGCTAAGACAAAGTAATTCTTTATCCAAGGAACAATATGTCAGACAAGAACTGTGAGTGTCTTATGGCATTGCACACCCTCTCTTTGCTTTTGCTGTGGACATTTGAGCCCATGGTTTGCTCATTGCAAGGTCTCTAGAAAAGATCTTTCTCTTTCAGCCACAGAACTTTGACTCTTCTGTCCCTGAGTCCAGTAACATGACACTAGACCCAAAGTTTAATCTCCTCTTTCCTTTTTAATTGGCTTGGTCTATTTATTTATTTATTTATTTATTTATTTTAATTTTTTTTTTTCTTTTCTCCAGATTGGTGGTATACAACAACTACAGATAGGTGGTATACAACAACTCCTTCCACTGGTAAGTATCTTTAGATTCTGACAAAATATCATATTCAACACTGCAGTCAACAGGCCTTAGGAAACTTCCTGAGTAGTGCATGCAAATCTGGTTGCTCAACACCTTATCCAATGTGGAGGAATTCCTTCACTTTGTAGTTGTGAATTTACCTTTAAAGGAGATCTGTAAGTCAGGACATTTGTTTGCCAAAGGCAGGAACCCATCACAAAGTCTCATAAGCAGTAGAAGAATTCACCGGCTCACATATCTAGAATGTTTTGTGGTTAATGAAGTACTTCAAGTATAGTTGGATCCTGAGTTCCAAGTATATTCCCCTATACTTTTCCCACTTCCAGTGTTTTATGTGTGTGGTCTTCACTAATCAACTAACTTTGTGCATCTGGTGAAAAATACAGCCATTGTCAGCCTAAGTTTACAAAGCACTGAAGGAAGAGACTGCTTGTCCAGGGATCTCAGACAGAGCAGTCCTGGGAGGACTCAGATGAGCCTGCTTGCTAATTGGTGCTCTGATGGCCTGGGCAGGATTACAAGCCCACCTTCAGTTCCCCATGCATGAAAGGGAAAAGTACACACTAGTATCTACTTGAAAAGTGTTCTATGTGTTTTTCTCATGTTTTTAATAGGAAGAATGGTTTCTGTTATAATAACAAACTGGCATGAGGCTTGAAACCCAAAAAGCACTCTCTAGTAAGAGCTTCACTTTTGAAACTTCTGCTGGTTATGGGCTTTTATAGCCTCTGACTCTCTCCCTAAATGAAATATATTCTTTTCCTGGATATTGCCAATGTCTGCCTCTTCTTGTGGAACTTTCTGCTGGTCCATTGGGACAGGCAGTGTCTGAGCTGTTAGTACAGTTTCCTTGGATGTTATCAGAGTGCCCCAACATCCCTAGTAAGCCTGATTATCTGTCTAGCTTGGGGACAGGATGAGTCCTCCCTCCTACAACAACTCCTACCCAGACTCTGGACTCTGTGAATCAAAACCGGAGGCAATGGCCAAAATCTACTACTCCTATGCCCTGTAGTCCCTAGCCCCAGTCTTCTTGGTGAGCACTGCAAATGTTGGAGTCTTCCAACATTTAGAACAAACCCAATATTGGCTAAACAGTACCCTCCAGATAAAGATACATGAGGTCATGGTTTCTAAATATCCCTAAGTACTTCCTTGTCCTCTATGTACAGGAGTCCCTGCACTATACTAGACACCTGGAAATCAACAGTGTCTTCCAGGAGGTGAAAACTTGGGAGAGTGTCTGAAACTTTCCTGCAGTGTTTTCTGACATCAGAGTACAGATGCTCAGTAAGGGAATAAGGTGGACTGGTATGATTAGCTTATACGAGGGCATGTTTTTTGTTTATTAAACTACTCAATATTGACTTTTATTTTTTGTGATCTGAAATGGATTATATAACTGAAATCACTCTTAATTTTTATTTTACTTTTTATTGTGGTAATATAGGTACAGAGTATAAAATCTACAATTTTAACATTTTCAAATTACACAGTTCATTGACATTATGTAGTGTCAGCACTAACCAGTTCCAGATACTTTTCATCACCTCAGTCCACATTCCTGTTACCCAGTCATACCCTAGTTCCCGTGAGTCAGTTAAAGGTGAAATCTTTAAAGAATCAGGCCCTAGGATTAATGCTAGGTGGTGGTGGCAGTGGTAGGGCTGGGAACCTGTCTCAGGTGCCATCTACAGCAGGTGCTGAGGTAGAACACTAGGGTCACTATGGATCCAGGCTGATAGCGGCCTTACTTTACCTTTCCACATGCCAAGGATTGGCTAGAAATTGAATATCTGGGTAGTGGAGGGACTGAAAGAATATTCTTAGCTCAGCCCATAGCCAAGGGTTTTATAGATGAACTGCTTGAGGACAGTAAGGTTTTCAACAAAGCCCATGATGCTGGAGAATATTAACCTGGGACTCAGAAGTCTGGGCCTGCTGGAAAAATTGAGAATTTGCTGTAACCTCAGAACCTCTCCTATTGGGGGACATATGAGAGAGTGAATTTTCATGACCCCTCTAGATTCTACAAGTGAGACTGCATGCATTTGACTATCATAAGGGGCACTTTCATTCTCAGACAAAGCAGTAAGCAGAGTTCAAGTCATCTGGAGTCAGGCTCTTTCTTAGCGTCGAATATTTTGCATGAGCATCCTGACAGGGCTGGAAGAGTGAGTTAATTGAGCTGTTCCTCTTACAGGTCAGAGCACTCATGTTCTAGGAAGGGAATGAGATATACATCTATTTCCTAGAGTTGACTTCAAGATGCACAAGGGGGTTTGACCACTAGAATGTGTTCTTGGCCACGCACAACCTACACGAGCTTGACTATCAACACAGAATGAAATGGGAAATAATTGTGTCTCCTGCAGGAAGTGATTCCAATTTGGCCCTGAGGCTGGTGAATGGAGGTGACCGATGTCAAGGCCGGGTGGAGGTCCTGTACCGAGGCTCCTGGGGCACCGTGTGTGATGACGATTGGGACACCAATGATGCCAACGTGGTCTGTAGGCAGCTGGGCTGTGGTTGGGCTACCGCTGCCCCAGGAAATGCCCGGTTCGGACAGGGCTCAGGCCAAATTGTCCTGGATAATGTGCGTTGCTCAGGACACGAGTCCTACCTGTGGAACTGCCCCCACAACGGCTGGCTCTCTCATAACTGTAACCACGGGGAAGATGCTGGTGTCATCTGCTCAGGTGGGACCCAGGATCTTCTTGTGGTGGGGTTTCTTTAGGAAGTAATTGTTCTACAATCTTTCTGTCTCACTCAAGGCATTTTATCTTACTAAACTTTTCTTAAAGACTTTTCACTTTATATAAGCTACTCAGTGTTAGGATAATTACCCGAAGTGAAAATGGTGAGCAAGTGTCATCCCTTTGGTGCTGTATAAGCCAGAGGCAAAAGAGAAAATTGCTGGTTTCTCCAGGCGTTGTGTTCCTCTCACTGATTTGTACTGTACAGCAAGTGTGAGACGCAGAACAAACAGGATCTGGGGAGGGTCATGTCACTGGCAGCAGCCCCAAACAAAAGGCTCCTGTCATGCCAGAGAGCCTCAGTTGAGTAATTTTTGAATTAGGAGGTCTCTGGTGAGATACATAGGCTATGGTGTCAGATCTGGGCTTGTCACAACTGACTCAAGTTTCGGGGCACCCTGAGTCTTGGAATGCAACTTCCTCTAAATATCTGTGAAGTTCTGTGATGTGCTGTGTGTGAGCTAGGCCTGGCATTGAAATGTCAGTTTCCATGAGACCTGCCATGCAGTCTGCGTTCAGTCGTGGTGGGCCTGACGCATCACCCAGAATATTTGAGGTTAGGGCTTGACCTCTGCACCTTGTTGATTTAGTGTTCTCCTGAGAATCACAAGGTGGAGGATTAGTTTTCTGTGACCTCAGTCACCACATTCAGACATAGCGTTATTCACTTTGACATTGGAGATAATGGACAGCACCTGTCAGGGTCCATAATAAGGAGTGTCTCTGTGGGGTTTTGGATGGCAAAGCTCTCATATCTGAGGCAGCAGATGAGCATTGATGGAGCATCTGATCTGCTTTGTTTTTTACCCTTTTATTCCAGTTTTATTTATTTATTTTTTCCTTGTTCCAGTTTTCTAACTTCTTATATTCCTTTTTCTTTCTAACAGATGTGCAGACACCTACCTCACCAAGGCCAGGTGAGTCCTGCTTCCTCTTAAGTCATGGGTGTCCCATTTCTCCCTATTAACCTTGACCATCTTTGACAAGTAGCTATAGAATAGGAGTGTGAGGTTTTTCTGTTTCTCCAAACCTTCCCTTGGTCTTTAGAATATGGAGGTGGTTGTAGTTGAGCCCACAACAGGTTGATCCTCTTGTCTTCCTCCATGAGGTAAGATCATTCCGGCTCCTGTCCTGGGTTGAGAAATAAAAATCACTTAGTGCTTCCGGTGGCAGAGGGAGGATGTGACCTGCCCATTTCTTATGAAAAACTGGCATGGATCGAGAATCACATGGGTAGAATCAGTGGAGTGCGGAACATCTGAGACTTGTCCTGTCATAGATCCCAGGCTAAGACAAAGTAATTCTTTATCCAAGGAACAATATGTCAGACAAGAACTGTGAGTGTCTTATGGCATTGCACACCCTCTCTTTGCTTTTGCTGTGGACATTTGAGCCCATGGTTTGCTCATTGCAAGGTCTCTAGAAAAGATCTTTCTCTTTCAGCCACAGAACTTTGACTCTTCTGTCCCTGAGTCCAGTAACATGACACTAGACCCAAAGTTTAATCTCTTCTTTCCTTTTTAATTGGCTTGGTCTATTTATTTATTTATTTAAACTTATTTTTTCTCTTCTCCAGATTGGTGGTATACAACTACTACAAATAGGTGGTATACAACAACTCCTTCCACTGGTAAGTATCTTTAAATTCTGACAAAATATCATATTCAACACTGCAGTCAACAGGCCTTAGGAAAATTCCTGAGTAGTGCATGCAAGTCTGGTTGCTCAACACCTTATCCAATGTGGAGGAATTCCTTCACTTTGTAGTTGTGAATTTACCTTTATCTAGAATGTTTTGTGGTTAATGAAGAACTTTAAGTATAGCTGGATCCTGAGTTCCAAGTATGTTCCCCTACACTTTTCCCACTTCCGGTGTTTTTTGTGTGTGGTCTTCACTAATCAACTAATTTCGTGCACCTGGAGAAAGAGACAACAGTTGTCAGCCCCGATTGTACATGCCACTGAAGGAAGAGGATATCTGTCCAGATATCTCAGGCAGCCACGTTCTGGGAGGACTCAGATGACCCTGCTTCCTAACAGGTGCTCTGATGGACTTGCCAGGATTATAAGCCCACCTTCAGATCCCCAGAGGAGAAAGGGTGAAAGTACACACTAGTATCTACTTAAAAAGTGTTATATGTGTTTTTGTCATGTTTTTAATAGGAAGAATGGTTTCTGTTATAATAACAAACTGGCAGGAATTTTGAAACCCAAAAAAGCACTCTCTACTAAGAGCTTCACTTCTGAAACTTCTGCTGATTATGGGCGTTTATAGCCTCTGACTCTCCCCCTAGATGTAATACATTCTTTTCCTGGATATTGTCAATGTCTGCCTCTTCTTGTGGAACTTTCTGCTGGTCCATTGGAACAGGAAGAGTCTGAGCTGTCATTAGAGTGTCTTTGGATGTTATCAGAGTGCCCAACATCCCTAGTAAGCCTGATTATCTGTCTAGCTTTGGGATAGGATGAGTCCTCCCTCCTATACCAACTCCTCCTACCTGGACTCTGGACTTTGTGAGTCAAAACCAGAGGCAATGGCCAAATATCCACTACTCCTATGCCCTTTAGTCCCTAGCCCCAGTCTTCTTAGTGAGCACTGCAAATGTTGGAATCTTCCAACATTTAGAACAAACCCAATATCGGCTAAACCGTACCCTCCAGATAAAGATACATGAAGTCATGGTTTTTAATACCCCTAAATATTTCCTTGTCCTCTATGTACAGGGGCACCTGCACTATGCTAGACACCTGAAAATCAACAGTGTCTTCCAGGAGGTGAAAACTTGGGAGAGTGTCTGATACTTTCCTGCAGTGTTTTCTGACATCAGAGTACAGATGCTCAGTAAGGGAATAAGGTGGACTGGTATGATTAGCTTATATGAGGGCATGTTTTTTGTTTATTAAACTACTCAATATTGACTTTTATTTTTTGTGATCTGAAATGGATTATATAACTGAAATCACTCTTAATTTTTATTTTATTTTTTATTGTGGTAAAATAGCTACAGAGTATAAAATCTACAATTTTAACAATTTAAAATTGTACAGTTCATTGACATTATGTAGTGTCAGCCATCACCACTAACTCGTTTCAGATACTTTTCATCACCTCAGTCCACATTCCTGTTACCCAGTCATACCCTAGTTCCCGTGAGTCAGTTAAAGGTGAAATCTTTAAAGAATCAGGCCCTAGGATTAATGCTAGGTGGTGGTGGCAGTGGTAGGGCTGGGAACCTGTCTCAGGTGCCATCTACAGCAGGTGCTGAGGTAGAACACTAGGATCACTATGGATCCAGGCTGATAGCGGCCTTACTTTACCTTTCCACATGCCAAGGATTGGCTAGAAATTGAATATCTGGGTAGTGGAGGGACTGAAAGAATATTCTTAGCTCAGCCCATAGCCAAGGGTTTTATAGATGAACTGCTTGAGGACAGTAAGGTTTTCAACAAAGCCCATGATGCTGGAGAATATTAACCTGGGACTCAGAAGTCTGGGCCTGCTGGAAAAATTGAGAATTTGCTGTAACCTCAGAACCTCTCCTATTGGGGGACATATGAGAGAGTGAATTTTCATGACCCCTCTAGATTCTACAAGTGAGACTGCATGTATTTGACTATCATAAGGGGCACTTTCATTCTCAGACAAAGCAGTAAGCAGAGTTCAAGTCATCTGGAGTCAGGCTCTTTCTTAGCATCGAACATTTTGCATGAGCATCCTGACAGGGCTGGAAGAGTGAGTTAATTGAGCTGTTCCTCTTACAGGTCAGAGCACTCATGTTCTAGGAAGGGAATGAGATATACATCTATTTCCTAGAGTTGACTTCAAGATGCACAAGGGGGTTTGACCACTAGAATGTGTTCTTGGCCACGCACAACCTACACGAGCTTGACTATCAACACAGAATGAAATGGGAAATAATTGTGTCTCCTGCAGGAAGTGATTCCAATTTGGCCCTGAGGCTGGTGAATGGAGGTGACCGATGTCAAGGCCGGGTGGAGGTCCTGTACCGAGGCTCCTGGGGCACCGTGTGTGATGACGATTGGGACACCAATGATGCCAACGTGGTCTGTAGGCAGCTGGGCTGTGGTTGGGCTACCGCTGCCCCAGGAAATGCCCGGTTCGGACAGGGCTCAGGCCAAATTGTCCTGGATAATGTGCGTTGCTCAGGACACGAGTCCTACCTGTGGAACTGCCCCCACAACGGCTGGCTCTCTCATAACTGTAACCACGGGGAAGATGCTGGTGTCATCTGCTCAGGTGGGACCCAGGATCTTCTTGTGGTGGGGTTTCTTTAGGAAGTAATTGTTCTACAATCTTTCTGTCTCACTCAAGGCATTTTATCTTACTAAACTTTTCTTAAAGACTTTTCACTTTATATAAGCTACTCAGTGTTAGGATAATTACCCGAAGTGAAAATGGTGAGCAAGTGTCATCCCTTTGGTGCTGTATAAGCCAGAGGCGCAAGAGAAAATCGCTGGTTTCTCCAGGCGTTGTGTTCCTCTCACTGATTTGTACTGTGCAGCAAGTGTGAGATGCAGAACAAACAGGATCTGGGGAGGGTCATGTCACTGGCAGCAGCCCCAAACAAAAGGCTCCTGTCATGCCAGAGAGCCTCAGTTGAGTAATTTTTGAATTAGGAGGTCTCTGGTGAGATACATAGGCTATGGTGTCAGATCTGGGCTTGTCACAACTGACTCAAGTTTCGGGGCACCCTGAGTCTTGGAATGCAACTTCCTCTAAATATCTGTGAAGTTCTATGATGTGCTGTGTGAGAGCTAGGCCTGGCATTGAAATGTCAGTTTCCATGAGACCTGCCATGCAGTCTGCGTTCAGTCGTGGTGGGCCTGACGCATCACCCAGAATATTTGAGGTTAGGGCTTGACCTCTGCACCTTGTTGATTTAGTGTTCTCCTGAGAATCACAAGGTGGAGGATTAGTTTTCTGTGACCTCAGTCACCACATTCAGACATAGCGTTATTCACTTTGACATTGGAGATAATGGACAGCACCTGTCAGGGTCCCTAATAAGGAGTGTCTCTGTGGGGTTTTGGATGGCAAAGCTCTCATATCTGAGGCAGCAGATGAGCATTGATGGAGCGTCTGATCTGCTTTGTTTTTTGCACTTTTATTCCACTTTTATTTATTTATTTTTTCTTTATTCCAGTTTTCTAACTTCTTACATCCCTTGTTCTTTCTAACAGATGTGCAGACACCTACCTCACCAAGGCCAGGTGAGTCCTGCTTCCTCTTAAGCCATGGGTGTCCCATTTCTCCTTATTAACCTTGACCATCTTTGACAAGTAGCTACCGAATAGCAGTGTGAGGTTTTTCTGTTTCTCCAAACCTTCCCTCCTCAGTCTTTAGAATATTTAGGTGGTTTTAGTTGAGCTCACAACAGGTTGATCCTCTTGTCTTCCTCCATGAGGTAAGATCATTCCGGCTCCTGTCCTGGGTTGAGAAATAAAAATCACTTAGTGCTTCTGGTGGCAGAGGGAGGATGTGACCTTGCCCATTTCTTATGGAAAACTAACATGGATCGAGAATCACATGGGTAGAGTTAGTGGAGTGAGGAACATCTGAGACTTGTCCTGTCATAGATCCCAGGCTAAGACAAAGTAATTCTTTATCCAAGGAACAATATGTCAGACAAGAACTGTGAGTGTCTTATGGCATTGCACACCCTCTCTTTGCTTTTGCTGTGGACATTTGAGCCCATGGTTTGCTCATTGCAAGGTCTCTAGAAAAGATCTTTCTCTTTCAGCCACAGAACTTTGACTCTTCTGTCCCTGAGTCCAGTAACATGACACTTGACCCAAAGTTTAATCTCCTCTTTCCTTTTTAATTGGCTTGGTCTATTTATTTATTTATTTATTTATTTATTTTCTTTTCTCCAGATTGGTGGTATACAACAACTACAGATAGGTGGTATACAACAACTCCTTCCACTGGTAAGTATCTTTAAATTCTGACAAAATATCATATTCAACACTGCAGTCAACAGGCCTTAGGAAAATTCCCGAGTAGTGCATGCAAGTCTGGTTGCTCAACACCTTATCCAATGTGGAGGAATTCCTTCACTTTGTAGTTGTGAATTTACCTTTAAAGGAGATCTGTAAGTCAGGACATTTGTTTGCCAAAGGCAGGACCCATCACAAAGTCTCATAAGCAGTAGAAGAATTCACCGGCTCACGTATATAGAATATTTTGTGGTTAATGAAGAACTTTAAGTATAGCTGGATCCTGAGTTCCAAGTATGTTCCCCTATACTTTTCCCACTTCCAGTGTTTTATGTGTGTGGTGTTCACTAAACTAACTTCATGCACCTGGAAAAAGAGACAATAGTTGTCAGCCCCGATTATACATGCCACTGAAGGAAGAGGCTATCTGTCCAGATATCTCAGGCAACCAAGTCCTGAGAGGACTCAGATGAGCCTGCTTCCTAACAGGTGCTCTGATGGCCTTGCCGGGATTACAAGCCCACCTTCAGGAGAAAGGGAGAAAGTACACACTAGTATCTACTTGAAAAGTGTTGTATGTGTTTTTGTCATGTTTTTAATGGGAAGAATGGTTTCTGTTATAATAACAAACTGGCATGAGGCTTGAAACCCGAAAAGCACTCTCTAGTAAGAGCTTCACTTCTGAAACTTCTGCTGATTATGGGCTTTTGTAGCCTCTTACTCTCCCCCTAGATGAAATACATTCTTTTCCTGGATATTGCCAATGTCTGCCTCTTCTTGTGGAACTTTCTGCTGGTCCATTGGGACAGGCAGTGTCTGAGCTCTTAGTAGAGTTTCCTTGGATGTTATCAGAGTACCCCAACATCCCTCAACATTTAGAACAAACCCAATATCGGCTAAACTGTACCCTCCAGATAAAGACACATGAAGTCATGGTTTCTAAATATCCCTAAATATTTCCTTGTCCTCTATGTACAGGAGTCCCTGCACTATACTAGACACCTGGAAATCAACAGTGTCTTCCAGGAGGTGAAAACTTGGGAGAGTGTCTGAAACTTTCCTGCAGTGTTTTCTGACATCAGAGTACAGATGCTCAGTAAGGGAATAAGGTGGACTGGTATGATTAGCTTATATGAGGGCATGCTTTTTGTTTATTAAACTACTTGATATTGCCTTTTATTTTTTGTGATCTGAAATGGATTATATTACTTAAATTACTCTTAATTTTTATTTTAGTTTTTATCGTGGTAAAATAGCTACAGAGTATAAAATCTACAATTTTAACAATTTCAAATTGCACAGTTCATTGACATTATGTAGTGTCAGCCATCAGCACTAACTCATTCCAGATACTTTTCATCACCTCAGTCCGCATTCCTGTTACCCAGTCATACCCTAGTCCTCTTTGCTTCCATTCCCAAGGCAACCTCTAGTCCGCTTTCAGTCTCATGGATTTTGCTATTCAGGACATTTCCTACAAATGGAACCATTGCCTTTTATTTATTTATTTATTTATTTGATTATTAGATTTTTTTTTTTCAACTTTTAGGGAGAGATTTTTGCTTTAGGGTCTTCTTTTACCTTCCACAGCATGTTCAAGGCTCATCCATGTTTAGCATGCATTAGGACATCATTTCATTTTGTTGCTGAGTAGTATTACATTTTAAGGATATACCATATTTAGTTTATGTGTTTGCCAGAAAACATTTGAGTTGTTTTCACATTTTGCTGTAGTGAATAATACTTCTGTGAGGATAAATTAGTGTGCAACTATTTATTTGAACACATATTTCCAATTCTTTTGAATGTTCATCTAGCCGTGGGATTTCTTTGTCAGATGACAAAAATTGATCTTTTATATTCTTTCATTTTAATTTTTAAAGTTTTTTCCCCCCAAAGGTGTGTGCACTTGCTAAAGAGTAACAGAGAAACAGTTAGAGAAGAAAGAAAGTTGGAAAGCACTCCCTTCCACACGGCAGGGGACGGCCAATCTCTTCTATTTCTCCTCCTTTTTATGATTTTGATCATGCATAATAAGATTTTGGGCATGCATGAACACATACCTGTTGTGTATTTCAAGCTTCTGGGTCAGGGACTTGCACTTCGAGTTGGCTATGTGGGATCCAGATGACATAACCACCATGCCACACGTGGGCTGAACATAATGGATAATTTTATGTGAACTTATAATGGAAATCCTTCATATTCTAATGGGTATGAGATGATATCACATGGTGGTTTTGATTTGTATTTCCCTAATGATTAATAATGTGATACATCTTTTTATTCATTTATTTATTTGTTTGTTTTTAATTTTTATTTTTTGGAGAGGTTTTTGCTATAGGAGACATGCGCTTGCCAGGAAGACAAGAGAGATAAAGAGACAGAAAGTGAGAAATCAACCCCAATAGTAGGGGGTTGATAATAATAGTAGATCATGATACCGATCCAGATGAATGTGTGTCCAAGATCCTGACAGGTTAATCCTTACAAATACCACGTCGCAATTTGTTCTCCTCCATTAACCTGTCAGGATCTTGGACACGCATTCATCCATGCTCAGCATGAATTTAAGCCACTGGGTCTGGGAAGCAAACAGTGGTTGACTATTTTGGAGTCTTGCAACATAGACATTCCACCATCTTTTGGTCCTTTGATTCACCTTTCAAGTTCTTGTGTATTATTTATGTATTTTCCTGGGAAAACTGGGGAATCATTTTAAAGATCCAAATCCTGAAGGCCAGAGCAGGAGGATCAGCGTCAGTGACGTAGCCCTGATCAGAGGCTAAAATAAATCGTTCAGGTGAGGACTAAGGGATCATGATACCTATCCAGAAATATATTTGGCACATATGAATTTTCTCCATGAAGGCCCAGTTTTCCTTTATTTATTTTATTCCTCCAAATTCTTCCCTCACAGGCCATGAGTATTTCTTCTTTTTATTATTATTATTTTATTTATCTTTAATTTTATATTATTATTCTTATATTAAATTGCTATACATCATTGAGATTCTGAAGAGACATTACCCAGCATGATATACACCTCAGTCAAGCCCAGGAGAGACCACCATACACCTATCAGTAGGGCAGTTAAGTGTCAGTACAGTTCCTCCTGCCCAGTTTCCCTGCCTGATTGGACAGTCCATATAATCAACGTGAGTCAGTTAAAGGTGAAATATTTAAAGAACCAGGCCCTAGGATTAATGCTAGGTGGTGGTGGCAGTGGTAGGGCTGGGAACCTGTCTCAGGTGCCATCTACAGCAGGTGCTGAGGTAGAACACTAGGGTCACTATGGATCCAGGCTGATAGCGGCCTTACTTTACCTTTCCACATGCCAAGGATTGGCTAGAAATTGAATATCTGGGTAGTGGAGGGACTGAAAGAATATTCTTAGCTCAGCCCATAGCCAAGGGTTTTATAGATGAACTGCTTGAGGACAGTAAGGTTTTCAACAAAGCCCATGATGCTGGAGAATATTAACCTGGGACTCAGAAGTCTGGGCCTGCTGGAAAAATTGAGAATTTGCTGTAACCTCAGAACCTCTCCTATTGGGGGACATATGAGAGAGTGAATTTTCATGACCCCTCTAGATTCTACAAGTGAGACTGCATGTATTTGACTATCATAAGGGGCACTTTCATTCTCAGACAAAGCAGTAAGCAGAGTTCAAGTCATCTGGAGTCAGGCTCTTTCTTAGCATCGAACATTTTGCATGAGCATCCTGACAGGGCTGGAAGAGTGAGTTAATTGAGCTGTTCCTCTTACAGGTCAGAGCACTCATGTTCTAGGAAGGGAATGAGATATACATCTATTTCCTAGAGTTGACTTCAAGATGCACAAGGGGGTTTGACCACTAGAATGTGTTCTTGGCCACGCACAACCTACACGAGCTTGACTATCAACACAGAATGAAATGGGAAATAATTGTGTCTCCTGCAGGAAGTGATTCCAATTTGGCCCTGAGGCTGGTGAATGGAGGTGACCGATGTCAAGGCCGGGTGGAGGTCCTGTACCGAGGCTCCTGGGGCACCGTGTGTGATGACGATTGGGACACCAATGATGCCAACGTGGTCTGTAGGCAGCTGGGCTGTGGTTGGGCTACCGCTGCCCCAGGAAATGCCCGGTTCGGACAGGGCTCAGGCCAAATTGTCCTGGATAATGTGCGTTGCTCAGGACACGAGTCCTACCTGTGGAACTGCCCCCACAACGGCTGGCTCTCTCATAACTGTAACCACGGGGAAGATGCTGGTGTCATCTGCTCAGGTGGGACCCAGGATCTTCTTGTGGTGGGGTTTCTTTAGGAAGTAATTGTTCTACAATCTTTCTGTCTCACTCAAGGCATTTTATCTTACTAAACTTTTCTTAAAGACTTTTCACTTTATATAAGCTACTCGATGTTAGGATAATTACCCGAAGTGAAAATGGTGAGCAAGTGTCATCCCTTTGGTGCTGTATAAGCCAGAGGCGAAAGAGAAAATCGCTGGTTTCTCCAGGCGTTGTGTTCCTCTCACTGATTTGTACTGTGCAGCAAGTGTGAGACGCAGAACAAACAGGATCTGGGGAGGGTCATGTCACTGGCAGCAGCCCCAAACAAAAGGCTCCTGTCATGCCAGAGAGCCTCAGTTGAGTAATTTTTGAATTAGGAAGTCTCTGGTGAGATACATAGGCTATGGTGTCAGATCTGGGCTTGTCACAACTGACTCAAGTTTCGGGGCACCCTGAGTCTTGGAATGCAACTTCCTCTAAATATCTGTGAAGTTCTATGATGTGCTGTGTGAGAGCTAGGTCTGGCATTGAAATGTCAGTTTCCATGAGACCTGCCATGCAGTCTGCTTTCAGTCGTGGTGGGCCTGACGCATCACACAGAATATGTGAGGTTAGGGCTTGACCTCTGCACCTTGTTGATTTAGTGTTCTCCTGAGAATCACAAGGTGGAGGGTTAGTTTTCTGTTATTTCAGTCACCACATTCAGACATAGCGTTATTCACTTTGACATTGGAGATAATGGACAGCACCTGTCAGGGTCCCTAATAAGGAGTGTCTTTCTGGAGTTTTGGAGGGCCAAGCTCTCACAAACTGAGGCAGCAGATATGCATTGATGGAGCATCTGATCTGCTTAGTTTTTCATACTTTTATTCCACTTTTCTTTTTTTTTTTTCCTTGTTCCAGTTTTCTAACTTCTTATATCCCTTTTTCTTTCTAACAGATGTGCAGACACCTACCTCACCAAGGCCAGGTGAGTCCTGCTTCCTCTTAAGTCATGGGTGTCCCATTTCTCCCTATTAACCTTGACCATCTTTGATAAGTAGCTACCGAATAGAAGTGTGGGGTTTTTCTGTTTCTCCAAACCTTCCCTCGGTCTTTAGAATATGGAGGTGGTTGTAGTTGAGCCCACAACAGGTTGATCCTCTTGTCTTCCTCCATGAGGTAAGATCATTCTGGCTCCTGCCCTGGGTTGAGAAATAAAAATCACTTAGTGCTTCTGGTGGCAGGGGGAGGATGTGACCTTGGTAATTTCTTCTGGAAAACTGGTGTGGGCTGATAATCACGCGGGTAGAGTCAATGTGGTGGGGAACATCTGAGACGTCTCCTGTCTTAGATCTCAGGCTAAGACAACGTAATTCTTTTACTAAAGAACAATCTGTCAGATGAGAACTGTCAGTGTCTGATGGAGTTTTACCCTGACATTGCTGTTGCCGCGGACACTTGAGGGCACGGTTTGATCATAGTAAGGTTTCTAGAAAAGATCTTTCTCTTCCATCCGTAGAGCTTTGACTCCTTTGTCCCTGAGACCAATTACATGACACTAGACCCAAAGTTTATTCTCCTCACCCCTTTTTAATAGGCCTGGTTTTTACTGATTCTTTTATTTTTTTTCTTTTCTCCAGATTGGTGGTATACAACAACTCCTTCCTATGGTAAGTATCTTTGGATTCTGCCAAAATATCATATTCAACACTGCAGTCAACAGGCCTTAGGTAAATTCCTGAGTAATCCATGCACATCTGTTTGCTCAACACCTTATCCAATGTGGAGGAATTCTTTCACTTCATAATTGTGAATTTTCTTTTAAAGGAGATGTATAAGTCAGGACATTTGTTTGCAAAAGGCAGGAACCCAGCCTAATGTCCAATAAGCAATAGAAGAATTCACCAGCTAATGTATCTAGAATGTTTTGTGGTTAATGAAGAACTAAGTATAGCTGGATCCTGAGTTCCAAGTATGTTCCCCTACACTTTTCCCACTTCCAGTGTTTTATGTGTGTGGTCTTCACTAATCAACTAACTTTGTGCACCTGGTGAAAAAGACAGCAGTTGTCAGCCCAAGTTTACATACTACTGAAAGAAGAGGCTATTTGTCCAGATATTTCAGGAAGCCATGTCCTGGGAGGACTCAGATGAGCCTGCTTCCTAACAGGTGCTCTGATGGCCTTGCCAGGATTACAAGCCCACCTTCAGATCCCCATGGGAGAAAGGGAGAAAGTACACACTAGTATCTACTTGAAAAGTGTTGTATGTGTTTTTGTCATGTTTTTAATGGGAAGAATGGTTTCTGTTATAATAACAAACTGGCATGAGGCTTGAAACCCGAAAAGCACTCTCTAGTAAGAGCTTCACTTCTGAAACTTCTGCTGATTATGGGCTTTTATAGCCTCTTTCTCTCCCCCTAGATGAAATACATTCTTTTCCTGGATATTGTCAATGTCTGCCTCTTCTTGTGGAACTTTCTGCTGGTCCATTTGGGACAGGCAGTGTCTGAACTGTCATTAGAGTGTCCTTGGATGTTATCAGAGTTCCCCAACATCCCTAGTAAGCCTGATTATCTGTCTAGTTTTGGGACAGGATGAGTCCTCCCTCTTACAACAACTCCTCCTATCTGGACTCTGGACTCTGTGAGTCAAAACTGGGGGCAATGGCCAAATATCTACTACTCCTATGCCCTTTAGTCCCTAGCCCCAGTCTTCTTGGTGCGCATTGCAATGTTGGTGTCTTCCAATATTTAGATAAAACTCAATATCAGCAAAGCCATACCCTCCAGATAAAGATACGTGAAGTCATAGTTGCTAAACATCTCTAAATATTTTCGTGGCCTCTATGTGCGGGGTCCATGCACTGGACTAGACACCTAGAAATCAACAGTGTCTTCCAGTCCATGTAGGGGAAAACTTGGGAGAGTGTCTGATACTTTCCCACAGTGTTTGCTTTTTCTTTTTTCTTTTTTTTTTTTTTTCCTTTTTTTGTGGGGCAGGGGAGTTTTTTGCTATAGGGCGAGTGTACTTTTCAGAAAGACAGAGAGAGACAGCGAGATAGAAAGCGAGAAGTAATCCCCCCCCTGCCCCCCAGGGAGGATGGCCAAAATGCTATCCCTTATCCTCCATTCTCCTCTCGGGATCTTGGGCATGCATGCACATGCACCCAGCATGAGTTTAAGCCACCAGTTCCGGGACTCACACCACGGTCGGCTACTTAGGAGTTCAGTGACATAGCCATTAGACTAACTGCTGATCCCGCCCACCCCACCCCCCTGCAGTGTTTTTTGACATCAGAGAACAGATGCTCAGTAAGGGACTAAGGTGGAATGATATGATTAGCGTATACAAGGGCCTATTTTTTGTTTATTAAACTACTTAATATTGCCTTTTATTTTTAATGATCTGAAATGGATTATATAAATGGAATTACTGTTCATGTTATTTTTGTTTTATTTTTTATTGTGGTAAAAATAGGTACGGAGTATAAAATTTACAATTCTAACCATTTCCAATTGCACAGTCCATTGACATTATCTAGTGTCAACCATAATCACTAACTCGTTCCAGAAACTTTTCATAATCTCAGTCCTCATTCCTGTTAAGCAGTCATGTCCCAGTCTCCTTTGCTTCCAGCCCCAAGGCAATCTCTAATCCGCTTTCAGTCTCATGGATTTTCCTATTCAGGACATTTTCTACAAATGGAACCATTGCCTTTTTTGTGTTCTTTACTTTCCACAATTTGTTCAAGGCTCATCCATGTGCAGCATGCATCAGGACCTCATTCCATTTTGTTGCTAAGTCGTATTACATTATATGGATATACCATATTTAGTTTATGTGTTCGTTGATAAACATTTGAGTTGTTTTCACATTTTGTTTAGTGAAAAATGGTGTTATGAGCATTAATTAGTGTGCTATAATTTATTTGATTAAGTATTTCCAGTTTTTTTGAGTGTTCATTTAGCAGTGAGATTTCTTGGTCATATGATCTTTTTCTGTCATTTTAACTTTTTAAAGTTTTTTTCCCAAAGGTGTATGCACTCGCCGGAGAGTAACAGAGAAACAATGAGAAAAAAAAGAAAGTGAGAAAGCACTCCCTCCCACCACTCAGCAAATGGCCAATCTCTTCTGTTTCTTCTCCCTTTCAAGATTTTGGGCATTTAGGAACACATGCCTGTTGTGTTTTTCAAGGTTTTGGTTCAGGGACTTGCACTTAAAATTGACCATATGGGGTCCAGTTGACATAACCACCATGCCACACGCAGGTCTAACACTGGATAATTCTACATGAACTTATTATGGAAACCCTTAATATTCTAATGGGTTTGAAACGATATCAAATGTTGGTTTTCATTTATATTTCCTTAATGATTAATAATGTGATTCATCTTTTGAAGTGCTTGTGTGTTATTTGTGTATTTTCCTGGGAGAACAGGGGAATGATTTTAGAGATGCGAAAATGAGTGCCAGAGCAGGCAGACCAGAGTCAGTGGTTTAGCCCTGCCCAGAGGCTAACAAGGCAGGTCCTGGTGGGAATGAGGGATCATGACTCCTTTACAGAGGTGTATTTGGCATATATGAGTTTTCTCCATGGAGGCCCAGTTTTCCCCCCCTTTTTTTTTTCTCCATATTTTGCCCTCTCAGGACATGGGTACTTCTAAGTGTGACAGTTACATGTCAGTACAGTTACTCCTGCCCAGTTTCCCTGCCTGATTGGACAGTCCATATAATCAACATGAGTTAGTTAAAGGTGATATCTTTAAAGAATCAAGTCCTAGGATTTCTGCTAGATGGTGGTGGTGGTGGTGGTGGTGGTGGTAGTGCTGGGAAGCTGTGTTTGATAGCACTTATAGTGGGTACTCAGGTTGATCACTAAGATCACTATGGATCCAGGCTGATAGCTGGATCCTACTTTACCTCTCCACATGCCAAGTCTTGGCTAGAAATTGAATTTGGGGGGCGGGGGGGGGTTGGGGCTGAAAGAATATTCTTAGCTCAGCCAATATCCAAGGGTTCTATAGATCAACTGCTTGAGGAAAACATGAGGACAATAAGGTTTCAGACAGAGCCCCTGATGCTGGAGAATATTAACCTGGAACTCAGAAGTCTTGGCCTGCTGGAAAAATTTAGAATTTGCTCTTACCTCAGAACCTCTTCCTTTGGGAGACATAGGAGAGAGTGACTTTGCATGACCCCTCTTGATTCTACAGGTGAGACTAGATATATTAGGCTACCAAAAGGGGCAGTTTCATTCTAAGGCATAGCAGTAAGTAGAGTTGAATTCATCTGGAGTCAGGCTCTTTCTTAGCATTGAGCAGTGAGCATTTGGGAAGAATGTCCTAAGAAGGCAGGAAAAGTGAGATAGTTTGAGTTGTTCCCCTTATAGGTCAGAGCTCTCATGGTCTAGGAAGAAAATGAGATCTACTTCTATTCATAGAGTGGACTTCAACATACACAAGAGGCTTTGGCCACTAGAACGTGTTCTTGGCCACGCACAACCTATACAAGCTTGACTGTCAACACAGAATGAAATGGAAAATAATTGTGTCTCCTGCAGGAAGTGATTCCAGTTTGGCCCTGAGGCTGGTGAATGGAGGTGACCGATGTCAAGGCCGAGTGGAGGTCCTATACAGAGGCTCCTGGGGCACCGTGTGTGATGACGATTGGGACACCAATGATGCCAACGTGGTCTGCAGGCAGCTGGACTGTGGTTGGGCTACCTCTGCTCCAGGAAATGCCTGGTTTGGACAAGGCTCAGGTCAAATTGTCCTGGACAATGTGCGTTGCTCAGGACACGAGTCCTACCTGTGGAACTGTCCCCACAATGGCTGGCTCTCTCATAACTGTAACCACGGGGAAGATGCTGGTGTCATCTGCTCAGGTGGGACCCAAGATCTTCTTGTGGTGGAGTTTCTTTAGGAAGTAATCCTTCTACAATCTTTGTCTCACTCAAGGCATTTTCTCTTATTAAAATTTTCTTAAAGACTTCTCATTTTTTATAAGCTACTTGGTGTTGCAGTAGGATAATAACCTAAACTGAAAATGGTTATCAAGTGTTGTCCCTTTGATGCTGTATAAACCAGAGGTGAAAGAGAATATCGCTGGTTTCTCCAGATGTTGTGTTCCTCCCATTGATTGGAACTGTGCAGCAAGAGTTAGAGGCAGAACAGACAGGATTTGGGGAAGGTCATCTCACTGGCAGCAGTCCCAAATAAAAGGCTCTTGTCATGCAAGGGAGCCTCAGTCCAGTTGTTTTTAATTAAGGGAGTCTCTGATGAGGTACATAGGCTATAGTGTCAGATCTGGTCTTGTCACAACTGACTCGTGTTTTGGGGGGCTATGCGTCTTTGAATCCAATTTCCTTTAAAGATCTGTGAAGATCGGTAATGTGCTATGTATGAGCCAGGTCTGGCAGTTAAATGTCAGTTCCCATGAGGTCTGCCATGCAATCTGATTTCTGCTGTGGTTGCCCCTCATACATCACACATAAGTTTTGAGTTTGGAGATGGACCTCTCCATCTTGCTTATTTAGTGTTCTCCTGAGAACAACAAGGCAGAGGGTTAGTTTTTTGTGATCTCAGTCACCACATTCAGCCATAGCGTTAATCACTTTGACATTGGAAATAATGGACAGGACTTACTGGGTCCCTAATAAGGAATTTCTCTCTGGGGTTTTAAATGGCAAAGTTCCCATGTTCTGAGGCCAGAAATAAGCATTGAATAAGTAACCTACCTGCATAGTTTATTGCACCTTTGTTCCAGTTTTTATGGCTTCTTGTCTTCCTTTTTCATTCTCACAGATGTGCAGACAACATCCTCAACAAGGCCAGGTGAGTCCTGCCACCTCTTAAGTCATGGGTGTCCCTTTATTCACTATTAACATTGACCATCCTTGACATGTAGCTACAGAACAGGAGTGTTGTATTTTTCTGTTTCTCTAAATCTTCCCTGGGTCTTTAGAATATGAAGATGGTTCTACTTGAGCCCACAACAGGTTGATCGTCGTCTTGCTAATGAGATAAGAGCATTTGGGCTCCTGCCCTGAGTTGAAAAATGATAATCACTTAGTGCTTTTGGTGGCTGAAAGAGGATGTGACTTTGGTCATTTTTTCTGGAAAACTAGTGTGGGCCGAGAATCACATGGGTAGAGTCAGTGGGGTGAGGAACATCTGAGACTTCTCCTGTCATAGATCCCAGGCTAATAACAAGTAATGTTTTTACCAAAGAACAACCTGTCATATGAGAACTGTGATTGCCTTATGCCATTGCATACCCTCTCATTTCTGTTGCTGTGGACATTTGAGAGCGTGGTTTGCTCATTGCAAGGTCTCTAGAAAAGATCTTTCTCTTCCAGCCATGGAACTTTTTTTTTTTTTTT
>NW_006159577.1:4634477-4670649 GCF_000334495.1 Tupaia belangeri chinensis | reverse complement strand
ACGAACCGCGGTCGACTACGTGGGAGTCCAGCGACATAGCCATTACGCCAACTGCTGGTTCCCCAGCCATAGAACTTTGACTCCTCTGTCCCTGAGCCTTGTTACATGACACTAGACCCTAGGTTTATTCTCCTCCCTCCTTTTTCATCGTTCTTGTTTTTTTGTTTGTTTGTTTTTTCCCCTCCAGATTGGTGGTATACAACAACTCCTTCTTATAGTAAGTATCTTTGTATTCTGGCAAAGTATCATATTCAGCACTATAGTCAACAGGTCTGGGGAAAATTCCCTAATAGTGCGTGAAGACTCTGGTTGCTCAACACCTCATCCAATGTGGAGGAATTCCTTCACTTTGTAGTTGTAAATTTTACTTAAAAGGAAATCTATAAGTCAGGATATTTGTTTGCAAATGGCAGGAGCCCAGCTCAATGTCTCATAAGCTATAGAAGAATTTACTGGCTCATATATCTAGAATGTTTATTGTTTTATGAGGAGCATCAGGTATAGCTGGATCCTGAGATTCCCAGTCTGTTTCCCTGCACTTTTCCCACTTCCAGTGTGTTATGTGTGTGGTGTTTACTAATCAACTTACTTTGTGCACCTGGTGATAGAGACAGCAGTTGTCAGCCCAAGTTTACATACCACTGAAGGAAGAGGCTATCTGTCCAGCTATCTCAGGCAGCCAAGCCCTGGGAAGACTCAGATGAGCCAGCTTGCTAACTGGTGCTCTGATGATCTAGCCAGGATTACAAGCCCACCTTCAGATCCCCATGCATGAAAAGGAGAAAGTACACACTTGAAAGTATCTACTTGTAAAGTGTTGCATGTGTTTTTGTCATGTTTTTAATAGCAAGAATGGTTTCTGTTATAATAAAAACTGGCATGAGGTTTGAAACCCGAAAAGCACTCTCCAATAAGAGTGTTACTTCTGACACCTTTGCTGGTCATGGGTTGTTATAGCCTCTTAGTGCTCCCCAAGATAAAACATTTTCTCTTCTTGGGTGTTGCCCGTGTCAGCCTCTTCCTGTTGAACTTTCTTTCCTCTGAGCACTAGGGACAGGCAGGGTTTGAGCTGTCAGTAGAGTTTCCTTGGAAGTTTTCAGAGGGTCTCAACATCTCTCGTAAGCCTGATTATGTCTAGCCTTGGGACAGGACGGGTCCTTCCTCCTACAATAAGACCAGGACTCTGAAGTCCGTGAGTCAAAACTGGAGCCAATGATCAAATATCTACGATGCCTTTGCCCTTTAGTCCCCAGCCCCAGTATTCTTGGTGAGCATTGCAAATGTTGGAGTCTTCCAACATTTAGATCAAATCCAATATTGGCAAAGCCATACCCTCCAGATAAAGATACTTGAAGTCATGGTTGCTAAACATCCCTAAATGTTCTCTTGCCTCTATGTACTAGGGTCCCTGCCCTGGTCTAGAGCTTGAAAATGGACAGTATTTTCCAGGAGGTGAAGCTTAGAGCTTGAGAGAGTGTCTGATACTTTCCTGCAGTTTTCGAACATCAGAGAAAAGATGCTCAGTAAGGGAATCAGGAGGACTGATATGATTAGCCTATATAATGGTCTATTTTTTGTTTTTTAAACTTCTCAATATTGCCTGTTATTTTTAATGATCTGAAATGGATTATATCTATGGAATTACTATTAATGTCATTTTTGCTTTTTTTTTTTATTGTGGTAAAATAGGTACAGAATATAAAATTTACCATTTTAACAATTTTAAATTGCACAGTTCATTGACATTAGCTAGTGCCAACCATCAACACTAACTTGTTCCAGGAATTTTTCATCACCTCAGTCCTCATTTCTGTTAACCAGTCATATCCAAGTTCCTTTTACTTCCCGTCTCAAGGCAACCTCTAATCTGCTTTCATTCTCACGGATTTTCCTATTCAGGACATTTTCTACAAATGGAACCATTGCCTTTTTTTGTGTTCTTTACTTTCCATAATGTTTTTAAGGCTTATCTATGTTTTAGCATGCATCAGGACATCACTCCATTTTGTTGCTGAGTAGTATTCCATCAAATGAATATACCATATTTAGTTAACGTGTTTTTTAGTAAACATTTGAATTCTTTCCACATTTTGCTGTAGTGAATAAGGCTGCTATGAACATTAATTAGTGTGCAATTATTTATTTGAACACGTTTTTCCATATCTTTTGAATGTTCATCTAACAGTGGGATTTCCTGGTTATATGATCTTTTTCTTTCATTTTAATTTTTTAAAGTTTTTTTTTTTTCCCAAGGCTGTGTGCACTTGCCAGAGAATAACAGAGAAACAATGAGAGAAGAAAGAAAGTGAGAAAGCACTCCCTTCCACACCGTAGGGAATGGCCAATCTTCTGTTTCTTCTCTGTTTCAAGATTTTGGGCATTTATGAACACATGCCTGTTGTGATTTTCAAGCTTCTGGTTTAGGGACTTGACTTGCATTTGGCCATGTGGGATCCAGCTGACATAACCATCATACCATACGCTGGCCCTACACATGGGATAATTTTATGTGAACTTACTATGTAACCCCCTAATATTCTAATGGGTGTGAAATGGTATCACATGGTCGTTTTGATTTGTACTTCCCTAATGATTAGTAATGTGATATATCTTTTTAAGTGCTTGTGCATTTTTTGTGTATTTTCCTGGGAGAACAGGGGAATCATTTTAAAGATGCGAATCCGAAAGGCCAGAGCAGTCAGACCAGAGTCTGTGACTTAGCCCCACCCACAGGCTAAATAGGCAGGTCCAGGTGAGGACTGAGACATCATGACACCTATCTTGAGGTGTATTTGGCATCTATGACTTTGTTCCATGGAGGCCCAGTTTTCCTTTTTTTTTTCTTTTTGTCCTCCATATTCTGTCCTCTCAGGACATGGGTACTTCTAAGTATGACAGTTAAGTTTCAGTACAGTTCCTCCTGCCCAGTTTCCCTGCCTGACTGGACAGTCCATATAATCAACATGAGTCAGTTAAAGGTAAAATCTTTGACAAATCAGGCCCTAGGATTGCTGCTAGGTGGTGGTGGTGGTAGGGCTGGGAACCTGTCTTTGGTGGCATCTACAGTGGGTACTCAGGTTGATCACTAGGATCACTATGGATCCAGGCTGATAGCTGCTCTATTTACCTCTGCAAATGCCAAGGCTTGGCTAGAAATTGAATTTCTGGGTAGTGGGGGGAACCAAAAGAATATTCTTAGCTCAGCCCATACCCAAGGATTCTATAGATCAACTGCTTGAGGACAATAAGGTTTCAGACAAAGCCCCGATGCTGGAGAATATTAATCTGGGACTCAGAAGTCTTGGCCTGCTGGAAAAATTTAGAATTTGCTCTAATCCCAGAACTTCTTCCTTTGAGAGACATAGGAGAGAGTGAATTTTCATGACCCCTTTTGATTCTACAGGGGAGACTGGATATATTAGGCTACCGTAAGGGACAGTTTCATTCCAAGGCAGAGCAGTAAGCAGAGTTGAAGTCATCTGAAGTCAGGCTCTTAGCACTGAGCATTTGGCAAGAGCATCCTAACAAGGCTGGGAGAGCGAGTTGGCTTGAGCTCTTCCCCTTATAGGTCAGAGCACTCATGGTCTAGGAAGGGAATGAGATCTACTTTTATGCCGTAGAGTAGACTTCAACTTGCACAAGGGAGTTTGGCCACTTGAAAGTGTTCTTGGCTTCACACTACCTATATAAACTTGACTATCAACACAGAATGAAACAAGCAGTAATTATATCTCCTGCAGGAAATGATTTGAGTTTGGTTCTGAGACTATGAATGTAGGTGACCAGTGTCAGGGCTGGGTTGAAGTCCTTTACCGAGGCTTCTGGGGCATCACGTGTGATGACAGTTGGGATATCAGTGATGCTTAGGACAGGAGTCCTACCTATGGAATTGCCCCCACAGCAGTTAGCTCTCTCATAACTATAACTATGGGGAAGTTTCTGATGTCATCTGTTCCGGTGGGCCTCAAGATATTGGGCCTCTTTTTATTATGTAGTTTTTTCCAAGAAAGGGCTCTTCTTCACTGGGCTTTTCTCACCCTGATGTTCTCTAAGATGTGTAGTTTCTCCAATACCACCACAGAAAAATAGCTTCACCAAATGTCATTGGTGTCTCTGAATTTTATGGATGTAAAACAGCTTCTTCTTTTTAGGTCCCTACAGAGGACAAGGGTTCAATCTACTCTAGGGTCATAGGAACAAATTCCCCATCACCTTTTTTTGAGACCAACCCTTGAAGTTTATATTTACTATTCAACTGTCTTAGAGGACTGTCAGGGAACACTCTCAGGTGAAAAAAAGAGGGACTCAATGTTTCTCTTGCGTATTTTCTTTCGTGGCTAATTCTAACACCTTCTGGCCACCAAAACTGATTCATGTTTTCTTCTGTTTTATTTACAGCTGTACAAACACATTCTACTACACCAGGTAAGTGTAGACTAACAACAGTCCTATCTGAAATCCCATCCTTTTTTGTTTCTAAGTGTAGAGGAGTAGGGTGGCTTCTCCTCAGGAGTGAGTTCTCCCCCAAAGACTTTGGATTTTAAGGTTGAATTTCTAATAACATCACATTCACATCTAGCCCAGTCTTTGACCTCCTGCCATTGCCTGCTGACAGTATTCAGATGTGCGGCTGGTAGAAGGTGGCTTTGGCTGTCTCGTCATTTCAGATTAGCATAATGGTCTAAACTAGCTCATGGATAGTTGTGACCTTCATTTCACAAACATGGTGATGTACCACTTCTACACATTCGTCTACTAAATAATTCCTTGACTTTGAGAGATAAATCTCCAGAATATATATATTTTTTTGTGCCACAGTAAAAATATCCTGTGCTAAATATATTGGGAAATCCTACATACTTTAGTATTTGTTTTGTTTTGTTTTGTTTTGAGGGAGTTTTTTATGCTATAGAGTGCTTGTGCTTGCTGGAGAGACAGAGAGAGACAGAGAGACAAAAAACAAGAAATCACCCCCTGGGGGGATGGCCATACCACATTCCCTCCTCCCCCATTCTCCCCTTGGGGTTTTGGCACACACACACATGTACTTGGCATAAATTTTAAGCCGCTGGATCCAGGACTCAAACCATGGTCGACTACATGGGAGTCTAGCTATGTAATCATTATGCCAACTGCTGCTACCCATACTTTAGTTCTTATTGGCTATTAACTGTCTGAACATGAGAAGTCCTGTAGTGAGGAAAAGGTTTAATGTGTATCACACTAGTGACCATGGAGTTAATGAGTTATGTAGTAAAATCCTAAAATAGCTTCATTTGCTTTTTAGGTTGGTGGTATCCAACAAGTACAACCACCTCAAGTAAGTATCATGTTCCCACCTGAACCACAGAATTTCTTACCACCTAGCGTGGCTATCCATAAAGTGGATTCCCCAGACTCCACGCCACAACACATACACAGCCTGCATCAGTCTGCACACACAACCCTGGTTTGTTCCATCATATCCTGTGACCACCCTGCACACACACACCAGTCATCCCTCTCCTGCTAGGTAGATGATCATTGTTTTAACCAAAGAGTTCTATATCCTTGTCTTAAATCAATGAGGTAAAATTCTTAAAAGAATATATACACAGGCTTTAGTTTTTGGAATATCTCCAAAAACTGGTCTCATTTAGAAGAAATGAGGGAAACAAATAATAAATTGATAATTTTGCAAGTAATTTATATTTTTCCATGTAATTTTTATTCCATGATATGAGTGCTTTTCTTTTTAGAGAGAAATTTTTGCTTTCGGGTATGTACACTTGCTAGAGAGACAGAGAGAGAAAGCGAGAAGTCAATCCCCAGGAGGGAGGGCCGTGCTACAATCCCTTCACCTCCATTCTCTCAGAATTTTGGACAGGCAAACATTTGCGCCTGGTATGAGTTTCAAGTTACCAGGTCCAGGACTCAAACCGCGGTTAGCCATGTGGGAGTCCACTGCCTTTACTGCTACACTGTCTGCTGGCTCCAGTAAAGGTATTTTTCATCGTTTTCTGTTGCTCATATTATTATTATTATTATTTTGTAGGGAGATATTTTGCTATAGGGCGTGTGCTCTCGCTGGAGAGACAGAGAGACAGAAAGCGAGAAATCACCTCTTCAAGGAGAATAGTCACACTGCAATTCCTTCTCCTCCATTATCCTTGTGCCTGGCATAAATTTTAAGCCACTGGGTTGGGGCTCAAACTGCAGTTGACTATGTGGGAGACCAGCAATGTAACCATTATGCCATCTGCTGGTCCCAGCTTTCTGTTGCTTTTAAGAAACAATATGGTGGGGACTAGCGGGTGACATGGTGGTTAAAGTGCTGGACACTCCCACACATCTGATCATGGTTCAGGTTCTGGACCTGGTGGCTTTCTTTTTCACTTTCTCTCTCTCTCGCTCTCTTTCTCTCTCTCTCTCCTTCCCTTCCTCCCTCCCCTTCTCTGTCTCTTTCTGGTCAAATTAAAAGAAATGAATGAAGGGAACCAGCAGTTAGCGTAATGGCTATGTCGCTGGATTCCCACGTAGTCGACCGCGGTTCGTGTCCCGGACCCGGTGGCTTAAAACTCACGCCGGGTGCATGTGCGTGCGTGCCCAAGATCCCGAGAGAAAAAAAAGAAATGAATGAACAAATAAAATTAAATAAATAATCCTTTTTTTAAAAAAAAGGCTACTTTTTTGTGCCATTAAATCTCTCACTGTCAATTTAAATGCCCATATTGTATTATTGTACAACTATGCCATGAATTATTTAACTCTTCCCTAGTCACTGGACATTTAAGTTGTTTATATTTCTTCATTATTATAAATGATTCTGTGATATTGAATATTTTTACGGATAATTTGTTGCATATATCATCAATTCTTTTTTTTTTTTTGGAGAGGTTTTTGCTATAGGGCGCGTACGCTCGCCAGACAGACAGAGAGAGACATAGAGACAGAAAGCGAGAAATCACCCCCCAGGGGGGATGGTCACACCGCAATCCCTTCTCTTCCATTCTCCTCTCGGGATCTTGGGCACGCACGCACACGCGCCCGGCGTGAGATTTAAGCCATCGGGTCCGAGACGCGAACCACGGTCGACTATGTGGGAGTCCAGCAACATAGCCATTACGCCAACTGCTGGTTCCCATCATCAATTTTTTTTAAGGCTAGAAATAGATTTGTTGGACTAAAGTTAACATAGTGCCTGGTACATCAAATGTACTTTATAAATATAGCTCTTTCTGTGAAAAAGTCTGTGCATAGTCAAATTGTTATTGAGAATAGTTGTAAAAATTCACAATGATGAGAACGACATACCAATCTCATCCCTTAGGTAGTTAACAATATTAAATATTTAACACAGAATTAACTAAGTAATTACATTTATAACAGGGAAAGGTTAAAGTGCAAAGAGGATTTATACATAGACCTTACTTGATCAGGAAGTTAAAGGAAGTTCTTTCTTGGGAAGGTTCAAAGTTCTTGACTTTATCCTAAGGGCAGTGTGAGCTGATCAAAAGTTTTGAATTGGGAAGTTACATAGAAGCTCATTTGCAAAAGATCATATTTTTATTTACTGAGACACTGAGTTTCCTGAAGGCAAAGGCCACATCTGCCATTTTCACTATCTCACCCTTATTACCTAGCATTGCGTACATCATTCAAGAAATGTTTACTAAAAGAATAAATGAATTAATGACCGAATGAATAGATGAAGACATATGTAATTACTATTGGCGTTTTGGCATGCATCCTTCCCATACATACACTGTACAGCATGCTTTATATACCTTTTGTAACGTGTATTTTTACTTAAGAGAATATAATAAATTTTTTTTCATGACTTTAAAATGAGCATTTATGCATTGAATTTTTCCATATATAATAAAATTTAATGATTTTATAATATTTTCATTGTATGGATGTACCATATTCAAATAATTACTAAATTTGGTACAAAAAAATTATGTCTAATTATATTTTATAATCTTAAGTAACCACACATGAGAGGGGTCTTCAAAAAATTCATGAAAGAAAAAGCTCATGGAAAATGAGTATTACAAAAAACTAGTACGTGGATTTCAAATTTTTTGTACCAAAATAAACTTGAACTTTAATTCAATTTTCCATGAACTTTTGAAGTCTCCTCATGCAGCATCATTTTTATTTTATTTTATAATGGTTTTATTTTATTTTTAGAAATTTGTTCATATTTTTGTCCTTAGAACTTTGACCTTATCCTTGATTACTTCCCAGTGTAGAAATACAACTGCTGTATTAAAAAGAAGGAGAAAGAAAAGAGAGAAATAAAGAAAGAAAGAGGAAGAAATAATGAAGTAAAAAGAAAAAGAAAGTTAAATAATTCTTAAAAACAAGATATGTTACAATAAGCCAGCCATCTAAAGTTTAATGTTTAGTATTTATCCCTCTTTGATAAGTAATACTTAATATTATTGGGTGCTTATGATGGGCCAGGTGTAAGAGTTTCTATATACATATAAACATATCTCATTTTATGTGTACATGCTTATATATACATATCTCATTCAATACTTACAATAGTCTGATGAGACAGATGCCGTCATCACTCCCAATTTTTCCAAGGAAACAGGCACAGAGGTTAAGTAACTTGCTCAGGTTCCTGGAACTGATAGAGACAAAGCCAAGATGCGAACCCAGGCTTTCTGTTGCAGAAACTCGATTCCCCACCCCACTATACATTGTTTGGCAAGTGACAGGATCCCGTGCTTCCAGAAGACTCTAGGGAATAAATTCTCTTATGGAGTGCCTTCTATGGGCCAGCTTCTGTGCTCCGCTAGTACTATCTCTATGTTTCTTTCTGTAATCCATCGAACAATGACAGAAATAACCTCTGTTGCTTTCTTGACATTTTTGCTGCAAGATGACATGTGCTCTCTCTGAAGCTTAGGTTTCCACTTGCTGGAGAATTGCTGTTTGGACCCTGGGTAAGAAGCAAAGACTCAGATCAAGGCCGCCAATGTTGGCCACCCTACAACTAGGCCCAAGAGAAGGGACTTTTTTTAATAGAAAAAATTATCATCTTATAAAGTACAAAGGATAAAACAATGAGGACTCCTACCCAGGTGACTGCTTGCTATGAAATACCTGAAGACCTACCACAATGAGAATGTCCCTCTCTTCCCTTCAGGACCTTCTTTAAACTGTGGTGGCTTCTTATTCAATGCCAGTGGGACATTTTCCAGTCCATCATATCCTGGATACTACCCCAACAATGCGTACTGTGTCTGGGAAATAGAAGTGAGTTCCGGTTATCGCATCAACCTCGGCTTCAGAAACTTGCAGTAAGTAACACCAGGTCAGCTGGTGAAGGGTGAATCCTCCACGGCACACACCCAGAAATTTAGATTGAGTCCTGAGCTGGGCTGGTTTTCACTCTTGTGTGCCATAGATAAGCTTTGGGAATGTTTTGATTCCTACTATGAAGCCAAGCAATATTGGAAAGTTCTATGACTTGATTGAGAAAGAGCTAGAAAATAACTTACATTCAGGACATCACTTACAAAGTCCAAAATATCTACAAAATAGAGAAGCAATAGTAATTTCAATATTGGGGGCTGGAAGGTGGCATGGTGGTTAAGGCATTGGACTCCCACATGGCCTATCTTTAAACTGTGGTGACTTCTTATTCAATGCCAGTGGGACATTTTCCAGTCCATCATATCCTGGATACTACCCCAACAATGCGTACTGTGTCTGGGAAATAGAAGTGAGTTCCGGTTATCGCATCAACCTCGGCTTCAGAAACTTGCAGTAAGTAACACCAGGTCAGCTGGTGAAGGGTGAATCCTCCACGGCACACACCCAGAAATTTAGATTGAGTCCTGAGCTGGGCTGGTTTTCACTCTTGTGTGCCATAGATAAGCTTTGGGAATGTTTTGATTCCTACTATGAAGCCAAGCAATATTGGAAAGTTCTATGACTTGATTGAGAAAGAGCTAGAAAATAACTTACATTCAGGACATCACTTACAAAGTCCAAAATATCTACAAAATAGAGAAGCAATAGTAATTTCAATATTGGGGGCTGGAAGGTGGCATGGTGGTTAAGGCATTGGACTCCCACATGGCCTACCACAGTTCAAGACCCAGACCTGGCAGCTTCCCCTTTCTGTCTCTAACAAGTCAAATTAAAAAAATAATAAGAAATAATGTTAAATAAATAATTTTTTAAAGAAATAAAAAAATTTAAATATTGACTTAAATACAATTTTTTTCCTCAGGTTGGAGGTGAACAGTAGATGCAGTTTTGATTATGTTGAAATCTTTGATGGACCATCAAGTAGTAGTAATTTGATGGGGAAAATCTGTAATGACACCAGGCAAATATTCACATCTTCTTACAACCGAATGACGGTTCGATTCCGAAGTGATGTCAGTTTCCAAAATACTGGCTTTTTGGCTTGGTATAACTCCTTTCCAAGAGGTAAGTGCAAACCAAACCTGACCTGTGAGGCTTGGTGGACTTATCCAGTCCTCTCTTGTGGGTGTATTGTGGTTCTTAAGGCTATATTGTGATTCTGGCGTCGACAAGCATTATCCATTCTCTAAATCGCAGAGCTGACTGTGCGAACCTCAGGAGAGGTTTGTTTTGGGCCATGGCAGTGAGAGGACACACCTGGCCTTGAGCCTACTACTGGCTCCTTGGAGGACTTGGTAACTCTCCTTGCTGAGCCAGCCCCTCCCCATCTGTAGGTGAGGGGATCTGGGCTCTGTGATGTCTGGAGTCTCTTCCAGCTTTCCATGGAGAGGTACAGTGCCTCTGCCATGAGGTGTACACATTTCTGCCTGAAAATTTGGGGGATGGGAAGAGATCAGTGGGTTACTTGGTCTTTGCGATTTGTTGTGGGATATGTCATTGTATTTTACTGCGTGTGTCTTTCAGATGCCAGGTTGAGATTGGTCAATTCAGGCTCCTCTTATGGTGCATGTGCTGGACGTGTGGAAATTTACCATAGTGGCAAGTGGGGGACAGTTTGTGATGATTCCTGGAACATTTGGAATGCCCAAGTGGTCTGCAGACAGGTGGGGTGTGGAAATGCAGTATCAGCTGTGGGAAATGCCTTTTTTGGCTCCGGCTCTGGCCCCATCACCCTGGATGATGTGTACTGTGTAGGAACAGAATCTACTCTCTGGCAGTGCCAGAACCGAGGCTGGTTCTCCCACAATTGTGGCCACCATGAAGATGCAGGTGTCATTTGCTCAGGTAAGGCACGATGTCATGGATGGCCCATTTAGCCCATAACCTTCTACAAAGGGGAAGGTTTAGGCTAGTGGTTGATGGGATCTGTGCCTCATTTCTGAAACTGGGGTGGGTAGATGCTTCATTTGTCCACTTAGCCTGTCCAGGGAACATGCAGGGAGCCATTTTATCTTTGGTCGGTTTCTGTACCCCGGAGCTCTCATACTAGTCACACTGGTTCTCTAACCTTTAGCAATGGTTTAACTTCTGTAAGCTTCTATTTT
This sequence comes from Tupaia belangeri chinensis, assembly GCF_000334495.1. NCBI lineage: Eukaryota > Metazoa > Chordata > Mammalia > Scandentia > Tupaiidae > Tupaia > Tupaia belangeri. Next base: position 4,659,169 of record NW_006159577.1, on the reverse strand, counting down.
CTTGTTTATTGTGGGGATGACAATGGTAGTATTTGTTTCTAGTGAGAATTGAAATGATTTTAGAACAATTATGCACAAATAGAAAGTGATAGTTACTATGACCTTGGCCTTGATGCATAAATAATGATGGAGCTGAGGAAGCAGCTGGGAAACCCACTTAGATCTCTTCTAGATTTAACTCAATTAGACATTGGGTACACTCACCAAGGCAGTCAGATTATGAATAACATGTATCTCTACTTCATTCTGGCCATTTCTCCTGCCATGCTTTTGTGACCAATGCTATTCTTCCATCTCTTTTTTTAGAAAGCCACACAACAACACCTGGTAAGTACCTGTGATTTCCATCTCACTCCTGGAGTCTGTGTTGCTCACCCTCCAAGCACCTTGCCCATTCTGCCATTCCCGGCATGTCACATCCCCTGCAGGTGATGTTCCAAACCCAGCAGGATGTGGTCTCTTGTCATACACCAAAATGGTTTGCCCCTCTTTGTCCAAGAGTGGCCCAGCTACTCTAAAATTCAGATTTCCAGCCCGTCTCTAGAACAGCCTGCCACCCATTAGGCACTGCCTGTCCTCCCAGGTAGCAGTCCTTGGTCAGTGCAGGCCAAAAGGGACCAGCAGATGGCATAGTGTTTACATCATGACTGACTGTGGTTTGAGTCTCGGACTTGGTGGCTTGAAAATCATGCTGGGTATGTCTGTGTGTGTGTGTGTGTGTGTGTGTGTGTGCCCCAGATCCCAGCAAGAGAATGGAGGAGAAGGGATTATAGCACGGCCATCACCCTGGGGGATGATTTTTGACTTTCCATCTCACTTTGCCTGTCTCTGTCTCTCTGGTAAGAACACGTGTCCTGAGGCAAAAACATCTTTAAAAAAAAAAAAAGGAAAGAGAAAAGAGTGGCTGTTCCATCACCGAACCTGGTATATATAAAGGGCAACACCTCCTCATTGCCTGTTCTTGAGCTATCCCAGCTATCAAAGTCTTCTCAGCACACTCCTGACTCCTAAAGGGCTTTCCACTCCATCCCCACCCTCACTTCCTTATCGTCCGCCGCAGGTGTGCCCCCTCCTGTTCACCCTCCACTGGGCATTCAGGGGTGTCTTTACTAGATACAAAGGCTAGTCCGAGATTTGTCACACCTACTCACCACTCTTCAAGTTATTCCTTGGGGCCTTCCAAGTAAAGACTCTTTCTTCTCAGCACAACTGTGAGGACTTTCCATGATTTGCTCCCTTTTTATGTTTAGTGCCCTCTCTCTCACCGTTCCCGGCTCCAGCTGCTCTGAGATTCCCAGATCTGTCATACCTGGGCCCCTGAGAAGGGACCAGGTTCTTCCCTCAGTTTGGAATGCTCCTTCTACTTGTTCACCTGTCTCCATTTACCTGCCCTCTTTTCCCCACCCTGTCTGGGTCAGACACCAAATGTCTGGGCTCCCATTCTTTCAGAGGATGCAAGGGTTTGATCTCTTACATCCTCCCCTGCAGGCTGTGAGCAGGGCCTGTGCTAGCTCCTTGGCACAAACCCAAGGTGAGCACAGTGCCTGGCAGGGATGAGAAAGCACTTAATCATTGTGTTGAGGATGCTGGAAAACTAATCTTAATCTTTTCTCTTTGCCAACAGCTCCTATTTATAACTTCACCCAGCCAAATGGTGAGTTCTGAGTTCCCTGACAAGTTTGTGGCAGAGATTGCTGGAGATCCCCTTTTTCTCAATGGCAGTGTGAGGAGGAGATGCCTTCTCTAAGCCTAGTCTCCTAGAAGGGTATCCCGACTGGCCCACAATGAACAATCCATGTCTAGGGCACTTCTTATTGGATTTCTGTCTTGGAAATTGCTAAAATAAACAAACAAACACCCAGATGACTGTGCAGTGTACTCTGGTCATCATCACCATTTTTTGTTTTGTTCTGACAGCAAATTATTCCTGTGGAGGTTTCCTGTCCCAGCCATCAGGGCTCTTTTCCAGTCCATCTTATCCTGGGAACTATCCAAACAATGCCAACTGTGTGTGGGACATTGAAGTCCAGAACAACTACCGCGTGACTATTATCTTCAGAGATGTTCAGTAAGTATGTGGGTACAAAGCGGAAGGCATTGGGGATCTCACAGACATTTTACTTTTTTTAGGAAGATTTTTAGTATAGAGCACATACACTTGCTGGAGAGACAGAGAGACAAAAAATGAGAAATCACCCCCTGGGGAGGGATGGCCACACTGCAATCTCTTCTCCTTCATTCTCCTCCTAGGGTCTTGGACATACATGCACAGGCTCCAGCATGATTTTCAAGCCATCAGGTCCAGGACTCTAATCATGGCCGGCCTTGTGAGAGTTCAGTGATGTAACTTCTATGCCATATACTGGCCCCCTGTTTCACATTTTAAATAAAGGGTTTAGTTTCTAAGCTAGCACGGAGGGTAGGGGAGCAGGGGCAAGATTCCTGGAATAAGAACTCCAATTTGAAGTTCCAGGTCTGCTGTTTGATCACAGGAAGTTCTTCAATTTTCCTGGGCCTCAGGCAAATGAGGGGAATAAAATACTTGCTTTCCTTACCTAACTACTTATATGGAAGGTCATAAATATATATATATAGGTAAAAAAAAAAATATATATATATATGGGTAAAAATACTTGGAAAACATTATCCAGCAGGAGGGATTGTTCTTAGGAGTACTAATAGTCTCGAGATCGTGATAGTACAAGTAATCCCAATAATCATACCTGTTCTGTGAAACCTTTTTCTCCCTACTTCCTCCCTTATTGGTGTGAACCTCCTGAGGGTCAGGCAGAGGTGGAGAATGAATGACAGATGTTCCTCACCCAATTAAAAGTGGAAATCATTGTTTTAAGCAAAGGAAACAGCTATAAAAGCCTATAAATACATGTTTTATCCTAGAAGGGGTTGGCCAAGTTGATCATGAAAAGATAACCAGTGTTAACTGGTATCCTCAACACAAGGGTACCATAATTTCTTTTTTAACCGCCAAAGTTGAACAGATGTTCGCTTTTAATTTTTGTTTGCAGTGACCTTAGGAGTCTCCGTTTCAGTAATTCATGGGGAGTTTTGAAAGATACATTATTTTAAGCTCTTGTCATAACAAGTAGTGTACTTAAAGCTCTTGAAATCCTATGGCAGAAGGTTGATGATGGCTGGTTCTTTTTAAAAATTAAATTAAATTTTTATTTTTTAATTTTATTTTTTATATTCAATCACTGCATATCATTGCAGCATGCCAAATGAATTTTCCCATCACAAATACACTGCATATTGGTCCAGTCAAAGACATTAGCATATACATTATAATCAACAGATTTCATTCCACCTTAGGTCTCTTAAATGTTTCACTTCTTTTTTCTTCCCCTTGATTCCCTCCCTCTTACTTTCCCCCATTTCCCACCCTTCTCCCCACTGTCTCCAGTATGACTAGTTCTTTAACCTGCATCTTAATAACAATGGCGGGAACCAACAGTTAGCATGATGGCTATGTCGCTGGACTCCCATGTAGTCTACCGCACGCGGTTCGCGTCCCGGACCTGGTGGCTTAGAACTCACGCCGGGTGCGTGTGCGTGAGTGCCCAAGATCCCGAGAGGAGAATGGAGGAGAAGGGATTGCGGCGTGACCATCCCCTCTGGGGGGTGACTTCTCGCTTTCTGTCCCTCTGTCTCTCTCTGTCTGTCTGGCAAGCGCACGCGCCCTATAGTGAAAAATCTCTCAAAAAAAAAAATGGCCACCATTATTTATGGCCTCTTCTGCAGCATCTTTCCATATGTTATTTCATTTGAGCCTCACAACACCCCTCCATAGTATGCGTGGATAAGATTGTTTTACTTTATAAATAAGAAACCTGAGCTTCAGAGAGATTATTTGACTTGCCCAATATTTATTGATTCAATTATTTATTTCAATTACTATGAACTCATGAATATTTATTTTATTCCCCAGGAGAACTAGGAACATTTTTTAAAAGTTTATTTATTTATGTTTTAATATGTGACAGAGCAGGGAAAAAGAGAAACAAGAATCCTCAATAGGGTCCCCATGTTGCTGTTCACCCCAGCCTCTGTCTGGATTATGAACACACATGCCCATGCCTGGTGTGAATGACGAGGTCTTGGACACGAACCTGGGACCTTCCCGTGCGGTTCCGCCATGGAATGTTTGGCTCTGACGGGGACTTTTTCATGGGAGAAAAATGATCTATTAAGCCATTGGGAAAGAAGTGATACATAGAAAAATTCATCATTACTTTCTCAACAACCCAATTCATCAAGATATGAGCTTTCCTTTTATGGTGTAAAGAGTGTTTGAAGTGGGACCAGCAGTTAGCGTAATGGCTATGTCGCTGGACTCCCACGTAGTCGACCGTGGTTCACGTCCTGGAGCCGGTGGCTTAAAACTCACGCCAGGCGCGTGTGCGTGCGTGCCCAAGATCCCGAGAGGAGAATGGAGGAGAAGGGATTGCGGCGTGGCCATCCCCCTGGGGGGTGATTTCTCACTTTCTGTCTCTCTGTCTCTCTCTGTCCATCTGGTGAGCGCACGCACCCTATAGCAAAAAGCTCTCCAAAAAAAAAAAAAGAAAGAAAGAAAGAAAGAAAGAAAAAAAAGTAGTTGAAGTAGGGGGCTATACATTTTATATATGTAACCCTAAAAGGCAGATCTAAGACCCAGGCATGGAGATCATGGGAAGATGAATCCCTTATCTGATTTAAGAAAAACTGTTGTTTTCAAAGACTAATTTTGTCAGTTTCTGGCACAGAGGTGCAACCGCTTGCTGATATTTGACCCCCCTTGCATCTAATTGTAGGTAAAACTGAAGACACAACTGTGTGTTCTGTCTTTGCAGGCTTGAAGGTGGCTGCAACTATGATTTTATTGACGTTTTTGATGGTCCCTACCACAGTTCCCCTCTCATTGCTCGGGTTTGTGATGGAGCTAGGGGCTCCTTCACTTCATCATCAAACTTCATGTCAATTCGCTTCATCAGTGATAGCAGCATCTCGAGAAGAGGGTTCCAGGCGGAGTACTACTCGACCCCCTCCAATGACAGCACCAGTAAGTTCCCTAGTGAGAATGCCCAGTGAGAAGCAGGACATTACTGAGAGCCTTCTGCTTCTCAACAGTTCTGTGATTATGAAATAAGAAATTAGAGCAGGCTTGCAGGTTACCATGCTTGCTTTTCCACTAAAAGAGATTAAGAGCAGCAGATCCTAGGATTCCAGTTTCCCAGAAACGAGGTCAAGGGGCATAACTGGCTAATGAACAGTGTATTGCCTTACTGTTTTTGGCAGAGATCGAGTAGATGGTGAAAGATGTTGCTCTCAGCAAGCAGTGCTCAAGGCAGAAGTGACCTGGCTTGAAGCCTTGTGACCTCTTCTCAGAGTATGGGACACTGAGGAATGTCCAGAGACCAAGTAACTTGGTTTCTATCTCAAGACAGACTGAGCTGGTCACTTACTTTCAACAGAAGCTGTCCAGTCACAATCTGAGTTATTACATTGACTGAAATACACAATGGCCAAGGCCTGGCCAAGGTGACATCCAAGGTCTCTTATGCTGTCAAAAATTGAAATATTGTCTTTATCCAAAGCTAAAAACCTTTATCATAGAGACCAGCAGTTGACGTAATGGCTATGTCGCTGAACTCCCACGTAGTCGACTGTGGTTTGAGTCCCGGACCCAGTGGCTTGAACTCATGCTGGGTGCGTGTGCGTGCATGCCCAAGAACCCGAGAGGAGAATGGAGGAGAAAGGATTGCGGCATGGTCATCCCCCCTGGGGGGTGATTTCTCACTTTCTGTCTCCCTTTGTCTTTCTGACAGCACATGTGCCCTATAGCAAAAACCTCTCTCTCAAAAAAAAAAAAGTCTTTATTATACAATATTTTCATGGTTTGACTATAATGATATCTTACTTTATGGATAAATGACATCTTGGCAAAACATTTCACTTATTTAAAATCTTGCTTCCAATTCTCCATCAAAGAAATCAAATCCTAAGTCTGTGTGCTCTCACTGGGACTTCATGTGGATGGAACTAACTTGAGCCACGTGGTCTCTTGGGGGTTGCAGTGAGATGTATACTATACATATTCCAACTACCAATCAGTTTTGTCAGCCATCTCGATTGGTGCACCTTTTTATGGGAAGAGTATCTAGTAGGACTTAAGGGGATTAGGAGCACTGACTGAATGAATAATCTGTTCTCATCTCTCAGACCTACTTTGTCTGCCAAATCACATGCAAGCCAGTGTGAGCAAGAGCTACCTTCATTCCCTGGGCTATTCTGCCACGGACCTTGTCATTGCCAGCTGGAATGAGAACTACCCATGTCAACCTGAGATAACACTGAGCCAGGTGATATTCTCAATTCCCTATTTAGGCTGTGGCACCATCAAGAAGGTAAGCCTGAGGCTCCCCACTCTATTTCCTATTGAACAAGCTTTCTTATAGTGATATATGCTATGTTTCTTGTATTCTGGGCACCCAGAAGTTATGATGATGGTGTAATCAGAACATAACCAGAGTAAAAGAAGGTAGAAATCTTTGGTGCCATCGTATAGCTGCAAGGTCCTTCCAAATAGGAGAAAGAGGAGGAAAGGAGCACAACAATTTCTCCAACAGAGAGGGTACTGGCAGGCTGCCCCTCACATCAGAGGTGGCTATAGGTTTCATAAAGTTTACACAATTTGGAGTGGATGGAGGAGAGGAACAGGGGCATCATAAAACTAAAGAATGCAAATATATGTGTCTTGCTTTTATACATTTTATTAAAAAAATATGGTCGTGCAAACTTTGCTAAGCCTTGAAGGGAGCCTGAGTACAAGTAGAGAGGCCCTAAACCTTAAGCTTCATTAGCTTCACAGTAAATTGGCCTCTGAATTTGTTGAGCTGTTACCATCTAAGGTTACCAACAGTTCTGGTTTGCCTAAGACTTTGTAGATTTTGCATAGAAAGATGCACATCCCAAGAAACCACTCCATCTTGGGCAAACTGGGGTTGTTGGTCACCCTAAGAGTGACATATGTGGTGATTAGTCTATGTCATGCTCCCCAAAGAGCCTATAAGAGAATCAAGAATTTGCTTCTTGTTATCCCCCCTTCATAAATAGGGAGACTGTGCCAAGAGGGACCAAGTAGGTTGTCTAAGGACACTTAACCAGAAAGTGGTAAGGCCAACACAAAAATCTGAGAATCTCATAAACATCCTGCTGTGCAAAAGAGGCATACAGAAAAGGGTCATATTTTATGATTCCATTTATATAAAATGTAGAAGTGGAAAATAATGTGTCACAACAGAAAGCTGACGGGGGTTGTCTGCTGCCATGCAGGTTGGAGGGTACTGACTATAAATGGGCAGGATAGAGCTGTCTGGGCAATGGAAATTGTTCTGTGTTTGGTTGTGGTGACCATGACATTGCCAAACTTCACTGACTGGTACATTTATCATGAATATATTTCATTTTATGTAAATTTATTTAAAATTAGTCATCCTATATTCTGAATTTTTGTCTGGCACCTAAATAGTTATATCAAGATTTTGTCTTTCAGAGACAGAAGTACCAATAGTTTTATTTGGCATGCGACCACATGAAATGCCCAAATATGTACAGTGTCTCATCCACACCTTCAGATGCCTTCAGTACGTCGGAGTTATAGTCATTCACCAAAGACATACTGAGCTTTTGTAGTGTGCTGGGCACTATGCTCTGTGCTGAGCTGATGCTGTTAATTACCTGGCAAAGTCATTCCTTCTCTCTTGATATGTGAAATACTGAGAGGAAAAGGAGATACCATAGGCCTAAGGGTCCACAACCATCACATGGTCATTCAGCTCCCCAAATCAGACTCTACATACACCTTCTGAGTTATCCTACTGAGAGGAATTCAGTGGGTCAAGTAGACTTTCTTGTGGGGAAGCGTATGTATTAGTTACATCATGCAAATATTCTATTCAACCTTGTGCTTATAGTTTGCCCTGTAGATTAATTATGCTGGGTTTGGTTTGCCATGAGATTACTCAGTGGGAGTCAGTCTACCAAAGGTAATCACTGCTCCTTGTTCCAAGTGTGCACCTGGGGCCTTGGACATTCGAATGACTTTACTGATGGTCCTTTATATCCACTGTAGCTGCCAACAATGTGCTAACCTAGTTTCTTCCAACTTGGCTGGTTATAGGCAGCAAGGTTATAATCTTATGCCTTCATTTGTTTAAATAACCATATAGCTTATCCAACTGTGTGCTTCTGTGGCAGGGCCCATGTTTTATTCATCTTTGTAACCCTCAGAACCTGTACACAGCCTAAAATAGTGTTATTAACAGCTAGTACAGTTGCCAGACACTGAACTAAGAGTTCTCCATGGCTTTTAAAAATCTTGTGATAACCCTCTGTGGTGTCTTCACAAAGTTCATGGAAAATGTGTATTATGAACAAACTGCTTGGATTTCAGAATTTTTAAACAATATTTATTTATTTATTTATTTAACTATTTAATTGTTGTGATTTTCAAGACACCAGGTCCAGGGCTCAAACTACAATTGCCCATGTGGGAATCTAGCACCTTAATCACCATGCCACCTGCTGGTCTACAGAATTTTTTTTTTCGCATCAAAATAAACTTGCACTTTAATTCCATTTCCATGAACTTTGTAAAATCCCTTTGTATTTCCATTTAATTATGAGGATATAGTGGCTTACAGAAATTAAGTTGTTTATCCAAGACTACTTGGTCATGAATTGAAAAGTCAAAATGGAACAGCAGGACTGTGCAACCCATAGCTGGAGCTTTCCACAGCTCCACCAGGCTGTCCTTGATGGCAAATGTTGGCTGATATGACTGAAAAGACTAAGTCCCCCCTTAAAACAATTTTTAAGTTTAAAGGCAGAAATTATTATGTGCTTCCTAAAAGCAGATGAAAAGCGTGGAGCCCATTGCTGAAGTTTTTTCCTTTTCCTGACGAGTGCACAGAGTACAGGCTCTGGTGCTTTTTGTTGGCCCAAGTGACTGTGTCCCAACTTCCTGGTCAGTCTGGGAAAAAAGAACTAAGTGATCAGAGAAAAGAGGAGGGATAAGTCCTAGAAATGTTGAAACTACTTCTGAGCGGGACCAGCAGTTAGCATAATGGCTATGTCGCTGGACTTCCATGTAGTCGACTGCGGTTCACGTCCTGGACCCGGTGGCTTAAAACTCACACCGGGCGCATGTGCATGTGTGCCCAAGATCTCTAGAGGAGAATGGAGGAAAAGGGATTGCGGTGTGGCCATCCCCCCTGGGGGAGAAGTGATTTCTCGCTTTCTATCTCTGTCTTTCTTGCAAGTGCATGCACCCTATAGCAAAAATCTCTCCAAAAAAGAAAAGAAAAAAAAAAAAGGAAAAAGAAACTACTTCTGAGTTTCTTGTTAAACTTTTCTATTTTCCCAAGGTTTGTCTAGAAGGGATTAATTCTGAGTAGAGTTCTATAACTGCAAATAAGAAATAGAAGACGCTCCAACATCCTTTTGAAGTACAATTATATCTAAGCTGTGCAAGTGACCTTTAGAAGTGACCTTTGTCTAATGTCCCAATCAACCAGGAATGTAGTTTTGTCCTTGACAATGTACTTGACTAAAGTGCCAAATGTCTCTTTGTGAAGAATAAGGTTGCCTACGTTGAAGGATTTCTGTTAAGGTCACTATGGTGTTACCTTTGCCCACATTCTTGCAAAAGCATCCATGGCATGCTGAGATTTGTACCATACCAGGCTGGGAGAAGTTTGCTTCTGACCATCATGGCATTCAGGAGGAGATGAATTCCCTGCATTCCCTAGCCTGGTGATGACTTTCTTGTGCTCACTTTATTTGAGGCCAGTGATCATGACCATGGAGATTTGTTCACTCGTGTCCTCTTGGCCAGTGAACTGACTGCTCCTGGGTTTGTCCTCTACTTATCACAGAACTTCGCCACTAGCCCCTGTACATGTATTCATGTCATAGATGCTTGCAGATGCTAGTGATGCTATTGGTGACATTATCCCAAACATCCCAAAGAGGTGTTTAGATATCATCTGTTCCTTGAGATGCTCACAGGTCCCCAGATGTGAGGCTCTCATCCCTAAAATGGTCACTTTCAAGAGATGGTAGGCACATCAAACAAAATGAGACACCAACATTCTTATCAGTTTGGTGCTTAGTGAAAGGCACAGTAAGAAACGGCTCCATGGTACAGGGATGTGAAAAAGCAGGGTGGGACAAGAATTTCTTTGATGTTGGCTTGGCCAACAATCTAATTGTTCATATGAGCTTCTGGGGAAGTCCATACTCCAGAGGTCAAGACCTGCTGCAGTTATGATTCTGGATCTCTGTGACTTCCAGCTCCCTACCAATTTATCAAAACACAAAATGGAAGTTGATTCCACCAAGTCCCCATCTCACAAGTGATTGTATCCGCAGTACCCTCAGCAACAGTAAGAATAAAGCAGAACAAGCAATAAAGGCCCTGAACTATGGAGTCCAAACTTGGCTAGTTATATGGTGGGACAAGGGATCATCTAGACACACCCATATTACCATGAGGAGGAGCTCCCAGAAGCCCCCACAACTGGCCTGAATTGTGGTCCCTATCATGTGATAGAAGAAGTATGAAAATGTGAAAGGAGTGTAGTTTTGGTAGGTAAACTGGGTCCAAGCCCAGGCAATAGTAGCCATGGAAATAGGACTATGCTGGCTCTGAGTGGATCTCAGAAGGTTGTGAAGTGCTCCTGAGTCACTTTCCTCTCATTCTAATCCAAATCAGCCATGGAATTGTCTCATCAGGTGGTATTTGCCTGACTCAGCTCTCCTGCGTACCTCTCCTAGGTAGACAACGACACCATCATCTATTCCAACTTCCTCAAAGCAGCTGTTTCAAGTGGCATCATCAAAAGGAAGAAAGATCTCCACATTCATGTCAGCTGTAAGATGCTCCAGGATACCTGGGTTGACATGATGTACATTGCTAATGACACCATTGAGCTCAAAGAAGTCCAGTACAGCAATTTTGATGTGAACATTTCCTTTTATACATCCTCTTCATTCGTATATCCCGTGACCAGCATCCCATACTACGTGGACCTGAACCAGAATTTGTACCTTCAGGCCGAAATTCTCAATTCTGATGATAATCTGGCATTATTTGTGGACACTTGTGTTGCATCACCATACTTCAGTGACTTTACATCTTTGACTTATGATCTAATCCGGAGTGGGTAAGGAGTGCCTTTATGTAATAGACTTGCACCTTTATTTAATAATTTAAACATGAGTGGCACAAAAGGCTTAAGGAATGTAAATTTTAGTTAACCAAGGTTCCTTAATAGTTCAGTCTTAACCAGATCCATTTCCGCACATAGTAACATCCTACAGCTTTTAACTTTAGAGGTGCTTTCATGTTATGTCCTGGACCACCACCCTGCTTAGGGTGGCAGGGTGACCAAGTATCATCTCCAGAGGAGGTGGGTGCCTGACAAATTGAATGACTTAGCAAGTGGTCACTCAGCAGGTTCATTATAAACTAAGATTAGACCCAAATGCTCAAATTCCAGCCTTAGAGGTAAAAAGACATATGTGTAGTGGGAAATGCATTGCATTTGGAGTACACCAAGTTTGAAATGCCTGCTCTGCCTTGTGCCAGCCGCATGACTCTGGGCAAGCAAATGTTCTTCTCCAGCCAGTTTCTTTACCCATCAACTGGGGAGAATGATGCCCATATCAGGAGGATTGGATGAGAGAATTAGATGAGAAAGAGTTGATGGGCAGTGAGCACAGAACGTGCATAGCAGGTAGTCCACAAAGAATGTTGCACCAAAGGTGGCAGAGGGTCTTTATGACTTCCATCTTGCTGGGAATGGAAGTTCCTGGAGTCCATGGTTCCAGTCAAGTTCCAGAGGTGCAGAAGTGAGCTAGTGGTGTCCAGGTTGGGCTGCACTACCAAAGTCCCACTTCCCTGAATAATGATGGTGATCTGGTGAGGTAGGGTTTGAGTCTTCTACACTCAAGAAGTAGTCTTAAGACATCAGGGTTTACAGTTCTAATTTCTACTCTGTAGACTATTGGTGGGTGGATGGCACTTCTTGACTTTCAGTATAGACCTTGACATCTCAGTATTCATTGTTTCCCAAGAGAAGTTATACCAATAGAATTAGAGGTTCTGCTAAGAATTAGGTGTGGGGGATTCAATTTTGGATCTCCCTGAGATACTTAAAACAGTATCTCTTCCTAGACACAGTTTGAAAATATGTCAGTTCGGGACCAGCAGTTAGCATAATGGCTATGTCGCTGGACTCCCACGTAGTAGACTGCGGTTCGAGTCCCGGACCCGGTGGCTTAAACTCACGCCGGGCACGTGTGCATGTGTGCCCAAGATCCTGAGAGGAGAATGGAGGAGAAGGGATTGCGGCGTGGCCATCCCCTCTGGGGGGTAATTTCTCGCTTTCTATCTCTCTGTCTGTCTGTCTGGAGAGCGCACACGCCTTATAGCAAAAACCTCTCCAAAAAAAAAAAAAGAAAATATGTCAGTTCAATAAACAGGTGTTGAGGTGATATATATGTATCTCAGATATTGCAATTTGTTGGGATGAGAGGGATGTGCACATAGAATGTGGGGAAGATGTGACCTGATTGTAGATGGAGCACAGGGACTTTCTGGTTATACCTGGCCATCAACCAGCTCATCCACCTGGATGCCCATTAAAACGACCTGGGCTTCAAATACATCCTGTTCAGCCCCCACCCATATATTCTCTTAATTCATTCTGGTGGGATTTGGAGTTTTCGTTTTTGTTTTTTGTTTTTTGGAGAGGTTTTTGCTATAGGGCACGTGCGCTTACCAGAAAGACAGAGAGAGACAGAAAGTGAGAAATCACCCTCCAGGAGGGATGGCCACACCACAATACCTTCTCCTTTCTTTTCTCAGGATCTTGGGCACGCATGCACACACACCTGGCATGAGTTTAAGTCACCAGGTCCGAAACTCGAACCGCATTTGATTAGGGGGGTGCTACATGGGAGTCCAGCGACACAGCCATTACACCAACTGCTGGTCCCGGTATTTTGCATTTCTAAAAATCTCCTGAGTGATTCTGAAATGCAGCCTGAGCTATGGAGCTCTGGCCTGCGTAGAACAGGTAGAATTTCAATTACTTCAACATTTGTTGCCTAGGTAGCTTCTGAGTTACCCTGGCCTCTTCTACCAATACCCCATCGCTGAATAAGCTTCTGGGTTATTCTCTTTCCTGCCTCTGCTGCTAAGGGGGCTGCTATGAAGAAAAGCAACCTCAGTATTTGAGAGAATCATAGGTGAATGTGGAGGAGGGAAGGAGAGAAGGAGGGAAAGAAGCTCTGAAAAGCAGAAGGAGGGTGGACAGACCCTGGGCTGTGTTTCTAGGCAGAGCCAGACTGCCCTTGGTATGATGTTCATCATCCATGGAAAATGTCTGTTTTAAACCCTGTGGTCCAGTCTCCTTTGCTCTTCTCTTTGCCACATCACCCCAAATCTCACCATTTTGTAAATGCACATGGGTTAGTGGAGCTGCTTCAATAAGGAGATCACAGGGAGAAGCATTCTCATACATATCTTAGTAAGTTCAAGTAGACTTTTTTAGACCATTTTCCTTCTTAAACCAAGTAAGATGAGGTGTCCAGGGGAACAAGGAGGTGGTTGACATTAGATTAGGAGGTGCTGGAGGGTACTCAGGTTTATGAGAAAAGTATAGCTGCATGGGGCTCAGAGCAGGCTGAGGTGCGTCAAGAGAGAGAAATCCTGGGAGAAGAGTCAGCTTAGCTGAATAGCACCTTTCTTGATTGTGAGATTAGAAAAGGAGGGAGGAATCCTATTTTGTTTCTGGGCCCTGTTCCTATGCTCTAAATTTGGGCTACCTCTCCCACTCAACTGGCTTACCTGGAGCCATTGAGCACACGTTCATTGTGTGGTTGGGCCCCAACCCACTGCAACATGGAGCCTGCTTGTCTGTCTGGAAACTCAAAGGTACCAGAGTTGCCAGGATCTGTCTGCGTGTGTAGCATTGCATGTCTGATGCATACGTTCTGAAGGAAGGAAGGTCCACCTTTTCTTGGCGTGTAGGAGGCCTGATCAGTGAGGATGGGCTATGGAGTGCTTTGCCTGGTGCAACTGAGTCACGAAGGATCCAGTGCCTTCATGAGAATTAATGGGTGCTTTTCCCTTCTTCTAGGTGTGTGAAAGATGAAACCTACCAATCCTACCTGAACCGCTTCCCCTCCGTGTACCTGCAATGTAAAATGGTGGTGTGCAGAGCATCTGACTACTCTTCCCGGTGCCACAGAGGCTGCATAGTGAGATCCAAGAGGGACGTGGGCTCCTACCAGGAAAAGGTGGACGTTGTCCTGGGACCCATCCAGTTGCAGACCCGCCACGAAGAAAAGAGGAGCCTGGGTAGGTGGTTGCCCTCAAATTCCCCTCCGTGTACCTGCAATGTAAAATGGTGGTGTGCAGAGCATCTGACTACTCTTCCCGGTGCCACAGAGGCTGCATAGTGAGATCCAAGAGGGACGTGGGCTCCTACCAGGAAAAGGTGGACGTTGTCCTGGGACCCATCCAGTTGCAGACCCGCCACGAAGAAAAGAGGAGCCTGGGTAGGTGGTTGCCCTCAAATTCCACTGCCTGCTGGGGCCCTGGCCCATGACTCTCAGGGACCTGGGATGTTTCTGTTGCTATCATGTTCCAACTCAAATTGGGCACCTACTATGTGCCAGGCACACTGTGCCTAGACATAAAAAGCTGAATTAGAGCCAATTCTACCGTTTTCCTGGGCTCATGGTTTTTGGGCAACCCATGTGTCATTTTCATAAGATAAGGCATGGTAAAAAGTTTTGACCTGGGAGAAGGATGGAGCTGACACCTTTGTCCTCTGGTTCTGAACTCTCAGAATCCATCTGTAAAATTAAATGTTAATACTTCTCCCTTGAGACTGCTGAGAGGGTTACATAAAGTAATGGCAGTTAAACTGCCTCGGCCTCTGCCTGGGACAAGTCATTGGATGCTTGGCGAATGGTAGTTTTGTTACTATTGCTATTGAGACCCATATCAGCTACATTAATGATGATATTACTCTTCACAAGGAATAATAGCGAACCATAACAAAATACATACTGAAATTGGGGTCTAGGCAGGGCTGTGAGGACACTGGCAGCTTCGATTTATGGTGACTGCTTGCCGAGTTCAATTCTGCACAAGCCATTTTATTTTCCTCATCTATATCAGGGAGTATAATTTCCACTGAGCTATTTTGTTTTGGGTGTGGATGAGGATATGTTCACAGCGTGATTTCCAGGATTTCTGGCTCAGGCTGAGCCAGGTCAACAGATGTAATCGCCACGGTGATGGAGATGGGATGGGGTGGCAGTAGTTGTTGCAAAACCTCCCCTTGATCAGGGCACCACCCCATGGAGCATCTTTGACAACTTTCTTTCTTCATGCACCTTGGCTTTCTTCCTGTCCAGCTGATTCTGGACTCTTTCCTCATTTATTCATTCATTTAATGCATATTTATTTAAGGCCTATTATGTGCCAGGAGGCTAATAAATAACCAGATATAGCTCAAAGCCCCTGCCCTTGGAAGGGACAAGTCCCTACTCTGGGGCGAGGAGATGCACTTCAGAAAAGGACAGTGGGGCAGAGCGATGGATGAAAGGTGCTGTTGGCAACAGTGCTCATGTCTCTCCCATCCCTTCTACTCCCCTGTAACTGCTACAGCCTTGCCTAGGACCCTTGCAATCATTTCCTAGCTGGTCTAAAATGTTCCAACTCTCTTTTCCCATCCACCTGGAGCCTCAGGCCAGATTTGTTATTCTAAAGCCCAGTTTGAATTCCTGTTCAAAAATCCTTCCCTTAAAACCAGATGTGGCACATTAAGGAGAAAAATAGAGAGGCAAGGCATTATGGGATAAAGAAATGGGTTATTATCTGTTGAAGATAATGTGTAGAGTACTCTCAGCTGGATTGGTGAGAAATGTATACATGTTGGAATATTCACTTTGCAAGCTAAGTGGCATATGTGAATGTATAAAAGAAACTGAAAAAAAAAAAGAAAAAACAAAATCAAACCACCACAGATGTGGCATAGGCTTGTAATCCCAGAGACTCAGGGAAGCTGAGGCAGGAGTCATGAACCTGAGGCTGGCCTGGACAACTCTGTCTGAGAGTCAGGCCTGTTGGTGCTTGCCGGTGGTCTCAGATACTCAGGTGGCTGAGGCAGGAGGGTTGAGACACAGTGTGACCTTGTCTTAAAAAACGAAACAACCAACCAACCTTCCCAGGTGACAAAACAATGTGAGATTCCTCTGGCCCAACAACTGGCTGCCCTTTGGGGTCTGGTCTCAGTTTCTTGTTCACCTCCCTATCTTTTTTTTTTTTTTTTTAATCCCTTTCCACCAAATAGTTTGATTGCTCTTACCTCTCACCTGGGGCCACTGCCCTTCCTCATCTCCCCTCTTTCCCCCTGGGCTCTGTCCTGGTGCCAAGTCTATTATCATGCTCTCCTCTCCTTTCCAGAGCTGTCAGTGGATGATGTGGTGGAACCCACCAGCCCCCAGGAGAGCTATCACACTGCTGCCATCTCTGCTGGGGTCTTCGTAGCTGTGGTCCTGGTTGTAGCAGCCTTCACCCTGGGCAGAAAGACACGTACCTCCAGTGGTCAGACTCTGAGCTCTCGGATGTGAAGCCTAGAGAACGGGCTCAGACACTAGCCCCAAGGACGGAAGAAACACAGCCACACAGTAGGACATCTAGCAGCACCGGAACTCTGTTTACCTTGGCACAGGTGTATGTGGGGTGGTTGAAGTAAAGGTGAAGAAAGGTGGACACCAGGGTTCTTTTTCTAGATCCACATACTCAGTGTTAGGGCAAAATGTCAAAGGTAAACAGGTGCCAATGTCTACAACCCTGTATACAACTGTGAGTTCAACACTAACAACAACAGAACTTTTCCCAGATGGAATTTCTTTTCTCATCTTTTATGAACTAGCTTCTTAGGCCAATAGTATATATCTCAGTCTTTCCTTAAGATAGGACAAGCTTAATAAAGAATGTTTTCCAAAGCAAGTGTCAATTTGGTCAGTGTTTCCAGTGGTTTACCTAAATACTGGGGTTTTTTTGTTGTTTGTTTGTTTGGTTTTTTTCTGATTAAGCAGACAGGTTAGATGGGATGTCAGAAGGAATGATAAAGGTCAGGAACTCTGCTCTGTGGCTCCCAGAATCTTCCAGGGAATTGCTAGTGTATCTTCTCAACAATTTCGGTGTAATTTGGTTCTGCTCAAAACAGAATGTGTAGGATGAAGGCTAAAGAAAGACAAGAATGTTAGCTGCATCATACTTTTTAGTGCCTGTGATGTAGAAGTAAACATGATTGCTTCTATTCTTCCAGGATCTGCATCTTTCAAGTTTTGACATCATAATCAGAAATGTGAGCTGGGGAGGATATCAGAAAGAAGAAAACTTCTTAGGGCTCTTAGGTCAGGAATCCTGTTTGCATGGGGTCTCCAGGGAGATGCAGATTAATGGGTGACTCAAGTAGGTCAGAAGCAGCCAAGGCATGGTTGGTTTTCAAGGAGGCATGGCTTTGCCATAAACTAGGAGAGAAACCAGACCCAGGGCCCTAGTTCTGGCTTGGTAGGAATGGGAGTTTTTACATACTGTCCTAGCAGTGACAAATTGCCCGTTTGAGCCAGGTGAAGACCCCTCTCTCTACACAAGTGTGTGGCTTGAGCTGGACAAGAGCTCAGTAGGCTAGCAACTGCACAGCCCAGGGAAAGGAGATGGAGAATTCCAATAGAGACTTAGTCATGACTGTTGGTTCTAACTAGAACTGACTGAGATGCCCACCCCTAGCTGGAGTAAGAAGTCTTTATTCCCTGGGATGTAGGATGAGCCCCTGAGCCCTGCCAGAAGGACAGAGGAACTAACCTCTTTTGCTAGTTTCCATTCTCCTTGCCACCATAACCCACGCCCTTGCCTCCTTTGGCTAGGGTGGTCAAGAAAAGCCTAGAGGGTCACCCCACGACATTGAGTCTGCCCTGGAAAGCAGTAAGAATGCAATGAAATGCCGGTACCAACTGGGGACTGGATCTTGGCAGATTCAGAAGAAGCAGCAATCTGGAGCTGGCTTTTGGGGTTCGAGATACTTATCAGAGGAGCAAAGCAGCAAGTGAGACATCTAAGAACTGAATAAAGGATTGAACTCAATATGGGATCCTGATTTCATTTGTTCATCCCAAAGGGGGCTTGGTCCTGAGGATCGAGAAAGGTGGTCACAACTGGCCCCACCTTTGTAAAGGTATTGTGTCCACCAGACCCCTCCCAGAATCCCTCAAAGATGACCACCATGTCCAGGCTCATTCTTGGCCATGGGCTCTTGGCAGCCCCTCAAGGGAGGAGGTAATGGTCCCTTACATGCACAATGACCATGGTGTTCTATGTGGTATATGTTTAAAGAATAGATGAGGGCGTGGTCTCTGCCTTGGAGCTGACACACTGGCAATGGAGGTCTTGGTCAGACAGCACCAATGGGGTGGCATGTTTATTCTTTGTTTTAGGTTTTAGCCTTAGGGCTCATGAGGGAGAGAGAGACAATGAGAGAGAAAGTGAGAAATAACCCCCCACAGGGGATGGCCCCACCACAATCTCTTCTCTATTATCCTCCCAGGATCTTGGACATACACACATACTCAGTGTGAGTATTCAAACTACTGGGTCCAGGACTTGAACTGTGGTCAACCATGTGGGAGTCTGGTGATGTAACCACTATGCCATCTGCTGGCCCCAGCATATGCATTTTTAGGGAAGAGGTGCAGTGGGTGTGTAGAACCAACATCTTGTGGCAGGTGTGCTGCCCCCAGTGGGTGGCCTACAGGGCCTAGTCTGGTGGATGGCTCTCGAGACAGATGAGTCTGGAAGAAAGAGAAAGTGAGGTCCTGGTGACAGGCAGAGAAGAAGGTGTGATTGCTGGTGATGAGGCACTGAACTGAGGCTGGCAAGGTATAACTGAGGGCCTAGTCTCTGAGGACATGGAGAAGACACATTTGGGAGCAAGGGCCCATCATCTATACCACCCTCAAGTGGAAGGTGATGTTGACACTGGCTGTGATTTCCAGCAATGGAGATTGTGGTTTGAGGCAAGGATGCTCAGCTATGGCTACATATGAGCATGACTGGGACCTTTTAAATATTCTGCTGTCAGCCTGCCCCCAGACCAGTTAGAGCAGAATCTCTGGTTGCGGGCCTGGGTGTCAGGGATCCAAAAACTTCAGGTGCTTTGCATGTCGACAAGATGGAGAACTGCAAGTGTAAGTCTCTTTAAATCTGCTGGAAAGAGTCCAGTTTGCACCCTGTGCATGAGAAGGAACAGTGGGGTCTGTGGGATCTCATGTAAAGATGAGAGGACTCTGGGAGCCAAGAACCAACACCCTGTTTGGTCCCAAAGTATCTACTTTTCATTTGAATAGCTCCTGGATTCAAGTCCCCAAAGACCATCTCAAAATATTATTGCCATAAAAAGGAAATAATATTTCTGCTAATTCTTATTGTCCAGCCTTTGCTATCCATAAGAACATGCCCTGAAGGAAACACTGATTAAGACCCTCTTACCATCTGTGTGCTTTGGCTTTGTGGTGAAAGCCAGTCTTCCTGGCAGCTGTGTGGGCCCAAATTAAAGGTCTCACTTGGCAGGGATAGTAACAGACTCAGAGAGGTGAAGTAGCCCAGAGGATAGGCAAGATTTGGGGAGAGTAAGTGGCAGCGCTGGTATTTGAGTCTGGTTTGCTGACTCTTGGTGCCAGGTTTTCCTCCTGCCTCTGCTCTCAGGCCAAGGGACCGACCTTGGGAACATGGCCCCAGGAACTCAGCCTCATGGATTTGTATACCTTACTGCAACTGACACACTCCTGCCTGCAGCTTCTGTGTGGTGTGTGGGACCAGGAGCGAAAGGAGTTCACTAGAGTGATGTGATGTATACCACATCTACATTCCAGCTGGGCCCTGGTGGGACTGGTCAGTTTACTCGGGGATGGACTCCTCCCAACTCCGGCACTTCTAATACCAGTGATTTATACTCCTGTTCCCTTCTGGAGACACAGCCTGTCTTCCAGCTTCTTCCAAGCAAACCAGATCTGTCCCATCACCTTCCTGCCATCCCACTTGTAGAGACCAGAGGGTGCTGTGGCTCCACCTTAGTGCCATTTTGATATTGGGGAACAACTCATTTTGTTTCTTTCAGGCGTCACTAGTCCTCTAGTATAGGAAATCATTCAGTAAAGTTCTCTTGTAAAAGTCTGCCACTGCCTCTTTCCTTAGCTTGAAGGACACAGAATCTGATTCCAGTCTTTCACAACAGAGTGGCTGGTAGCTTCTCTCTTCACCTGACACTGGAGAGGACTACCTAGAAGCCCCTTGAGTTCCTGTCCCTCCTGCTCTATCCCTGTCTCAAGATACTTGTAGTGACTGACATGGAGTTCTGCTCAGAGTTGGGACTCACATCCCCACAGACTTGATGGTATCAGGGTGGCTTCCAGTGTGTACTAATCAGGGACAGACTCAAATCATAGTCATTTGCTCCAGGGGGTGATGAAGTCCCAAAGTTTGACCACAGTCTCCTGATTGTGTTGTCTTGGACACATGGTATAGATGCAAATGTGTGTGCGCTTGGAGGGGCAGCCCATGTGTGTGCTAACTAAGGGGAGAAAGTGAGCTTAAGGAAGCCCAAGGCCTTGGTCTTCTGAATTTTCAGAAATTGGTCAACACCATTAAATAAACATTATTAAAAATTAAAGTATGGAGACTTACAATTTAGTAAATTGTATGAAGAACAAATTTAATAAATAATCAAAACTCATCATTTCCTAGTTAATTGTTTTACTTTTCTTTTTGCCCAAGGTTATTCACATACATGGTGTCTGGTGGAAATAACATATATTGCTGAGTGATTTGCCTTCTCTTCCCAACTCAACATAGAGGGGCATTTTGTTGCTAAGCATAAATGGCCATGGTAGAAGTATTCACCCTACAGAAATTATGTTGCAAGTCAGAGCTAGCTCTCCCTCCCCATAATTATTTCTCTACCTACTATTTGTCCACAGTTCACCTAGAAAGAGATTCATACATGAGGACAGCTTGGCAAAAATCTTCTTTGCTCTGCCAATATGTTGGAATTTCCTCTACTAGCATTCTAGTTTATGAAAACATCTGTATTTCAGTCGGTGTAGTATCTAATGTTAATGTGGATAAGGAAATGTCTTGGCCATTCCCATAGGCTGTGATTAAAGCTGGGCCCAGGGTAAACTCAAGTGGTATTTGGTCCACTTTGGGTCCTTGAGAATGAATAAACTACCGAGGTGTAGGTCAGGGACAGGGTCAGCAATTTAGAACCAAGAGTTGAGGGCTAGGGTGCAAACGTACTGAGGGCCCTGCCACATCTCCCTTCCCCTGAGCCCAACCCCTAATTCTTTCTCCTGTCTACATTAGCTGTATGGAAATCTGAAGCCCCTCGGTCCCAACTTTGGAATCTTTAGCCTGAGCACACCTGCAGGTGACAATCTCATTGCCCCTGAAACTCTGTACTGGTGATTGCCCATATTGTTTGTCCATGCTCTGAGAAGACAAATTAGAGTCAAATATTTGTGCAATAGACTCTCCCAGAGCTTGAAGCCTCAAAGAGTAAGTGATGAGTAACCTGGAGGCATTTATAGCCTCTGGCAATGGGGAAATTGCTCAGAAGGAAAAAGCAGAGACTGAGGCATAGCTAGCCACTGGGCCAAGTTATGATTCATCCTATTGAGGTCTAAGATGAATATGGCTAGTAGTGAACATAGAGTGGTGACATTTTTCAAAATTTTCTCCATCCTCATTAACAGCCTATTGCAGAGTTCTTCATGGGCAGGTGGCTTTGAGTTGGCAAATACCTATTCAAACACTAGGCTTTGCCTCAGTTCCAATGGAGTTGAATTCTCCCCTCAATTGGTCCTTCTTCACCTCTGTACCCATAGCAATTTTCTATATTCCGGGATGTAGATGGAAAAGAAAAAGAAATGTACTTCTTGATACTTATCCTCTGTCAAGTGTGGAAATATTGGAGGGCTGAGGGTTGGTATGGGGTGTTTAGGGGTTGTGCCAAGATCAGACTCTTTTTGCTAATGGGGGAGGTGAGTGGAAGATGAAGGCTATGAAATGTCAGATGCTCACAGGGAACAAGGGACCAGAAACCTCTCAGGAATGATGCCAGTCATGGCTTTTTTGACATAACACCTTCCTCTCATGTGAATGTCTCCTGTGTCATGTTACTGTAGAAGAGGGCAATTGAGAAGGATTAGGACATTACTAGAAGTTAAAAACCTATAAAGTCTTTGCGAAATCTTCTGTTAATTTGGTGTGGTCTGGTTGACTCCTGCTGCATGGGAGTGGCCAGCTGGTCAATAAAACTTCTGCTCCTCCCTAACTTTGATCACTGGATTTCATTTGTAGTTATCACTAGGACTCTGGTGGAGGGACTAAGTCCTATTTGCCTGAACTTTCCCAGTTTTTGCACTGAAACTACTAAGTCCTACAGCTCAGTTCCAGGTAAACTGGCTCATTATCCTCAACTCTGGGGATCAAGGCTACAGGGGAAAAGAGATTGTCATAACGATCAACAAATAAAGCAGACTGAAAGGAAACTGAGGTGGAGACCAGGCCAAACATATAGCATCCAAAGGTGTCTCTGACCTACTTTAATCACCCCACATAAGGTTTTTGATGCCTACCCTTGACTTTTGTCAGTATCCTGGTCATTTGATTGATTTTGGTTCTTTGGAGCATAGACCCAGATGGATGATATAAAGTTTATTCAGTTGGATTGAGACACATGTACCTTTGTGTGTGTGTGTATGGTTTGTAGGGGGTAGATTGGTATATTAGTTTGCCATGGCTGACACAGCAAATACCACAGATTAGGGAGGCTTAAACAACAGAAATGTAGTTCTCACAGTCATGGAGGCTAGAAGTCCAAGATAAAGGTGCTGACAGAATTGGTTTTCTTCTGAAGTATCTCATCTTGATTTGTAGATGGTCGTCTTCCTTCATTGTCTTTATACGGTTTTTCCACCATGTGTGTCTATGTCCAAATTTCCTCTTCTTGTGGGGCATCAGTCTTATTTGAATAGGGCCCACCTATTGACCTCATTTGATCTTAAGTAACTTTTTTTTTTTTTTCTGAGAGGTTTTTACTATAGGGAGTGTGCGCTCACCAGAAAGAGAGAGACAGAGAGACTACCCTAGGGGGGATGGCCATGCCGCAATCCCTTCTCTTCCATTCTCCTCTCAGGATCTTGGGCCCACAAGCACACGTGCCCAGAGTGAGTTTAAGCCACCAGGTCTGGGACTTGAACTGTGGTCGACTACATGGGAGTCCAGTGACATGACCATTATGCTAACTGCCGGTCCCGACCTTAAGTAACTCTTTGAAGACCTTATCTCCAAAAGTCTCATTCTGAAATACTTGGAGTTAGGACTTCAATGTAAAAAATCTTGTGGCAGGGGGTGCAAGTGAGCCAGTTAGAAACTGTCTTCAAGTACCACTTGAGATGAGAGAGGCATATGCATTGTCCCTGCTATACAATGTGAGCAGTAACAGTGGTCTTTGTCCTCCCAGAGAAATGGAGAAAGCAATGCCTAGAGGCTGAGAAGTACTTGCTGGACTGGGAGTTGTAGGACCCAGTACTAACAGGAGTTCAGTTCCAAGAAAATATTCCTGGATATGAGGGCTACCTCATGGTTTGACTCCTTGATGAAAAATAGGACTAACTTGGGGGACTAGCAGGTGGCACAATGGTTAAGAGTGCTGGACTCCCACATGGCTGACTGTGGTTTGAGTCCCGTACCTGGAGGTTCACTTTTTCCCTCTCCATCTCTCTACACTCTCTTTCACTTGCTCTGTCCCTCTCTGACCAAATTAAAATAAATAAATAAATAAATAAATAAAGTTAAGTAAAATAATTCTTTAAGAAAAAAAAAAAGTGGAACTAACTTAAAGACTTTTGGGATTGTCATCCCATTTTAGGAAGAGGGCTGGAAACCAGTTAGCCTCTACCATTGAATCAGGGAGCTGCATTTTGCTGAGAACAGAGCTTAGACAAGGTCTGGGTTTTTTCCTTTGGAATTTTTCTCATGTTTATAAATAGGTCTATAAATATGTGCCTAACTTATTCCTGTAACATGTGGGAGAAATCGACATCATCCCTGGTGATAAAGCCTGCCGAACTAGAGTTGTTAAGCTTAGGGGAAAAGAAAAATGGGTACGAGAAAATTTAAAATGGCTTCTTCAGTTTAGAAAGAGTTTTCAAATGTTAGACCCATTTGGGAGCCTCTTTTGGTTGGCCCAGTGTGGGTTGATGGTTCTCAGGTCTCACAGCCCTCTACTGTTATTTCTAGGGTAGTGACTCTCCAATCATTTCTAGAAAAATTCATTGGACTTCTGATAAAAATGCTGCAGTGAATTCTTGCGAGAAAACCTCCTTGGCATTTAACGTCCAGCCATATGGATAGCATGGAAAAAGAAAACAGTTTATAAATGTGTTCCAATAGAATTGCAATGTTTCACGGCCCACAAATGTTGATGAAACCCAAAATGGCAATCAGGACTGAAGCTGTGAGAACTCAGTGTGATCTGGGCATTCCT
>NW_006159577.1:4630590-4634195 GCF_000334495.1 Tupaia belangeri chinensis | reverse complement strand
GCGGCAGGGAGCTGCTCATCAATCAGGGACTGAAGTAGGTTGACCCATGAAACTAGCTTAGGAAGGCTGATTAAATCACCCTGTTAATCACGGCTAATTCTGTGGAGAACACAGTACAAGGGCTCCTAATCTCTGACCAGACTTGCCCTTTCTTCACCATCACTGCAGGGCTGTTTCATTGGTGCTAGGCTGTGGGCCCAGGAGAGAGCCAAGTGGAGGCATCTATGAAACCAGTAAGACCAGGAAAGGAGAGTGTAGGTTTGGAGGATGGGGGAAGGGTGAGAGAAGGGGAGAGAGAGAGACACACAGGGAAATTCATATACCCCCTCCCCCACTCAAGATGGACCTGTAAATTAAAATTCCAAGGCACACACTAAACTAAAAGCTAAGAATGATGGTCAGCAAAATCAACAACTGAAATAAAAACTCACTCTAGATTAATTTGTCTTATAATTTTTTTATTGAGATAGAATTCAAGTAGTTTAAAATTAATCATTTAAAGTATACCATTTAGTACATCTCTGATGTGTGTCACCACAATCTCTAGTTCTAAATCATTTTCATCACATCTAAATAAAAGCCCTTACCCATTCAGCAGTCATTCCTATTGCTCTCTCCTTGCAAGACCTTAGCAATCATGAATCTACTTTCTATATAAATAGAGGTTTCTATTCACTCCAGATAAAGTTTAAAATATATTCCTCCAGGGACCAGCAGTTTGTGTAATGGCTATGTCGCTGGACTCCCATGTACTCGACCATGGTTCGTGTCCTGGACCCGGTGGCTTAAAACTCACACCAGGCGCATGTGTGTGCGTGCCCAAAATCCTGAGAGGAGAATGGAGGAGAAGGGATTGTGGTGTGACCATCCCCCCTGGGGGGTGATTTCTCACTTTCTGTCTCTCTGTCTCTGGCGAGCGCACACGCCCTATAGCAAAATCCTCTAAAATATATATATATTCCTCCAAACACTTTAGTAAGAATGTTGCAGATGACCAAAGATATCAGAGAAGGCAAAACTTTAGTTTTTAAAAAAATATTTCATTTTGAAATAATTTTAAACTTACAGAAAAGCTGCAAGAACAACCCAAGAAACTCTCATATTCCCTTAAAGCAAATTCCATCCACTGGCATCTCACTACATTTGCTCTGTTACCTGCTCTTCATCTTCATTTATTCCTATCTTCATTAGTTTTTCTTTGTGAACCATTCTAGAGAAAGCTACAAACAAGATACCCAAGCACCCCTGAGCCACTCACCAAAGATACCTCTGTGCCTCATCTGTACATCAACTCTGATAAGACCAATCCACAGACACAGTCCCCATGATGATACTTCTATTTTCAGGGTCCAGGATTCTACTGAGAAACAGATGTTGCATTTAGCTATTACTTATCTTCAGTATCTGTCAACCTAGGAGTCCACAGTCTTTCTCAACCTTTCACTTCCTGCAGTCTATAAGACACCTCCATCTATACAATTTAAAACATTTTCATCGCCCCCAAGGAAACACCATGCACATTAATAGTCACTATTTTCCTCCCATTTTTATCCTTGCTGTTGGTAACTATTAATCTGCTTTCTCTTGCTACCTATTTGACTATTTATAAACATTTTCTATGAGTGGAATCATGCAGTATGTGGGTTTTTTTTTTTTTTTTTTTTTTTTTGATTAGCTTCTTTCACTTAGCACGGTGTTTTAAGATGTCTCAGTTCCTCAGGCTGTCACATAACTGATTAATATTTCTCTGTATGACCATACCACATTTTATTTACCCCTCTATCAGTTGATGAGCATTTAGGTTGTTTCTATTTTTTTGCTATTATGAATAAAGCTGCTGTGGGCATGCATGCACAAATGAGTGGTCATGTATTCTCAGTTCACTTGGGTATATACTTGTGGAATTCACCATGAGGTACCATGTATAACCTTTTTTTTTTTTTAAATTATTATCATAATCTTCTTTATATTACATTGGATTACATATAACTTTACATTGACTTCCATTGCTTTTTCAAAAGGGAATGCCATGCATGTCGGTCAATACAGAGGCATCGATCTCCCCGCTTTATCATTCAAAGTCTTTTCCATGCATTTCCCAATAATTATTATTATTATAATTTTTTAAAACAGTCAATCACTATTTCTCATTTTGCTTGTTAAAAGACTTCACCCATCATGAAATACTTCCCAGACCAGTCCAGTTGAGAATACTATACACGTCATCTTCAACAGATAATAAACCATATCTGTTTCTCACTAACATCCCCTCTATTGTTCACTTGCTATCTTTCTCTATCCTCTTCTCTTTTTTTTTTTATAGTTTATTTTTTATTATAATTTTTTTTTCCCATCGCAACACACAAATGAATTTTCCATCCAATATATACTGTGCGTTGGCTCAATCAAGCACGTCAACATATATGTTCTCAGCAAATAATTTCCCAATTCTTGTGTCCTGCATACCTTGCCTTTTGTTTTACCATCCTAGATTCCCCATCCCCCTCCCTCTGTTATGACCCATCCTCCTCCCACATTGTCCCTGTCATCCCCGATTGCCCTCCGTGCCTCACCCCTCCCCAAATGATCTGTCAGTGATCTTAATTAGTCTAAGTCTCTCCAATAGTTATCACAGCTGACACATGCCTCTACATGAACTCAAGTCTGACTTTAGGCCTAAACCCCATTGGGTAAAAAGAGCATACTATAAAGTAGAACCCAACTGGGCCCATACCGCTCACTGCAGCCATCAAATATCCAATTTTTTTTTTTAAATGGTACGAATAGTTTAACCGTTTTTTTTTGTTTGTTTTTTGTTTTCGTTTTTTTCCCGTAACATTCATTCCCTGAGCATCATCACAGCGTACTAAATGTAATCTCCCATCTAGAATAAACTGCACAGTGACCCAATCAAGCATGTTATCATCAATAATATTCCACTTCTACTTTCTTGCTTATGCACATATATGTTTTTTTTCCTCTTCCTCTTTTTTTTTATTTTTTTTTATTTTTCCTATGTTTGTCCCTCTGCCCTGTCTCACTCTCCCATTACAATATCCCTGCTATATACAGTTGTCTTCCAGAAGAGTTACTGAAAAAGTGATACATACAAGTAAAGGGAGAGAGGCCACAAGTTCCAACCATCAGCTCATAAAGTTTTTGGTAATAGGGAGCATAAACTCCACTCAGGGTTGGATAAGGAAGGGTCTCCGGCAGATCCACAAGTGTAGGTGAGTCTCCAAGGAATGCAGTTTCAGGAAAGCAGTTCTGGTACACAGGGATAATTATCAGCTGATGCGGCACAGCAGTCATCTTGTAGTTACCAGGAATGGTGTTGTGGGGGTCTGCAGTGTGAGTTGTCCTTGGGTATCTGGCTTCCTTAAAAATGGCAGAGTAGTTCTTGTTTTCCCCTGAGGTAATGCAGGGCTGGTAACTATCATCTTCTTAAGTTGCAAGTTCTTCAACCTTGTTTTCGGCCTCCGGGCCATCCCGGGCCAGAGAGGCAGGGAGGGGCAGGGAGGCCCCCCGGGCCGCGTGGCGCGCCCCCCGGAGTGGAGGAGCACCGGCCAGGCCGATCCCGGCGCGCGGCTGCACTGGGGAGGGGC
>NW_006159577.1:4618823-4630536 GCF_000334495.1 Tupaia belangeri chinensis | reverse complement strand
GGGGCGGGTGGGCCCCCCGGCCGCATGGCGCGCCCCCCGGAGTGGGGGGGTGCCGGCCAGGCTGTTCCCGGCGCGCGGCTGTGCTGGGGCGGGGCGTGAGCCCCACCCGGCCGCGTGGCGCACCCCCCAGAGTCAAGGTACCATGTATAACCTTTTGAAAATGGCCAGACTGTCTACCACAGGGCCTTGTGCTGAGTTCTTTCACTATGACACGGCTCTAGGACTGAGCTATGGTATCCCGGTAGGATAAATATATGACGATACAGACACATATTGTCCACCTAGGCATTTCTCACACGAAGTGTAGCCGGTCCTCTAGCTGCTCTACCATGACTGACTTACACCTTGGGCACCCTAAGGGCCTGTTTCTGAACCTCTGTCCTTAAGTGTCAGAGAAGACTTGGAGAGACCCTCTCAGGAAACTGGGACCTCACTCTAGTTCTGCCACTGACACCTTATGAATTTGCACTAGTGTCTTGGTCTCTCTGGACTCAGTTATTCACCTGTCTGAAGACTCCTGGCCTGCCCCACCTCCCAAAGGTTGTGGGGCTTATACATTATTGCAGAGGTGAAAATAGTATAAGTTAATCAAGACAGGAGGACTCTCCAAGCAGGAGGTCATGTTGGCCTGTGACCAAATTGTGATTCTTTCTCTGGGACCACTGAGAAAAGAAATGAGGAATGACTGTCATTAATTTGCAATCTAGGGAACACAGCATTAGGACCATGGATGAGAAAGGTAAGTATTAATTAGCATCTAGCCACACTTTATGTCTCTGTCTATAAAGTACCTTCTTAATCTTGTAGCACCCTCAGCTCCTGCAGCTTGGCTGACTTCAACTCCATGTGGGGAAGGATGAGATCGGATTTCAGGAGTGTCTCTATATAGACAACAGGGTTGAGCTCACTCTTGGTCCTGCTCAGCACGATGTCCACAGCTTTTTTTCTGGACTTTGCTGCTCAGTACAGGTAACACATGGCTCTTGAGTCCTTTCTCCTGGACCTCTCCCTACTTTCCTATTCCACTTGAGATTTTTTGTTTGTTGCCAACGAAAAGACCCCATGGCTTAAAGGTCCTGGACCTCTCCCTACTTTCCTATTCCACTTTGGAGATTTTTTGTTTGTTGCCAACAAAAAGGCCCCATGGCTTAAAGGCTGCAAGATACTCTCCAAACAAAATGTCTCATTTCCCCCTTGATATGGGAGGAGGAAGGGATTAAACTGGAAAATCTCCATGTTTCTGGATTGATGCCATCTTGATTTTTAATAATTTTGGGGACTTTTGGGTCCCCTATCTTTAATTTTTTTAAAGTTTGCTAGAGGGGACATGTACTTGCTGGAGAGAGATGAGAGAGAGAGAGAGAGAGAAAACGTAAGGAATCCCCCACTCTCTCTCCAGTGGGGATGGTCATGCTGCAATCCTTTTTCCCCTATTCTCCCCTCTGGATCTTGAGCACACTTGCATAAGCATCCAGCATGTTCTTCAAGCCTCCTGGTCCAGACTCAACCCTGCAGTCAGCCTTGTTGGACCCTGGTGCCTTAATCACTATACCACTAACTGGTACAGCAGTCCTCTGTCTTGACATGTATTCTGTAGGCCTCATTCTGGCCTTATGTTCAGATACTTCTGAGGGGGCCAGTGCTAGACTTAGCCCTGAAGTGACTGAATGTGTCAGACAAGGTCTTGCTTCAAAGGATTTCTTAGTAGTGTGACTGCAGGCAGGTGTTGGAGCAGGGTTCCTGCTTGAAAGCAACACAGGGATCACCTGAGGGACTAGCTGGGTCTAGTCCATGGAGAAGCCCACGGCAGGAGGGATGCTCTCATATTCCCCAGTGGAATGTCACATGGCAGCTGCAGCAACTTCTAGAGAAGCAACCAACAGAAGCTCCCAAATAGGGAATTCAGAATGCCCTAGAAGAAGGGAAAGTCCCTTACCCTCTATAGAGTGGGCCCTGGGAATTGCATTAAATGCACAAGGCAGGCCAACTCTGATTTGGGAACACTGCCAGGAAAAACAAAGGGTATAGACGTCTTCAGGGAGAGCTCTTTGTGTGTGTCTCTCTCTCTCACATTCTTTCTCTTTGGCTTTCTATTTCCCTCGTTTTTTTCCCCTTCTCTTTTCTTCTTTCCTCCTCTGTCTCTCCTCCTTTCTTCCTGAGCTCCAAATCTCATACTCTCCTCATTTGTATCTGCTCTCTTGACCTGGCCAAGTCGTTTCTATCTTTGTGTATTTCTCCTGCTCTGTACACCTTTGTCAACTGAGCCCACATGCCAGGGGCTGCACCCATCCCAAGGAGCTCTCCTTCACCGCTAAGACTCCTGACAAGCCTTAGTGACCCCCTCTGCATGGCTTTCTCTGCAAAAGGTTATCAATACAGCTGCAGGTGCCCATATCCAGTCCCTTCTCAGATAACAGTTTATACCTCCTATCCAAATTGCTGGTATGGGGCCCTAGGGCCATAGGTCATGAACCAGAGTGCTTCCCTGGAGGGAGTGATATGCTTGGTATTTTCTTTCCTGTTCCTGGTAAAGTTAGGAGACAAAAAAGCAAATTGCTGAAAAGAGAGCAGGCCTCTAGGGCTTGCAGCCAGAAGCTAATAAGTGCTATGTGTTCTTGGCCTTAAGTACAGAACAATGAACACTTAACAGGGCTGTTATGAGAAGTTAAAGAACCAAGAGGCTCTATACTTCTTTCTTAATGAAAGAGAGAAGGAGAAAGGGAAATAGATAGTTTTG
This sequence comes from Tupaia belangeri chinensis, assembly GCF_000334495.1. NCBI lineage: Eukaryota > Metazoa > Chordata > Mammalia > Scandentia > Tupaiidae > Tupaia > Tupaia belangeri. The sequence goes on along the minus strand of NW_006159577.1, from coordinate 4,627,799 downwards.
GACAGGGTCTCACATGCTAACCCTCCCACACCAGCTTCCTAGCTAGCTAGGATTACAGGCACACACCATCATGGCCAGAATGTTTCGGCCTATTGTGGAACCAAACTGTGGCTTTTGATACAACATCTGTGGCAATGTCCTATTGGCGCGTGTGTGAGCTGATGAAACTCATTTGAAGCACACTTACGGGAGTTAACTATTAAAGCTCCCTGAGGTGCTCCTTGGGGTGAGAATATACTCACAGTCTGAGGGTTGTGTAGTGATTGTTGAGGGGCATCTTGTTGTCAATGCTTCATGTCCTTGACCTAAGAATCTAGATCAAAATAGTTCATGAGAGGTGTATGTCCAGTCCAAAGAAACCGCACAAAGTGACATGCATGTTGAGGATTTTGCATTTGGAGTCTGCTTTCTGGCAAATTCTAATTCATGTCTTCTAGGATTGAATGATAGGGACACTGAGTAGGGAGGATTTTCTTTGCACCTTAAAATGTCAACACAGCTTCAGGGCTCAGAATGGACCATTGAAAGATATGCATAAGGATATCTATGAATTTTTATTGGCAGAATAAATTCTAGAATATTATGATAATTATAATTTACCAAGTTAAAAAAAATCTAATTTGGGAAATGACATCGATACTCTGAAAATATTTCAGTGACAGGCTACTCTGTGCTGGGTACAGTGTTCTGGGTCTTCATGTTCTTCACCCTAAGAAGCAGTTACTATTAAGTTTCTGTTTTAAGGATGAGTGAACTCAGGTTTATGAAGAGTACATAGCTGTTGCAAAGTTATTCAGCTCTAATTCTAATTAGAATTGTTACCCAGGGCCTTCTGATTCTGAATCTGTGTTTTGTTTTACTCATATCATGGGATGAGCAGCCATGCCATTGTCAACTGTTGGATGCCATCTGCTTGCATACATACTGCATAGATGTCTCTTGGATCCAAGTATCATAATGGCACATATTGGCACTTAAGAAGGTGAAACCTTCATAAATTAAGCATGTGTTTCCTATTAGTTGAAAATAACATTCGATTGATTTACTGCAACTATAAATTAATTAGTAATCTATTATAGAATTTACAACCAGAAATATTCAGGTCAGAGTTACTGGTCAATTGTCTTGATTTGATCAGGACTGTGAGGTTGTCTAGGACACTGAGCTTTCATTGCTTAGCTGGGAAATTCCCCAGAATCCTGGACAAGTGCCCACCCTCATCAGAGTTGACTTTCTGACTATTGTTCCACAGTGAAAACATACCATGTTAATTGAGTAGAATCTAAGAACAAGGAGAAAGTGGTGAATAAGCTCATCTTTGCATTCTGAGAGTTACACTCTTTTTGCTCCACCCACTGTGACCAAGTTAGAGACATACCCCAAGGACAGCAATGGGGATCTCCTCACTGTGCTCAGTTCCTTCCTTTGTACTCAAGCTCAGGATGATTATTTTCCATTCTCCTGCCTTGGACCATTGGCAAATTCAGTTTTGCATTTTGTTTTTCTGTTTCAATGTCTTTCAGTCATGGTGGTTTCAACTACATGGAGAGAGGTAAATGCAACAAAATGACTACACCTTTTTCTTCTCAGCCAGAAAGGCTTACCTCTGGATTGGAAAATAATAGTTCAAAGGGAAGACCATCTAGTGGAAAGTTCTTGGCCAAAAGAACTTGGTATTTCTAGAGTGGACAATTTATACAGTTTTTGTATCCCTCATTCCCTCCCCAAGCTCTCAGGGCTCCCTTTCCTGTTCTTCACTCGCCTTCTCCACTGATGACCCCCTACTCTGCCCTACATTCTACACAGCCTTACTGGGTGGAGAAAGGAAAGGAGCCACCTCTCCACAGAGTCTGTGACAAAGGAGTTGGGAGCCTCCTCCTAACATCTGGAGTCTGGAGAGCTGAGGGGATGCTCCATCTTTGGAGTAAAAAATTAGAGTACTGAAGAAAAAAGGAATCAGTGCTCATGTAAGCACAGGTTAGAGAGAGGAAAGGTTTCTTCAAGATATAGGTTTCAGGTTTATTTATTTATTTGTCTACTGATTTTAGGTGTGGGGACAGGCTGAGCAATATAAAGTATGAACACATTGGATACCAGAGCAGTTTTTGAGGAAGGTGTTATTTTCATTTTTATTCATAGTTATTAATAGTGAGCCTGGGCATCAGTGATCAGGAACCCAGAACTCCTCCCTCAGACCTTTATAATCTAATGGATTTTCAGTTGTCTGAGGAGTTAGGCTTCTCTTGGGATAAGAGAACTCTAAATTTTAGTCCTCCCTAGAAAAAGCTGTCTTAGTCCGTTGTGTTGCTCACTGAAATACCTGAGACTGGGTTATTTATAAGGAAATCAATGTTTATTCAGCTTATAGTCAAGTTCCAGGGTCCAGGGTCCAACTTCTGGAGAGGTTAAAACATGGCAGAACCTTGAGCAGAATGGCTGTCCATAGTTTCTCTTGTTCTGATCTGTATCCATGTGGGCCCTGCCTGCCTCATTTCCCCCTTTTATAAACAGGCCAGAACTCTTTCTTGGTGGTCCCTCCCTAATGACTCCATTACATCCAAAGGTCTCAACCTGATACTCCATGAAAGAATTAAATTTTCACTCAGCATCCTTATAATACAACCAAGTTCCAATACATGAACATTTGGGAGACAAACCATTATCCAAAACATAACAGAGTGTCTTTGGAGAGTCAGAAATGATATATTTGTGCTGACTTTCTGCTCACAAATATGGCAATGAGCTTGGTAATAATGACTGTTTTGGTGAGAGGGTGTTAGATTGATTCTACTTTCAGTTTATTAAAACAAATTGTATTCAAGGCTAAAGCAATGCAGAGCAGACAAGAGTGACTTTAGAGTGTAGTCAGCACCATGAGCCTCCTCAACAAGTCCAAAAGTGACATGACTCCAGAGGAGCTGCAGAAGTGGGAGGAGGAATTTAACATGGGTCCATTCCCTATGCTCACATAGTCAAGAACATCACCCAAGTACTCATCAACTGCCGTAACAACAAGAAACTCCTGGGCCATGTGAAGGCCTTTGACAGGCACCGCAACATGGTGCTGGAGAACATGAAGGAGATATGGACTGAGGTTCCCAAGAGTGGCAAGGGCAAGAAAAAGTCCAAGCCAGTCAACAAGGACCGCTACATCTCCAAGATGTTTCTGTGTGGGGACTCAGTCATCGTGGTCCTGTGGAATCTACTCATGGCTGGCAAATAGAGCCTCTCTCCCACTGTCAGAATGCACTCCCTGTCCTGCCAAGACCTGTTCTTTGTGATGGGAATAAGAAAATCCTGTGTTTTTCTAAAAACAAACAAACAAACAAACAAATAAATTATATTAAAATGTTTGGGTCCCTTAAAAAGATCTGAAAAGAGTAAAATTTTAAAAACCTACTTTGTGAGGTCATTAGACTGGGATCAATGTTTTGTGTTGTTTCTGAGGACTGGAAAGTTATGAGGATCAACAAGAAACAGTCCCAGGAATGGCACAGCCTGTCTTGGCTAAAGCTACCCTAAAGTGTCTGGATTCCTTTTCTTCTGTTGTAGGGCCTAGTGGCTATGGGGGCTTCATCATAGAACTCACAGGCAGGATCTACAATTACATTGAGCCAGAAACTGTGTCTGGACCATCCAGGTGAAGCCTGGTCACCATATTGCTATGGCAATTCCAATTCTCAAGTGAATGCTGAGGCTGTATTATTTGCTGATGCAGTTGTACTTTCGAGGAAGAAGTCCTTGGCCATTTGCACTTCCCCCTCTTCTCACCCCACACAAGGCATCTAAAGTATAGTCCCACTCCATTTTTCACTCCCTGCTAAAAACCCCTCAGTGACTCCCTGCCTCCTTCTTCTTCATTTTTTCTAGATCTTAGTTGGGCCCAAAAGTCCTTTTGAATGTGGTCAAGAGATTAGTAGGCTACAGAATCAGGTGCTCTTCCTGGACTGAATTTCCAGAGACTGCTTGCACACACAAAGAAGTTAAGGAGCAGCTGGCTCTTGGAAACTACACACAAGGTAATATTCATTTCCTTTCATCAAAATTCTGATGGAAGCTTTGTTTTTGAGCCTAAAACTCATTGACATTCTGGAGGAAGAAAGACAAATCCTCTTAGTCATCTTTCTGAGTTTTTTTTTTTATTTTTAAAATTAATTTTATTTATTATTATTATTTTTAAAAATTTGACCAGAAAGAGAAAAAGTGAAAGTAAGAAAGCAAGCCACCAGGTCTGGGATTCAAACCATAGTTGGCCATGTGGGAGTCCAGTGCCCTAACCGCCACACTACCTGCTGGCCCCTCTGAGTTTTCCAGCTCTTTAGATGCTGCCTCTGCTACAGATCTTCCACATTAGCTTTGTCCTCTAGCTTTGATTCACAACACAGGGTAGCATAGGACTAGAGAACACCTGAGAGTATGATAGTGCTAGCTATGGATTGGCTTCTAGTTAGCATACATGAGGAAATTTTGTTCAACAGGTTTGCTCCAACATGAAATTGATCATTGATATTATTACAGAATTTACAAGGTATGTTCAGGTCAATGTTAGAGTGGCTCACTGTCCTGGATTGCTCAGGACTGTAGGTTTTCTTTCACATATGAAATTCTCAGTACTAAATGTGTGAAAGTCTTGGGCAAACCAAGACTAGTTGAAGTTTCCCAGAGCTGTCTTTTCTGACCATGGCTCCAGAAGTGGAAAATTGAACTTTAACTGAATGCAATAAGAAAAAGAAGGAAAAAGCAGTGACTGAGCTAGTCTTTCAATTCTGAGAGCCATCCCCTCTTCCAGCCCCCTCTGTGTAAAAAGGATCTCTCCCAGAGATAGGGACAGTGATGCCATCTTTTTCTGCTCAGCTGTGCCCCTTTTTAGTGAGTGTGAAAGAGTAGGTCTTAGGAAGGACATTTAGAAGAAAAATAGAGTGACATAGCGTTTATGGGACAAAGAAATGTGGTATTATCTGTTGAAGATATTTTATAGTTTTATCAACTGGACTAGGGAGAAATGTTCTCATGTTGAAATATTCACTTTGTAAGCTAACTGATGTGATTGAATGTAGAAAATAAAATGAAATTTCAAAACGTAAATAAAAATATACAAATATATGCAAACAAGGGAAAAAAAAGAAAAATGAAATTGAACCCCTATATCTTACCATTAACAAAACCCAACTCAAAATGAATCAAAGATCTAAACATAAAACCTCAAATTGTAAAACTGCTTGTAGATAACACGGGGAAACTCTTGGAGACTTGAAATAGGCAAAGACATCTTAAGATTCCCAAAGCATAGGCAATAATCCCAAATATAGACATGTAGGACTACATCAGGTGAAAAAGTTTCTGGACAGCAAACGAAACAGTAATTAGAGTGAGGAGACAATCCTTAAAATCAGAAAGTATAATTTCAAACTAAGTCTCAGATAAGGGACTGACAACTAGAATTTATAGGGAACTAAAACAGCTTATCCCAAAACAAGAAAGAGAAAAAGTAAAAGAAGCAATCCAACTAAAAGATGAGAAATGGGGACCAGCAGTTAGTGTAATGGCTGTGTCGCTGGACTCCCATGTAGTTGACCTCTGTTTGAGTCCTGGACCCAGTAGCTTAAACTTACACCAGGAGCTTGTGTATGCATGCCTAAGATCTCAAGAGGAGAACGGAGAAGGGATTGTGGCATGGCCATTACCCCTGGGGGGGGTGCTTTCTTGCTTTCTGTCTCTGTCTGTTTCTGTCTTTCTGGTGAGCACATGCACCCTATAGTAAAAAAAAAAAAAAAAAAAAAAAAAACTCTACAAAAAAAAAAAAGATGAGAAATGATTCAACAGACACAAATTGGAAAATTTTCTGTTGATGACAATGTGTATACTATCCTCGACTGGACTAACATACAGTGTATTTATGCTAGAAAAAAATTCATTTTCTATGTTGTAAAGATATACAGTGATTGAATATAAAAATTTAGAAAAAAAAAAAAGGGCAAGTGAGTTGAAAAAATAACTCTCTAAGGAAGATATATGAATAGCCAAAATGCATATGAAATAATGCTTATTATCTTTTATAATAAGAGAAATACAAATCAAAATTACCCTGAGAGGGTGCAGGGTGAGTGTCAGGGAGATGGAGCTGAAGTGAAACTGCAGCTCACCTCCTCCCACGCACCTTTGAACCCTCAGGTGCATTAACTTGAATCTGGAGTGTCCCACACTTCCCAGTCCCCCATGTCATTGGAATATCTTGTTCCAGCAATGGTACAGGGTTTAGGTGAGCATCAAAGCATCAGAGCTGCAGAGAGACCATGGCTCAGCTCACTTCCTCATACATGCCTTTGAACTCTCAGCTACATCCTCTAGCTTAACCCCAAGAACACTTGATCCTGAGACTCTGGGGAGGAGCCAAGCACCTCAATCTGGCTCCATACACTACTCTTTGATTGAAACATAAGGCTCTCTTCGAAGAACACAGCAAAGAAGTAGAATGTGTCTTTCTTCCAGACATTGCAAAATTCACTCCAAAAAATTAAGAAGAGGGAACCAGCAGTTAGCGTAATGGCTATGTCACTGGACTCCCACGTAGTCGACCGCGGTTCGCGCCCCGGACCCGGTGGCTTAAAACTCACGCCAGACACGTGTGCGTGCGTGCCCAAGATCCCGAGAGGAGAATGGAGGAGAAGGGATTGTGGTGTGACCATCCCCCCAGGGGGGTGATTTCTCGCTTTCTGTCTCTAATATCTCTCTCTGTCTGTCTGGCTTTTTTTTTCTGTCTGTTTGGCAAACACCCGCCCCCCAAAGAGAAAAAAAACCCCCCAAAAAAAAAAAAAAAGAAAGAAAAAAAAAAAGAAGAAGAAACATGTAATCCATCAGATGACCAGAAACCAGCACAGAGGCACAAGAAATATAAGAAACCAAGAAAATATCTCTCCCTCAAGGGAAAAGAACAACTCCTCATCATCCACAGAAAGTATGATAGAACTCATGGAAATGTAATGCACTCAATTCAGAATATTCATAGTGACAAAACTAAATGAGATACAAGAGAAAAGAGACAATGAACTCCAGAAGATGAGAAAGTCCTTCCACAATTTGAAAAACAAATAGACACCATAAACAAGAATCAAACAGAATGGTTAGAGATGAAGGCTGTGACAGAGGAAATCGAAACCTCCCTCAGAAGTATTAAAAGCAGATTAGGTCATGCAGAAGATCAAATCTCAGATCTAGAAGACAAAGCCTTAGATCTAAGAAAAAAAATCACCCGAAAGAATAAAACAAGAACAAAAAAATGAGGATAATATACAGAAAATACCAGATAACATTTAAGACCCAAACATCCAAATAATTGGCATCCCAGAGGAAGAATCTAACAAGGGCATTGATAATCTATTCCATAAATCCCGGAAGAAAACTTCCCAACTTACAGAAGTATTCAAATATCCAGATCCAGGAAATACAAAGGACATCAAATAGAATCAACCTAAGAAGATCTGCGAAATATATTGTAAAGCTGTGATAAACAAAACAGCATGGTATTAGCATTAAAAACAGACAGACATGTGGGCCAATAAAACAGAATAGAGACCCCAGAAATAAACTCCAAAATAACACAGCCAACTGATTTTTGACAAAGGGAACCAGTCAATCCAGTGGGAAATTAAAACCTCTTTAGCAAACGGTGCTGGAAAAACTGGGTATCCACCTGCAGAAAGATGAATCTGAACCCCTGTCTCTCACCATTAGCAAAAATCAGCTCAAAGTGAATCAAAGATCTAAACATAAAACTTAAACTATAAAATTATCTGGGTAAAATACTGGGGAAACTCTGGGAGACAAAGACTTCTTAAATAACACCCCTTAAAGCACAGACAATAATCCCAAAAAATAGACAAGTGGGAAGAAGACTCCTTTATTGCTGCTGAGAACTAGTGATTTCCATGTCATGTGGTTTTCATTTTTTGCTTTTTAAAAAACAATAAATTTTTTGGTTGTTTTTTTTTTCTTTTTTTCCTTCTCTTTCTCTCTCTTTCTTTTTTTTTTTTTTTCTCTCTCTCTGTTTTCTTAATTTTTTTAACCTGATTACTTTGCTGCTCAATCTCCATTCACTGAATGTCTAGATGGATCTAAGGGAACCATTGCCAAACATAAAAATACTATTAGGGTTAACATATTCCTCAATACCTCTCTTCCAAGGGAAAGGAATAACTCCTCTTCATCCACAGACATTTTGATGGAAATCATGGAAATATCTAATAAAGAATTTATAATATTCATAGTGACAAAGTTAACAGAGATACAAGAAAAGAGAGACAATAAATTCCAGAAGAGGCAAGAGAATAGAGCTGAGGAGTTCCAGGAGGTGAGGAAGTTCTTACATGATCTGAAAGAGGAAATAAACATCATAAAAAAGAATAAAACAGTTGGGACCACCAGCTGGCATAATGGCTATGTTGCTGGACTCCCATGTAGTCGAACACAGTTCGAGTCCCGGACTCAGTGGCTTAAACTTACGCTGGGCACATGTGTGTGCACGCCCAAGATCCCAAGAGGAGAATCAAGGAGAAGGGATTGCAGCATGGCCATCTCCCCTGGGAGGTGATTTCTTGCTTTCTGCCTCTCTGCCTCTCTCTGTTTTTCTGGTGAGTGTATAAGCCTTATAGCAAAAACCTCTCAAAAAAAAAAAAAATCAAACAGAACTGTTAGAGAAGAAGGCTGTAATACAGAAAATCAAAACCTCCCTTGAAAGTATTAAAAGCAGACTAAATCATATAGAAGATCGAATCTCAGATGTAGAAAACAGAATCACTGTCCTAAAAAAATCCACCAATGGGACCAGCAGTTGGCATAATGGCTATGTCACTGGACTCCCATGTAGTCGACCGCAGTTCAAGTCCTGGACCCGGTGGCTTAAACTCATGCCGGGCACATGTGCATGCGTGCCCAAGATCCCAAGAGGAGAATGGAGGAGAAGGAATTGCTGTGTGGCCA
>NW_006159577.1:4602602-4618369 GCF_000334495.1 Tupaia belangeri chinensis | reverse complement strand
TGGACAAGTCCAGAGTTGAATATTATCTTCCAGAATTTAGACAAAAAGCTTGGACCACAGCAGAAGTTAGATGAAATACATGAGACTGAGCTGATGAAATAAAATTTTATGGCTTTTGCCTAAAATAATACTGATCTTTTTCTATGCTCTGTAGTCCAGAGATAAGGATTTTTTTCTTCTCTTGAATTGTTGGCAGATCCAGGTAACTACTATTTGAACAGAATCCTAACCTGTTTCCTGGCTTTAAGTCTTAAGCAAAACTTTCTTAACATTTTTAAATTTTGATTTATTAAAGCTAAAACTGCCTTTCTTGAAATTAAAAAACATACTAAAAATACCTATTTAATGACCACAGTAAGCTAGAGAGCCTCAGCTAGGTGCTATTTTATAGTATATTCATTCTACTCACAATTTCATGCCTAAAGTCAAACATTTTTTACAGATATTTATATATCAGCTGAACTTGCTATTGAAAGTAGTTAGATCAATTAAGATATTTTGTTAACCAATAAAATGTGGGAGAAAAAAATGGAAAGCAACTACAGATACTGGAGATAGAGTGGGAGGAGGATGGGCTAAGACAGAGGGTGAGAAATATATATATATATATATATATATATTTCAGAGGGGGGAAAATATAAACACACACACACACACACACACACATATATATATATGAAACTAGAAATGGAAAATTATTGATGATAACATGTATGATTAAGCTACTATGCAGCATCTTCTGGATGGGAAATTACTTTATATAAATATAATGTAATATATTTATAAATATATATACATTTATAAGAAATGGAAAATTATGTGATGATAACATGTATGACTAAGCCACTATACAGTGTATTCTGGATGGAAAACTGCATCTTGTATGCTGTGGTGATGTTCAGTGAATGAGTGCAAAATAAATAATTAATACTAAAAAACAAATAAAAGTTTTGTAGAATTTAGAAGTGAAGCCATTAAGACCTGGGCTTTTCTTCGTTAGGAGGTTATTTACTACTGATTCAATCTCATGGTTTGTTATGGGTCTATTCAGGTTTTCTATATCCTCCTGATTCAATCTTGGTAGAGTATATGCATCCAGGAATTTGTCCATCTGCTCCATGTTCTCTTGTTTGTTGGCATATGGTCATTCATAGTATCTTCTAATGTTTTGTATTTCTATTATGTCTATTGTAATGTTGCCTGTTTCATCATGTATTTGATTATCTGGTTTCTTTCTTTCTTCTTCTTTATTAGACTAGTTAATGGTGTGTCAATCTTGTTGATGTTTTAAAAAAATCAGCTTTTGCTTTCATTTATTTTCTGTATAGTGTGTTTATTTTCTATTTCATTTATTTCTGCTCAAATATTATGATTTTTTTTTTGCCTGGCATTTGTTGTTGTTGTTGTTGTTTTTCCAATTCCCTGAGATATGATGTTAGGTTGTCTATTTGCTACTTTTCCATCTTTTTTTTTATGCACATTGATTGCTATAAATTTCCCTCTTATAACTGCTTTTGCTGTATCCCATTGATAATGGAAACTCGTGTACTCATCATTTGCTTCCATATTTTTTTTTTTATTTCAAACTTAATCTCTTCAGTGGTTAAGAATTCACTCAGAAGTAGGTTGTTTAGTTTCCATATGTTTGTATATTTTCGAGGGTGTTTCTTAAAATTAATATTGAGTTTAATTTCATCATGGTCAGAGAAGTTGCTGGATATAGTTTCTATGCCTTTGAATCTGTAAAGGCTTGATTTGTGTCCTATCAATCTTTGAAAAGTTTCCATGAGAAAAATGTGTATTTTGTGGTCTTAGGGTGGAAGGTTCTATAGATATCTGCCAAGCCCATTCAATTTATAGTATCGTTTAGGTCCTGTATCTCTCTATTTATTTTTTGTCTAGAAGATCTGTCTAAAGGAGATAATGGGGTGTTGAGATCCCCAACAATACAGTGTTACCCCTATCTCTCCTTTTAGTTCCAGCAGTCTTTCCTTCATATATTTAGGTGCTCCTGAGTTGGGTGCATAGTTCTAAGTGTTATGTCTTCTTGCTGAATTAACCTATTTACTATTATATAATGCCCTTCTTTGTCCTTTCTTACAGTCTTTGTCTGGAAGCCTATTTTGTCTGAAATCAGTATCGCAACTCCAGCCCCTTTTTTATTTCCATTTGGATGGAATATCTTTATCCAGCCCTTCACTTTTAGTCTTTGTATGTCTTTATCCATAAGGTGTGTTTCCTGTAGGCAACAGATAGAAGATTTATGTTTTTTTAAACCATTCAGCCAGTCTGTTTTTCTTCATTGGAGAATTTAATCCATTAACATTCAGTGTTATTATCAATATTCCCAGACCTTTCCTATCATTAAGTGAACCATTTTCTTATGTGGTTTTGCTCTCTTATAACTGTCTGACTGACTTTTTATTATTCCTGGCATAGCACTCCCTTCAGAACCTCTTGAAGAATAACTCCTCTCCCTCCACAGAGAATACAAGGAAACTCATGGAAATGTCTGATAAAGAATTTTAAATATTCATAGTGAGAAAGCTAACAGAGATGCAAGAGAAGAGAGACAATGAACTCTAGAAGGTACAAGAGAAAAGAGATGAGTTACAAGAGGTAAGGAAGTTCCTGCATAATCTAAAAGAAAAGATATACATTATAAAAAAGAATCAAACAGAATTGTTAGAGATGAAGGCTATAAAACAGGAAATCAAAAATTTCCTTAAAAATATTTGAAGCAGACTAGATCATTAAGAATATCAAATCTCAGATGTAGAAGATAGAACCTCTGACCTAGAAAAATTCACCATAAGAACTGAGAATATAAATTTTAAAAAAATGAGAATAGCATACAAGTAATACTAGATACCAGTAAATGCCCAAACATATGAATCATCAGTATCTCAGAAGGTAAAGAAACTAATAAGGAGATTTATAACCTAATCCATGAAACCCTGGAAGAAAACTTTCCAAATCTAGAGAGACACTCAAATATCCAGACTCAAGAAATACAAAGGGCCTCACATAGAATCTACCCAAAAAGATCTTCCCTGTCAAAGGGCCTCACATAGAATCTACCCAAAAAGTTCTTCCCTGTGGCACATCATAGCAAGATTGACCAAAACCACAGAGACAAGATACTAAAATTGGCAAGAGAGAAACATCAAGTTACTTTCAAAGGATATCCCATCAGGCTAACATCGGACCTCTTGTTGGAAATAATGCAAGCAAGGAAAGAATGGGAAAATATATTCAAAGTGTTAAGTGAAAAACAATTTCAACCAAGAATACTATATTCAGCAAGATTATCTGTTGTATGAGAAGAAAAGATATAAACATTCTCAGATAAACAAAACCTGAAAGAATTTATCAATACCAGACCAGCATTTCGAGAAATACTGAAGGGAGTGCTATACCAGGAAAACTAAAGACAGACAGAAATAAGAGAACAAGAAATGACCAAGAGTAAGGCCAACTTAGTGGTAGGGACAAGTTCGGAAATATCAATAATAATGTTAAAGGCTAACTTTCAGGATTTAAGTGGAAAGATCAGACCAAAGTAACATTGCAAATTCAATAGAAGAAATATCGATTACATGGGTCTGAACAAGTGAAATAGAATTTTTTTTCTTTAGACTAAAACATTACTGGTTTTCTTCAATGCTTTGACTTCCATATTTAAGGATTTTTGTCTTCTCTTGAACTGACAGGTTCATCTACCTACTATTTGAACTGAATCCTAACCCTCTTCCTGGCTTTAAGTTTTAAGCAAATTTCTCTTAATATTTTTTTATTTTGATCTATTAAAACTAAAACTGTTCTTCTTGAAATTAAAAAAATGCATTAAAAATACCTATTAATACCCATTTAATGCCTGCAGTAAGCTATATAGCCCCAGTGAGGTGCTACTTTATAGTATGTTCACTTTACTCACTGAAGTTTATGCCTAAAGTCAGACAGGTGTTCAAAGATATGTATAGATCAGCTGTGCTTGCTATTAAAATTTTAATTAAGATACTTAGTGAATCAATAGAACATTAAAAAAAAGGCATGAGAACAACTGTAGATACTAGAGACAGTGTGGGAGATGGAGGGAATTAACAGAGGGTGAGAGGTAGGGAATCAAAGGGGAAAGAAAAGCAAAATACGTAAGAAACAAGAAATAGAAATTATTTGTTGATGATAATATCCTTGATTGCACCAATATACAATGTACTCTGTATAAAAAATTTCATTTTGTATACTACATTGATATACAGTGAATGACTGTAAACAACTTAAAATTTTTAAAATTCAACAGGAAAAAAAAAATAAGAGCATGTTTAGCCCTAGAACACCCCCATGGTACGCACAATCATCTCGAAAATGTTGAACTTTACCTGAGCCCAGGATATAGGAAACATGACATCCTATATAAAAAGACATCCCTCTCTCACGTTTTTGTTCTCGGAAATGGCTTACTGTAAGGAATTATCCTTCTCCATATGACTTTAAGAAAACTCAAATGACCCCTCATTTTCCTAAGACAACCGAGACACAGTCCTCTAATTGTCCTTTTTATCTTAAATGATTAGGTGAAGTTTATTCCCCATTTGTCAGTCAGAAGACAAGGTTTGCTAACTTGACTTAACCAAGCATCTTATGGTACTCTCCTTCCCCCAGCATCTTCAGAGGGTAACACTCCTTATTAGTTTCTTTACCTTAACACTGAGGGTAAACAAGCATTGCAAAATAGAACAACCTTCCTGAAGACCCTTCTGAAAATCTGCTGACAGTGAGGAAACACATTCCTGGGCAATATCTGATCACACCATCTGCTCATCTCATCTTTCACACTGAGTCCTTCCAGTTCTGTCCTCCTCCCTAGAAAACAACATTTTTTCCTCCTTGACTTCTAAGATACCCGCCAACGCTGTGCTTGGAGCATTCTCTTTTATCGCTATAATCATTTTAAATAAAGTCTTTCTCTAGCTAAGTCAAGGTTTGTTTTGTTTTGTTTTGTTTTGTTTTGGAAGTCCTCATATATCAGTGTCCTGAAGTCCCTCTCCCTCTCTCTGTCTCTCTGTCTCTACCTGGTGAGTGCATATACCACCTAACAAATAAAATCTATATATATACTTTAAAAAGAAAAAAGTGAATTGATCATGCTATTCAAATGATGAATGTACTGGGTTGGGTGCAGCATCAGATTTTTACCTTTTGGAAAAATAATGCTCATTTGTTCTAGATGCTTTAAAATGTTGTATTCCATATCTGTGCTTGGAACCCAGGTTTGACCCATGAAATACTTGGGAAACTGAGGGCCCAGATCCATGACCCAGTGTTTAATGGACTGTCACTAAAAAGCTCAGGATCGAGAAAATTGCCTGGTCATTGGAGGCAAGCCCACAGTTTGGACTAGCTATGTAAGGTCATGGACAGTGGCCAGGTATCTGAACAGTGGCCAGGTATCTGAACAGTGGCCAGGTGTCTTCTGTCTTGATTATTGGTAAAGCTGCTTGGGCTGACATGTCTAGGTTCTATATGAACTCTGTTGTACTCTCGATTTGATGACATCAGTGTTATTCATGAAATTCTGACCGGGGTTTTGAGTTGGTGGCTGGTATGAAGGTGGCATAGAACAGGTATAAAGGATCATAGATGAGGAACCAAGAGCTCTCTTGGGAACTACACAATGAGCAGGGTCTTGTGGCAGTGGTGTGTGTGTGTGTGTGTGTGTGTGTGTGTGTGTGTGTATGTGTGTGTATGTGTGTTCAGAGGAAGCAGTACACAGGAAAGGAGCTAGCCAACTTCTGGGTTTTAAGTTCTTTCCTTCCAAAAGTATCCATTTTCATATCTTGTAACCTAACTGGAAAAATAACCCTTCCATCTTCCTTGTTGATGGCCATACATCTGTGAGAAACAAGAGTAGTCTCAGTAAGGTCCTATTGCCCTAATCACTGTCCTCAGGATCTGCCACCTTGGGGAACAGGCAGAGCCTGGGAGTAGCAGTAGTTGACTTTGCAGACCTTTGGTACTTTCTCCTGACATATCCAAAGGAATTGTACATACTACAGCCATGACTTCCCTGCACTGCCCTTGACTGGACGGGAAGGGTATGACACACCTGGCTGTACTGAAGTGTGTCACTTTCTTCCTTTGTGTGTGTGTGTATGTGTGTGTATGTGTGTTCAGAGGAAGCAGTACACAGGAAAGGAGCTAGCCAACTTCTGGGTTTTAAGTTCTTTCCTTCCAAAAGTATCCATTTTCATATCTTGTAACCTAACTGGAAAAATAACCCTTCCATCTTCCTTGTTGATGGCCATACATCTGTGAGAAACAAGAGTAGTCTCAGTAAGGTCCTATTGCCCTAATCACTGTCCTCAGGATCTGCCACCTTGGGGAACAGGCAGAGCCTGGGAGTAGCAGTAGTTGACTTTGCAGACCTTTGGTACTTTCTCCTGACATATCCAAAGGAATTGTACATACTACAGCCATGACTTCCCTGCACTGCCCTTGACTGGACGGGAAGGGTATGACACACCTGGCTGTACTGAAGAGGAGGGTAGCAAAGAGAAAAGACTGGGACATGCTGGCTCTGCCTTCCAAGGCAGAAAGTGGGGAACATGGAACAGACTCTAACTTTTCAGTAACTTGAACAGCCTTCTCCTTGAGGGTGGCCCATCCCCCTTCACCACTCCCTGCCCTCATCCTTATCTAGTTTACAGGCTGGTCCCAGCTCCAAAGACTCTATTGTTGATTGGCTGCAATAATGGTTCCAACTGTACCTGCCTCCCTGTGTTCATGTCCTTTGCAATATGGCATCTCATCCAGAGATGAAATTCATTTACCAACTCTTGCCTCTAGGCTAGCCTCATTTCTTGCTTTGGCTGAGAGAATGTGGCAGAAGTGATAGCGTGCCAGTTCTGAGCTTTAGTCTTAAGAGCTCTTGTGAACTTCTACTTTGTCCTGGACCCTTTTATGGTCCTGTGAATCATCCTGGACCAGCCTGTGGGAGGAAGGAAACAAAGTGGCTCCTTTCACCACCACTGACCTTGCTTGAAGTTGTCAGTCCCCAGAAGAGCCACCTACCTGACCTGTACTTGACCATAGGTATGACCAACCCATCTGAGACTAGAAAAAACACTCAGCTAAGCACAGTCAAAACTGATGACCTGTAAAATTATAAGCTAAATGGATGATTGTTGTTTTAAGCCACTAAATTTTTAGATGATTTGGCTTACAGATGACTGATGCAGGTCCTAGCGAGAGTAGGTAAAAAGGAAGGCCTGTGCTATTGGTGAGGATGGGAGTTGAGATCCAAGAGTTACCTGAAACCAGGAAGTCTCTGCAACTAGTATTTACCTTGAGGATCCCCTGCAGACTACGTAAGGGAAGCCAAGCAGAAGGAGGCTGGGTCGCCCTTGGTAGGGGTGAAAAGGATAGGATACTTGTATATGCTGGGGAACAAATAAAATTTTAATAATGTTAACGAGCAGTTTTGTGCATGTACTTTTTCCAGATACTGTCTTCTTCCAGGCTGCTGATCTTGGTCACATCACTGGGGTGGAGTCCTCGTGATATGAAATCCTGGCTCATTAGCATTAGGTCTCCAGGAAATTCAGCTAAGTGGAAAAGGTTTCGGTTTGTTAAGCCTACAACGGATCGTTCCCATTTTTTTGTGGGAAGAAATGGTTTGCAATCTTTCGAACGGTACGTGAAACACTGTTTTGGTTCGTCTGACTTGAAAATTACGTTCATTTTAATTTCTTTTCTTTCTGTGACTTTTCTCTCTTTCTCCTCATTCTCGTCATTAGTAGTTGTTTCATAGGTGGTGTCATAGTCGTCCTCTTCCTCGGCCTTGTCTTTTTCCATTATGTCCAGCCCCATTCTAGACAGACATGCAGAGCTCCTAAGCCTTTCAATATAGGGTAGAAGCTGATTATTTCTCAGGGCTCGTGCAAGCTTCATTCTTTCTATGTGCCTGCTGATATTGATCTTCTCTCGTTGTGACATTTTAAACTCCTCTGGGGGCATGACTACCCTTGCTGTCCACATTTTTTCATGGGGTCCGCAAGTAGCACAAGAAGCGGATTGTTGTTTATTATATTCCATTGCCCGCTTGTAGTCTGGAGACAGCAATTTTAGTTTCTTGAGCATTTTCCGTTCTTCCTCTTGCTTAAAAGTCAAAAGTCTTCTTGCTGCTACAGTGTGAATGCCACCTAGACGCTTAACAGTGAGAGGGTAGGTATTAAACAATGGCACGGGGGATGTAGCACTCACAGAAAGAATTACCTAGTGACTGCTTCTCTTCCCATTACTAAGTGTTTGAGCCCCTGTGTAGTAGGAAGGAGGGTGGACCTTTAGGGTAAGACAAGCCTGAGTTCAGATCTTATCTCTTTCTGTTTTAGTCTATTATTGAGTTTCTAACAGAAATACTTGAAATTAGGTGACTTTAAGAAAATAGTGATTCTGGTGACTAGAACATGATCAACAAAAGCAGAGAGATTGTGGGTGCATGCAGAGAGAGAGAGACTCCTCCGCGGCTCTCTCTTTCATGACAACCAGCTCTCATGAGAACAAATCCCTTTCCATGAGACCTAGAACTCACTGGGTCCCTAGAGACATCATTCATCTCTTCATGAGAGTGTTTCCATGATCCAGTCACCACCAACTAAGCCATACCTCTCAAACTCCAACAATCTGGAGACCAATTCAAAAACATGAACCTTAGGGGTACAAATCATTAGCCAGACCCTGACTTAACCTCTCCCCTACTATGAGTTTGAAAGAATGTTTTGACCTTACAGAGTCAATATGGGGCTTCAACTAGACAACGTATATAAAACCAACCAGTGCAAGGTAGGAGCTCAAGACATGGCAATTTTCACCTTTTGTTATTACTTACAGTTACATTGCTAATTGCAACTTTGAAATAAGAATATTTTGCTGTGCAACAATTTTTCAAACCACTAGAATACTCAAGTCACCTTGGGTCTATTGTTTGCAGATTTTTTTTTTTTTTTTTGCTAATGGTTTTTGAAACTTTTACTCCCTCTAGCTAAACCGGCTGGCTTCAGTGGGGCTTCTCGGGGTGTAAACTTCAGAAAACTTACTAGGATCTCTTTTTCCAAGGGGGAGTACTTCCCAAGGGCAATGCGTGGATCTGATTTGTAGAACTTGGTCCATATCCTAGAAGGCAGAGAAGTAGGAGTATTAGAACTCCAGAAAGGGTCTTTCTGATTTACCTTCCTAGAGTAAAAAACCTCACAAAGGGTGATTCTACATTGAGGCCACCAAGAGCAGGGATTTTTGTGGTTGCTCCTTCATTTGGCAACATTCTGATATGAAAGGATCAGAAATACTACATCATACTCACCCTAATGGTGAAACAAAACGTAGATCCTCCTGGTAGCACGAGAAGTCTTTATCCTGAAAGGAATAGCTGGTATTAAATATTCTGTCTGTCTTTTCATTCATCTTACTTGACTTTCCCTCTGCAATATTCCTTTCTTGAGTCCATGGGTCTCTAGCCCTTTGTCTTCCGCTCCACTGACAGCCATTTTCCCGTTCTCTGATCATACTCTGGCAAAAAGGCTAGGATAGGAGGTGTTAATGCCTGAAGTTTGTTTCTTAGACAATTAAATGGGTGCCCAAAGGCCAGTCACAAACATTTATTGCATCATAACTGGCCTACTTTGGGGCTATTGTGAGGTCTGAGTTTAAGGCAGCAAATGATCCCCTGGGGTGAAGTGAATACACACTACCATGCTCCTAGCATGTTGGAGTCCAGAATGGGCAAAGAGTGTGTCTGGGAGATTGTCTGACCTCACAAGTCCATAAAGATTACTCAGTTATTGTAGATGAAGACCCAGTCTCTCCCTGTTTCTGGTATTTGTCTCTCCAACCTTAGCTCCTCATACTCAATCAATGCCACTCTATCCATGGTTCTCAGGCCAAGCATTAAAGCTACTGTTCATGTCCTCCCCCATGTCTTGAATATCTCTCTGTCCCTTGGCAACAGGCTTGTCTCTCAGAGCTCAGCTCCATGGCTGCCTCCTCTGTACATCTCTTTGCAGAATAATTCACCTGTTTGTCAGTGTTCTTCCTGTTTCATGCTATGGTGCTTTATGACATATTGACCTGATGGTCCAATACATTTCTCTGTCCCTCTACTTGAAAGCAAGTACCAACAGCATCTTCTTACTTTGCGGTGTGTTTGTTTACAAAGGGCCTGGTATAGAACAGATGCACAGCTTACCGTGCCCATAAAAATGGTGCTTAAACTTAAGAATGTAAAGTTTTCCTATGAAAATGACGTAGTGGGTTGTTGGAAAAGTCATGACTTATTTTTATGTTTTTCTGTGCAAAAATGTGTTATAACTTTTCCAACAACCCAATATATGATAAGATCCTTGATCTGCATGTATACCCTGAAAAATCATATTGTAGGCTATAGAGATGTACAATAATTAAATGTAAATAAGAAATCATAAAATAAAAATGAAAAAATAAAATATTTATAAAAATTTTTTAAATGCTGCTGGGTTCCTGGTCAAAGATAGAATCAAATACGTTTCTGATGGCAGGGGCCAGATGGGGGCACGGTGGTAAAACATGACCCTCGGAGGTTGACCCATTTGGGATGGTTCCAGGTTTACACCCAGAGTACACAGGAACAGGCATGCTTATTATCCAGGGCTGGCTGAAGGCTGGAGGGTGGATCACAGGCTCGAGACCCTATTGGGGATTCTTTCTCTCTCTCTCATTTGTGGTGGAAAAAAAATAAACTTAAAAAAAAAGAGAATATTGTTGGCTGGAATAGGTGTTGCCATAATTCATGTGGAAGATGTATGGTAATACATTAGATTGCTGGAAAAGTCATGATGTACTTTTCTATGTTTTACTGTGCAAAAATGTTTCACTTTTCTAAAAACCCAATATACAAAAAATTACAAATGCATTTACCTTTTGGTCCAATTATGTGTACAATATAAAGTGGGCACAAGGCTAATCAATACAGTCTTGTTTAGAGTAACAAACCTAATGGCAAGTGTCCATTAACAGAGGACTGGCCAGAGAGTTATGGTTAACCATACATATAGATGCACAGGACTATAGGAATAATAAAGATAGAGGAAGGAAGATCACTATGTACATGGAAATATCTCCAAGAAATAGTTCTAACTGTAAATTACTATTTGTACTGAGAAGGAAAAAAATAAGCACATATATTTGTATATGCATAAAGACACGGGGAGAACAATTATCTGAGATAGATACCTAACAGATGAGGGAATGGTGGAAATGAGTGTTTTTATTGCATACATTATTGCATTGCTTAAATTTAGAAACATGTGACTGTATTATGGATTTGAAAAAAAATGATCAATGAGCAAAAATAAATAAATAAATAAAGCATCTCATGAAAAGGATTGCCACACTATGACTGAGAAGTACCTGTGCTGAAACTTCTTATCTCTGCCAGAAACTCACAGCAGAGATGTTTAGTCTTGGTGGAGTGCTCCTAACAATGTAGCCGTCTGTAATATAGAAGGTCTCCTTCCTTCCACACAGACAAAGAGTGAACCCAGAAATCAGCAGAGGGACTCTAAATCGTGAATAAAATGACTCCTATGCTACATTCATTGACATCCCCATTTGTTTTACACTTGACTGCTAATTAAATGTGATCTTGAACAAGCCGTACGATACCTACCACATTGTATGTAATCAACAAATAGTTATGGAACAATCAATAAATGATACATAATGGAATATTGTGGAAACACCAGAAGTCAAGTTAAAAATTTCTAGTAATATATTCATGATATAATGTGATGAGAGAAAGAAGGCATAATGTTAAATTATATGGGGTATGAGTTGGAAACTGTAAATATAAAATTATGCATGGGAAAAAGGATTAAAAGAAAATATACAGTGTCATCAGTGGTTACTTCAGGTTGTGGGCTTCTAAGAATATTCCAGAGCTGGCAATACGCTTACAGTCTGGTCACCTCCAGATATTTACATGGAGGAGCTATGGCCCATCATGACAGGTACAGGCAGAAAGGGTGTAGGTCACGCTCCTCCAGACATGGGCATAAGGAAGATTAGAACGAACATGCTTGGGAGGGATAGCATAATGGCAACATAGCTCTACTCTGTGGCAAAATCAATTTTGCCCCCCCCCACACACACACACTGAGTTCCACAAACTTCTGCTTTTAGCTCACTTCCTTTTCTTACCTTCTTTCTCACATTTCCATTCCCAGGCTTTTTGCTTTATATTTTTTTTTACAAAGATATGTTCTCCAAATTTTTGTATTAGGTTTTTTTCTCGACTTTTACCTACTTGATTTTATTATTCCTCTTAGTCATAGGCATCAACCTACCTCCGGGTTCATTTTATAATCCTCCCTCTCCCTTTAAGAAAAAAATTTTTCTATTTCTTCCATGAACAAGAGAACCTCCAAAAGGGTCCTGATGCCAGAATTCAACCCCTGCCTTAGCCAGGCCCAGATCATAGACACATACACCTCGAACACCCAGGGAAGTCTCTAGTCCAAAACCCAGAATCTTTCCTTCACAGACCTTCACATTTCACCACTGTTCCACCATCTAGCCCCTTAAATTTTCTTCTTTAAATCCCTTTCATTTTGACTTTACCTTTATGTGTACTTAATATATTTAGCTTGTAGCATTTACATATATTTCATCCATTCTTAATATTTTTGAAGTTTGACCATATTATATCAAGTAGTCCAGAGAAAAACAAACAATAGGACATGTGTGTATATAGAGACAAATTTATTTTAGAAAATAAACTCATACAATTTTAGAGGCTGGCAATTCCAAATCTGCAGGGTGAGCCAGTAGGCTGGAGATCCAGACAATAGTAAATAGTGTAGTTTAAGGCCAAAAGCCATCTGATGGCAAAATTTCCTCTCATTCAGGAGAGGTCTTTATTTTTTTTCTTGAGAGATTTTTGTTATAGGGCATGAACACTTGCCAGAGAGACAGAGAGAGACAGAAAGTGAGAAATCACCCCTTAGAAGGATGACCGTGCCAGGCTTCTCCTCCATTCTCCTTTTGGGATCTTGGGCGTGCATGCACACACACCTGGCGTGAGATCCAAGACCTGTGTCCAGGACTCGAACCAAGGTCCACCATGTTGGAGTCTAGCCACATGACCACTACGCCATCTGCTGCTCTCAGGAGAGGTCTTATATTTGTATACTACTCAGGCCTTTAATTGATTGAATGAAGCCCACTCACATCAGAGAGGGCAACAGGATTTACTCAAAGTCTACCAATTTAAATGCTAGTCTCAACCGAAAACACCCTCACAGGAACATCTGGAATAGATCAGACCAAATACCTGGGCACCATGGCCTAGTCGATTTGAAACATAAAATTAATCATCACATATATAACTATTATTGATATAAACCCTTTGTCAGTTATATATAAGTATCTACTCTGTGACTCACCTTTCTTTTCCTTTTTTTTTTTTTTTTTTGGAGAGGTTTTTGCTATAAAACATGTGTGCTCTCCAGAAAGAGAGACAGACAGACAGAAAGAAAGAAATCACTGCCCAAAAAGGATGGCCACACCACAATCCCTCTCCTCCATTCTCCTCTTGGGATCTTGGGCACACATGCACATGCACCCGGCATGAGTTTAAGCCACAGGGTCTGGGACTCAAACTGCTGTCAACTACATGGGAGTCCAGTGACATAGCCACTAAGCCAACTGCTGGTCCCACCTTTTTGCTTTCCTAAAGGTGTCTTTTGATGACTAGAACTTCTAATTTTGGGAGATTTTATGTTTATTGTACCTGTGCTCTAATTTATCACCGTTTTTCTTTATGGTTAGTACTTTCTATGTCTTGTTTAAGAAATCATCTCCCCCACCCACCCACCCAGTGGAGTTTGCTGAGCTCAGGGGGCCTGGGGCATGCATTAGACTCTGGGAAAGGGAAAGGTTTGGACATGCCACACGGAAGCTGTAGCTTCTTCCCACCTCAAGGCCCCTTCGGGCTAGGCCAGTGACTGTCTTCTCTCACCTTTCCTCTCGGCAGTGCCAGGTGGCGCCAGTGATTGTGGCCGCGTCCAGGAGGTGACTCCTTGGATTCGAGATGACCAACAGAGAACCTCTTCCCAAAAAGGTTCAACTGAGTGAAAGAGACTTCAAAGTTATGGCCCAAGACAAATTAATTCTGAGATGGTAACAATGTGAAGCGTAAGTGCAAGCTTGGGAGGGCAAGTACACGGATCTTAACTCTAACGATATAACTGGCTTAAGGGAGTCTTAAGAAAAAGTAAAATAGCAACAGCAAGACTCTGCATGTAGGAAAAACAACCTTGTAATGTGACTAGTAACCAAGCAACAAGAGATGCAAGAGTGTACTACTCAAGTCCAGTACCTTAGACAAGTCTAGCAGAGTATTGCCCAACTGAGATCAACAACGGTAGGCCCCGCGATCAGCTTGTTTTTCCAAAAGATGAAAGGTGAACTGGAACAGATGAAAGACAAACTAAAACAAGCCCAAAATGAACGGAGTGCCTGGAAGTTTATGCCTGATAGAAGACTGATAGAGTGAACTCTTCCGAAGAAGTGTCATCTCCGAAAAATTCCCCTCCTGGAACATGTAGACACTTGAGAAATGTTTCTGTTTGAAGAAAATAGAGGGAGAAACAGAAGTCTTATGTCTGTGGCACTCTGCATCTTCAGACTATTTGGAGAAATGAAAACCTAGAGATTTTAAATTATGAACTGAACATGTAAAATTCCAGTAAAATGTAAAGATTCAAGATGTGTGGCTCTTAACCTTGAGCACAGTGACTTAGACACTGATTGTCAGTTTTACCAATAAGACTGTGGACTTCATGACCGCTATTGAACTTCTGGTTAAAACTCAAATAAGGCAAATTTTGCCTTTAAAGGGTTTTTTGCTAAGAACAAACTTACAATAGCCATGAGAGAATCAAATGGTAGATGTCAGTACAAGTAGTGCCTGTATTTAACCATTTAATTGGGGGCTTTGTTTTACTCGATTGAGCCTTAAATCAATGTGGTTTTAATCAATGGTTTGTTCTTTGAATGGTTTCAAAACTGTAGATAATCATTTTTTTAGACAAATTTTTGCTGTAGGGCATGTGCTCTTGCCAGAGAAACAGAAAGTGAGAAATCACCCTTCACCCTTGGAGGAATGGCCACACTGCAATCCCTTCTCCTCCATTTTTCTCTCAGGATTTTGGGCATGCATATGCATATGTGCCCGGCATGAATTTTAAACCACCACGTCCAGGATTCAAACCATGGTCGACTACATAGGAGCCCAGTGAAATAATCAATACACTATCTGCTGGTCCCTGTAGATAATCTTACTGAGGACTGTACAAACATGAATATGTGGTATGAAACTTCAGGTTAAAACTGTGTGAAGAATTATAAACATTTATTTCACTAGTAGATGGTATAAGGACATTGGCTACTGTGTTATTTTTTTCAGTAGTGAACTTTATGGAATGCCCATTCCATTGGGCAGGCACATGTTAAAAGAGCATTGTCATTGGCGTTAATGGGGGAATGTGTTACTTCATGGTATTTGAGTCTTTTGTATTGTACTCCTTTTTTTTTTCAGGAAAAGTCACTGTATCATTTTAATAAAGTAATAGACGATGCATACATTTCTTTTTTTATCATTTATTTATTTATTTTTACATTTTCCCACAAATATTTACTTTACATATCAAAAAATTTTGCTCATACTCCATAGT
>NW_006159577.1:4565912-4602527 GCF_000334495.1 Tupaia belangeri chinensis | reverse complement strand
CTCAAAATGGGTCAAAGATCTGAACCTAAGACCTCAAACTATAAAACTATGGTGCAAAATGCTCAGAAAACTCTGGGAGACATTGGAGTAGGCAAAGACTTCTTAAATAAGACTCCCAAAGCACAGGCAATAATCTCTAAAATAGACAAGTAGAAATGTATCAGACTAAGAAGTTTCTGCACAGCATAGGACACAGTAACAAGTGTGAATTGACAACCCTCAGAATGAGAGAATATTTTTGTAAAATATGCCTCAGACAAGGGACTGATAACCAGAATACACAGGGAACTTAAGTGCTTTGTGTGAAAAATAAAATGATTAATCCAATTAAAAGATGGGAAAATGAGCTGAACAAAAATCTAAGGAAGACATACCAACAGCCAAAAAAGCATATGAGGAAATGCTCAACATCCCTCATCATAAGGGAGGTGCAGATTAAAATCACAATGAGATCTTTTATTTTCTGTGCAAATGTTTGTGTGTGCATGTGTGTGTGTGTGTGTGTGTGTGTGTATAATATTTGCCTACATTATTCTAAAATCTCTGCCTACTTTTTTTCTTTTGAACTTTCTTAATTTCCTACCCTTATAGTGATAATAATATCTCTGCCTGCCTATGTTTTTTTATTTTTCCACACACCAGAACTTCTACTATGCTATTTTCAGTTCATTCTATTTCTCCAACTTATTATTGTGACACTTCAAAAAGTGTGTGTGTGTGTGTGTGTGTGTGTGTGTGTGTGTGTGTACAAGTCACAAATCATATGCAAAAAGTCTGGGACTCCCTCCTGGCAGTCCCTGCAGCTACCCCTGGACTCTGGCTCCCTCTGGTGGATCTTACAGTCCATTGAAGGATGACTCTCCAAAGACCCAGGGACATTTCCCCTCTCAGAAGCGGAGTCTCTTCATAGGCAGCACCCTGAGTTATGATAATGGTACTCTTTCCTAACATTACACGATATACAAACCTCGTGAAGAGATGTGCACTTCAAAATCATAGTCCCTTCTACAAAATCATCTGTTCTGGGCAGACCACACTCCTCGAAGTATCTTTTAGGTCAGTGGTTTTGTAACATTAATGTGTTCCTGGAGATCTTGTGGAAATGTAGGGTCTGATTCTGTAGGTCTGGGGCGGACCTAATAATGTATCCCTCTAACAAGTTCCAAGATGGGATCAAAGGTACTACTAGCCCAAGAGAAGAAGAGTTGAGCCTCTATGTGTGGAACCACTCAATAAGAGATGCTAGTTGGGCCAGCTGGTGGCATGGTGGTTAAGTCAGTTGGATCTCACATGGCTGACTGTGCAGTTCAAATCCCAGGCTGGTTGACTTGAAAAATATTCTGGATGTATGTGCAATGTGCCCAAAGTCCTAAAAAAAAAACAGAAAAGAGACTGGGGCATGATCATCTGCCATGGATGGTGCTGTTTTACTTTCCCTCTGTCTCTTTTCAGTGAATACATGTACCCTCTAGCAAAGAGAAAGAAAGAGAAAGAAGGAAGAATTTTAAATAAAAGAAAGAATGAAGGAAAGAAAATAAAAAGAAAGAAAGAAAGGGCAAAGAAAAAAAGAAAGAGAGAGAAACTTAGAGAGAGAAAGAGGTGCTACTCAAAGTATATCCTTGGACCAGTAGTAGCAGTACCATGCTCAAGAAATGCAGACTCACAGGAACCAGCAGATAGCATAATGGCTATGTCACTGGACTCCCATGTAGTCGACCGCGGTTCGCATCCTGGACCCGGTGGCTTAAAACTCACGCCGAGCGCGTGTGCGTGCGTGCCCAAGATTCCGAGAGGAGAATGGAGGAGAAGGGATTGCAGCGTGACCATCCCCCCTGGGGGGTGATTTCTCGCTTTCTGTCTTTCTGTCTCTCTCTGTCTCTCTGGTGAGCGCACACACCCTATAGCAAAAACCTCTCCAAAAAAAAAAAAAGAAATGCAGACTCACAGGCCCCACCCCAGAACTACTGAGTTACAAACTGCATTCCAACAAGTACCCCAGGTGAATTGCACGCATGGTAAAGCTTAAAAGGAAGCTGGCCTGGGAAATACCCTTGGCCGACACCCATGAGGAATCAAATGCTACATAAACACCACATAAACAACCATGAGTTCAGTCCTGCAGAGGGCTCATGGCCAAGTGTCACACTGCTCACACCAACCTGTCTCTAAAATGGGCTCTGTCCTACTTGAGGGCAAGCTAATCCTTACAGACATCTGGGATCAGGAAGGAGAATCATCTCTAGCCCTTTCCTGATTGATTAAATGCAGACCACTGTCTACCACCACATTCTTGTTCTGAGAGGAGACCTTGAGAATTCCCCATTCAGTTGCAAATGTTGCTATTGAGATCTCCCACAGGGCCTAAAAAATTCTTTTCTGTAGTACAGGAGACCTTGGGTCCCTGGGTTTAGAAAGAACATGGTAGACATGAATCTTCCAGGTAAGGTCAATGAATATACATTTCAAGAGCTGATAGGCTCCCAAAAATACATCTCAAGATGCCTCAATTTTCTTTCTTAAAACATGGCCAGGTGAGGGGAGCTGTAGGATGATGCAGGGGTAAACCACAATGAGGCCGACCCATCTGGGAAGGTCTCATGCTCATGGGTATGCTGGGCATGTGTGGCTGTGAAGCAGATGAGACTCCATCTTGGAGGAGCGACTCTATCTTAGAGGAGCGGTTCCACTATAAACTGTTAGATTCCTATGACTAATAACTCAGGGCTGATAGCTGTCTAAAGTTTCTGCTCTCCAGCAAACTTACTGCCCCTCCCTGGAGCCACAGGGTAACCTGAACACTTCGGGTGGGTTAGTACCTTGAATGGATTGGTACCTTGAATAGATTAGATTTCCTGCTTCTCTGACTCCTCCCTTTGACCCTGTGCGAGGTGTGATCTGAGCCAAATCCCTACCCCGAGACCACTCGTTCCCCAATTCCCCCATAAAAGACCATGTTCAACCCCCAGCCGGGGCAGGAGATTTTGAGTGTTAACTCCTCCATGCCCGCTGGCGTAATAAACAGTTCTCCTCATTTCTCCAAGTGCTACTTTCCATTCCTCAGTGTCTGGTTTTCTGCAACAGCTGGACCTGGGGGTGGACTGCAACATGAAGGCACTGTTGGGGCTGCTGTCTTTCTCTCTCTTTCTCTCTTGTAGAAGAGATAAGTAAACAATATATTTAAAAGAAGAAACAACATGACCAAAGGAGGTCACAGAACTTAAGGTTCTATTGTATTAGTGACTTTTCCTGGTGAGTTTTGATAATATATTAAGTTGTGGAAAAGTCATGACATTGTTCTATGCAAAAAATATGTAATGACTTTCCTAACAACCCAATGTCTATGATAAAGATGTACTAGAGTATAGTAGTGTGAGTCAATATGGTATGCTGATAAATGTTTACTGTTGGCTTGTTAGGCAAGATTGCCAGATTTGACAAATTTACCAAATGAAAATACAGGATATTGGGCGAGCAGGTGGTATGGTGGTTAGGGTGCTGGATTTTACATGGTTGACTCTGCAGTTTGAGTCCTGGACCCAGCAGCTTAGAAAACACAGTGGGTGCATGCTCATGCATGCCCAAAATCCCTAGAGGAGAATGGAGGAGAAAGGATTACAGTATGGCTATTTCCCTTACAGGGTGATTTCTCACTTTCCCTCTCTCTTTGTCTTGCTCTGTCTCCATTGAGTATATATACCCTATAGCAAAAATCTAAAACAAAACAAACAACAACAAAAATGATATCCATTTAATTTGAATTTCAGATATTGCCCATTTCCTTATACCAGAAAATTATTTTTAATAAAAAATTCCAGTTTAAGGAAACCAGCAGTTAGCATAATGGCTATGTCGCCGGACTCCCATGTAGTTGACCGTGGTTCATGTCCCGGACCCAGTGGCTTAAAACTCACGCCGGGCGCAAGTGCGTGCGTGCCCAAGATCCTGAGAGGAGAATGGAGGAGAAGGGATTGCAGCGTGGCCATCCTCCCTGGGGGGTGACTTCTCGCTTTCTGTCTCTATGTCTCTCTCTGTCTGTCTGGTGAGCGCACGTGCCCTATAGCAAAACCCTCTCAAAAAAAAAAAATTCCAGTTTAACCGGGTGTCCTGTATATTATCTGACAACTCTACCTCAGAGGGCCGTGGTAGGAGGGGGCGTTGAATGAGAAATATGAAAGAAAAGCCCTTACATATAGCTATTATCAATTTTCTTGATGTAAAATACTCCTACTATGGCTGTTTGTTTTGAAGTTTATTTATTTACTTCCTTATGAAAGCACCCTCAATAGGATTGTCATACCATGATCCTTCAACCCTGTAGTCCACCTAAGTCATAAGTGCACCCATGGGCATATCCAGTATCTTCAGGCAGACCCAGGATAAGAACCCAAAGCTTCACATTTCTTCATGTTAAAAATTATACCGTTCTGGTTTTAAATTACCCTTATTCTTCGGTTTTTCTGCTACAGATTGAGTTGAGTATTTTGTTGTACCCCTGTCACTGAAGAGGCACTTCTAGATTCATATTCATGAAACCTGACCTCTTCCTGTGAAGCCAGAAGTACCTACCTGAGCCTGTAGCCAGGATAATGCCTGAGTTCACACACCTTAATGGGTTCCCTGGAAAATCAGGCTGGAGATCCTCTTAACTTTCCATAGGCAACACAGAAATGACTTAGCAGTTCCGAGACACCATCAGATTATGAAGGAAGGGTGTTAACTGTGGTTTCCCTTATCATTAAATAACAACTTCTTGTATTAGCCTGGCATGGAGATGGCGCCAAGCAGACCCGACAGTGATTCTGCAGGTCCCACTACAGCCAGACAAGGCAGGAGGCAAGGGGGAAGGGTGACCTGTCCGTATTTGGAACCCTCCTTCCTGTCAGCCTTTATGAAGTCCGGACACAAATAAAATAGGAGAGAAGATGTCTCCCTGGGATTGTACTATGTTAAAATTGTTAAGTTGTGGCATTATTCTTCCTCCTATGATGAAGAGGGATGATAAGAACCCAAAGAAGGGAAGAGTTAGAAGGGAATAGGCTCCCCTCTTGTTGAAGTGCCCAGTGCCCATATCATTCAGTTCCATCCCCTATCAGAATTACTACATGTGTGAGAAAAGGAATGGGCCATCTCTGGCAGGTATAGGTTAAACACAGGTAGTTCATATAAAGAATTTCCCTATATGTGTCTATCCATCTGCTAAGCATACCTTAGCACTAATGTGTAATCAGGTCTTTCTTACCTGTCACCTGGGAATCATTTAGATAGGGGGCCTCTTACTGCAATTCACTGTGTTCAAATGAGATTTGCTTGACAAGAGTAGAAACATAATTAAAAGAACAATAATTGAAAAATAACTATACCTGTAATATATATTAGCTTTTAAACAGCTAATGCAACTAGTACAATGATTAAGCATGGAAAAAAGAAAGAAAGAAAGAAAAAGAAAGAAAAAGATTTGCTTTAGACATGAAAACCACCAAAACATTACCAGAATATTCCTCTCCTTAACTTAAAGAAGTTTGTGTTTATGGCTTATTGTTTATAAGTTTCTCCAAGAATATCTCTTTATCTATATTATGATCTGATGTGGCAATTATTTGGGGGGGAGGGAGTATTCAACTGTTTTACATGTGCCAAAAATATGTACAGACATAGGTAGTGTTCTATAAACTTCCCCAACTTATACAAATGCTTTTGCTTTGTAAAGTTTAGTAAATTCCTTGCTAGATATGGAAAAGGTCAGTTATAGTTTTAAAATAATTTTAGATAATTTAGGACAATACAAGTTTTCTTAAGTACATGGGAAAAATCAACACTATACCTGATTCTGTCAATTTTTTTTTACTAGACTTGAAGTACTTAATGTACTTCTCACAAGTTCTTAAAATCATGGCCCCAGGAGATGTTCTTCCATTAACAAAGATTAAGAAGCCTGTTCCTTTTTCAATTTTTGTTGATTGATTCTGCAAATACTTTAGAGTTTCTACAACTCCAACTAGTCTTTTAAATACTTGATCTTTTAACATAAAACTTCAAATCCAGTGTTGTAAAGTGATTTAAAACCTGTTTGTCAAATCCAAATGGAAGAAGGCAAGCTTGATATCAGAGGGCAGATCAATTGCTGTAGAAACATTTGGAACGTAGATTTTTTTTTCCTGTTCTTCCAAGACTTGACACACTATGCTTCAGAATAAATTGTACTTTTAATTCTTACTACTTTTGTATATTTATTTCTAATATTTAATTAAGATATCTGTGGAGAGCAGCCAATCTGAAAACATGTGATTAAAACATGTGACCTGTTGACACATGAAGATATGCGCTTCTGTAAGCTACTCTAGCAGGGCTACTGAGAAGCATCTACATATAAAAGCAGTATCTGCCTGTTGTCAATGGTTATCTTTCTGTTGTTGATACCCAGTACCCCAATACTGCCCGGTATCGAGCTAAAGAAAGTCACATGCGTTTATCAGATTGTTCCTCAAAAAAGATCAGAGATATGGAGTCAGTCATTTACATATCTTCAGACGATTTACATCCCAAACCAACTGGCTTTGCATTCTGATTTCTCCTCCCTTATTCTCTTTGCATTCCACTTCCTTCTTCCCCATTCCTTTTGCATCCCATTTTCCCCTTCTCCCATTTTCTGCCCTTTAAAAGAATAAACCTGAGGCTGGTTCTGGTCGCAACTTTTCCATGAGAGAAGCTGTGCCCACCCGATCCTCTTTTCTATACTTGAGTGTCTTTGTGTGTTTGTTATTGCGTCTATTTCTAACACACAGTCTTCCCCACTCAGAGAAATGTGTTCATGCCAAGCTGGTCCCGGTAGATATCTGAAAAGTGAGAAGAGATTATCTATTTTACACAACACATCCAAAAACACAAGCTACCTTAAAATAAATAAATAAATAAAAGGGTAATTAGCTTCAAGTACAAATAAGAAAAATCATTTTAGTCCTCTGACCAGGCATTGCCCACACTAGCAGTGAAAACTCCATGTTGCTAATATGATAACGTGACCCAGACACTTAACAGGGCAGCTCTGAGTCATCGGATGCAAGAATGTTGGTCACACCAAGAATAATCCACACACACGCAACACAGGGGTGGAAAATGGGAGAGAAGGAGTCCAGGTTTTTACATTTTGAGGAGAAAACTGTAGCCTCCCTGTGAAGGATTGTGTCCTGGATTCAAGTTCCAGTTTTGTTGTTCTCAATCTGTGGAGGCTTAGACAAGACAAAGAGAGGCTAAGACCTGTGGGAACTTATGCAAGACAAGGAGAAGGTGACTAGAACCCAACAGAGAAGAAACATTGGGGAAACCGTATTAATGGGTCTTCAGGAAAGTCATGATGCATTTTTGCATAGAAAAATGTGACATGAATATACAACTTTCCTGATCACCTGATAGAATCAAACTACGAGGAGAGAAACTGATCAAAAGAACCAGTTCCCTCTGTCGTGCCACCCATCGATACAATCCAAGGAGGAGTGATTATGAGTAAGAAGAATGATTTTACGTGTACAGGATCTGTGCTTCCAGGAGATCCTATCTGTGAATCTATAAAATACATTGGAGACCAACAGTTAGCATAATAGCTATGTTGCTGGACTCCCTTGTAGTCAACGGCGGTTGGAATCCTGGACTCGGTGGCTTAAACTTACGCCGGGTGCATGTGCGAGCGTGCCCAAGATCCCAAAAGGAGAATGGAGGAGAAGGGATTGCAGTGTGGCCATCCCCCCTGGGGGGTGATTTCTCGCTTTCTATCTCTCTGTCTCTTTCTGTCTTTCTGGCAAGTGCACACGCCTTATAGTGAAAAACCTCTCAATAACAATAATAATAATAATAATATTAAAAGATATCAGATGTTGGAGAACATTAGAAAGACGAACCCGTAGATGTTGTCACTATCTGAGAAAGCTGTGTGAAAGGTGGATCAGCTCCTGGTTATGAATGAACCTGAACTGGAGCTTAGGCCGTTCCTCTCAGTAGGACCCCTCTGCTAAGAAAACTTTCTACTCATTCTCTCTTAGGAGGTCTGGTTTGCAGAATTTTGCAGACAAAGAAGTCCAGGAAAAGTTGCAGCGATTTGCCCAAGGTCACACTACTTAAAATGAGAAAAGGCAAAACAAAACAAACAAATGAAAAACCAGTCTTAATATAATCTGAGGTCAGATTTCCCAGGAAATGATGTGGTGACTGAAAGGTGCAAATTGGCCTGATAAGGAGATTGAAATTAAATATGAAGCTGAGGAAATTCACACAGGAAAATATCGAGAGGCAATTCCCACAGTCACCATCTTTAAATGACAGGTTTCATCTAAAATTCTAAAATAGAATGCCATCAAAATGAATAATTATTACAAGATTCACTGAATATTAATATAAGCAGACACCAGTCTGTGCCTTAATTTATTTAAATATACATATACTTAAAAACATATCAGCCAAAATTCTTGGAAGGCATCTGCTATCAAAACAAACCAGATTAAAAATGTTAATAACCTGTCATGATAAGTGGGGTGATATTAGAAATGTTGGAGCATAGGACACAGCATGGGTGCTGACTGGACTTAGTGCTGTGTTTATGCTCTATGCTGGAGAGATCTAGGTCAGTGAAGGATCTGGAGCTCCTAATGGTTGTAGGAAACACTCAAGTGTTCCTCGCCCACCAGTAAGAAAGATCTTTTTACAATGGTATGTACCACTTTAGTGATCTGCCCATATTGAATATCTGCCCTATTTTTAGGTATTGACCCTGATTCACCTTTACTTTTTCAGGAACTTGACCAGTATCACCATCTCATAGGGGTAGATTCTCCCATGTTTCACAAAATGTAGGGTATTACCCCCTGACTACCTCTTTCTACCTGGAAATATATTCTCTGTCTGAAGTGACCTGCCTACCTTCCCAGGGTTTGCAGATTCCTGTGTGAGAGCCTGACCTTTTCCACAAATCAAAGTGGAGTTTAAGGGTACTATCAAGGACCTGAGCTTCTCTTGGGAATCATCAGAGGGTGGCGCAGAGTTAGTCTCTCTCAGAACTTCCTGCATAGAAACCTTGCCCTTCTCAGGTTATGCCCAGGAGAGGAAGCATGCTTTTTCAAGAAGGCTGAACCTAATTGAGCATGCATAAAAAGATCGTATGAGTTACGGTATACAAACATGAAACCATCTTATCTTAAAACCCTGGTTGGCAAAGCATCTCCTACAGATACTGGAACCCTTGTGATTAGGAGGGAGGGAGTTACAGTATATCTTATTTGGGATCTAACCCCCAGGAAAGTACATTTTCATAATTTTTCAACTGGGCACCTTAATGCTGTTCTCCAAGAGCCCAAAATGGTCAGTGCTGACAATTTCAAAGTGGCCAGCTGAGTTCTTATTGGGTTGGGAAATGCTTTGCCTCTCTTTTGTTAAAGAGTCCATTGATTTCTTTAAATGGGCAATTCATTGTTAACATTTTTAATAGAACTGTTCAAAACAAAAAGAGCATCTATGAAGACTTAACTGTGGCTGCTGGGTG
The DNA here is from genome assembly GCF_000334495.1 of Tupaia belangeri chinensis. Taxonomy (NCBI): domain Eukaryota; kingdom Metazoa; phylum Chordata; class Mammalia; order Scandentia; family Tupaiidae; genus Tupaia; species Tupaia belangeri. Next base: position 4,593,001 of record NW_006159577.1, on the reverse strand, counting down.
CACTGTTTACTCCCTTGCTGTGTGCCCTTTTTTTTTGGTCACAGGCAAGGCTTGTTTTTTGTAACAGCTGCCTTGGCTACTAACAACCACTGTTATCTCTTTATGGAAGCCTCCACTACTACCACCACCATCACTTCAGCTCTATCCCCTTGGTCAGTTGCAGTCACCTCAGTAGAGGCTTCACCACTGTCTATCATCGTAGTCACCTCAGTAGCAATCACTCATATCTTTGCTGTTGCTATATCCCAACTGTTGCCATATCCCAACTGTTGCCACTGTCAGTGGTAAACTAGTGTCATGTGTTCTTTCAACATATCTGATAAAATGACAAGAAAGTAGAAACATTTGGTCAACAAAGCCAACTAGTTTGGATTCAGAAAGGATAAAGAGAATGGAGGGGGAGTGTTGAAAAAAGTGTCATCAAGAGACATGTGTAGAGACTGAAGTAGCTGAGTTCACTAATGATCCCAATACTCCTACAAGGCCAAACATGCCTCAAGAGGAGAGATGGTGGGATAAATGGCAGAAGCTGAGATGAAGAGTGGGAACCTGACAATGAAGGAGCAGACCACTACTTGAAGCTCTCCTTTTGCCTTCAATGGTTTTCATTTTGTAACTGAGGATTTTTTTGTTTACAATGATATATCCTGACTTTGTCCATGAAGGTAATAATTTTAGATTTGCCTATGATGGTTGAGCATTCAGGTAACATTATATATTAAGAGTTAAATTGTTGGTTGAGTATTCACAATTCAATTATGAGTTGAATTGTGTCCTCCAAAATTCCTAACCCCTAGTACCTTGATATGTGACCTTATTCAAAGATAGTGTCTTTAAAAAGATAATCAAGTTCAAGTGGTCATTAGAGTGGTAATATCTAATCCAGTATGACTAGCCTTCTTAGAAAAGAGAGAGATTTGGAGATAGACATGTGCACGAGGAGAATACCAGTGATAAAACCAGCAACGAAGGTGATGATTTTGCATGTTAAGAAACCCCAAAGATTGCCAGAAAACCACCAGAATCTAGGGTAAAGGCATGAAATAGATTCTTCTCACTGTCCCTAGAAGGAAACAACCTTGCTGACAACTTCTAGCCTACAAAACTGTGAGACAATAAATCTTTATTACTGTCACTCAATTTGTGGTACTTTGTTATAGAAGTGCTAGAAAACTAATATGACATCAAAAAATTTTAATCAGAATGTACCCAAATAGTATCAACATTCTGTTAACAAATGATTGATCTCAAATAAAATATATACTGTTATCTACCAACCCTTGTTAGAATGAAAGGTGGAAGAGACTACAGAAGATGAAGTTAAAAGACACTTGGTGTTGAAGTGGAAACTACTTGCAGTAATGAAAAAAGAAGGTAAAGAAGAGAAAGTATGAAGAAAAAGATGATCAGAAGCAATGGGTTTTGATCTTGGTTGCACCTCGGAAGAGGGTAATGGAGGAATTGGGAATTTTTTATAAATCCAGATACTCACAAAACATCTCCTATTGATGACATCAGGACCTCGAGATAAGGGATCCACATTCAGTACTTTACAAAGTTTCTCAGCTGATTCCACTGTGTAGACAAGTTTAGGAATAATCTTTAGATTATTCTTACATTAAGTAAGGTAACTAGAGAATTCCTCATTTTTGATGAACTGTGTTTTTAAATGTTAACTCCTAAATGCAGCTCTGAAGCAGGCCAACCTAGTTTGGAGCTCCTTAAATATCCTGGAGTCAAGTGTTCAGATTCTGTTGAACTCATGGGCTTCACAACATTTCTTTGGAATCAGATACTTCATAAAAGAGGTGTGCACAACAATGAGGTCAGCCCAGATAATTCTGTTCCCCCTCTTTTCCAATTGGGCAAACACAGATTTGAAATGGTGACATGTTCCTCAAGCACAGTAGGATTTAACTCAGTGTCTCCCTGGCACCTTAGATATTTTAACTGAAAAAGCCTATTTAGAATGTTCAGGTGCTTTAGACATTCTTCCTCCACCTTCCTTTTTCCTTCCTAGTCGGACCTTTCATGACTTAATCACAGTTGGCTGACTTTGTATAGTCTAAGATCTTGCCTTTCGACATAAAGATTGCTACGTCTGTCAATGGCTGGCACCAAAGGATAGGATATATACAGATTACAACAACCAGATATGACACCCAGAGGTAACGACGAAACGACCCAAGGACTGACAGATGTCCTGTCCTGGGATCCCCTTAATTACCCAACCATTGCTCCTCTTTTCTTAAGACCCACTAAAAGCTCCTGGCCCCGGCCCTTCGGGGTGGTTGCAGCTCTCTGCATCTGGCCCCTTTTCTCTCTTAAAAAGTGAATAAACCTTTTCTATCTTCTTTCTCTCTGAGTTTCTGAATTCTTTCACAGCCCATGACAAAGCTCATCCTAACAAGACTGATGGGTGTGTCAGCCTACACAAGAGTAAAAGAAAAAATGCCAGTGAAAATAGGAAGCAATAAAAATACAAGGGACATGGAAAATGTCTGAACAGAGTAGACCAGCGTCCACTGATTCTTTTTTTCAATTATTCTTGAGGATAGAAACTTAGATGTGGCTGTTGAAGCTGTGTTTGCTATCGATTATATATTGGGGCACTTCATCCATGACTATATAGTCCCATAATAAATATCTATTTCACAGAAAATTACAAAGATGACCTCACAGAATCTCAAGGTACTGATTATGACAGAAAGCAGAAAGTACAGCCCATAAAAACAGGAGTCGTAAGACACAAACAACAGAAACGTAGCTATACATAGTAGAGTGTAGTTAGTAAATCAGAGTTTGTTTGTATCCATGAGGAAAACCTTGAATATCATAGATTAAAATATTACTCTCCATGTCTTCAGAGCTTATGTACACGATTCTTTTTGTTTAAGCAAAGAAAATTCTTGAGAAAAAAACAAACAAAAAACAAGTAGAGTTAGGGTATGGAACCAGGCCCTGTTTTGACCCTTGGAACCACACCTTCCCATTCCTGGAGCCAAAGTGGAAGAAGGAGCAGAGAGAAATTTGGCCTGAATGGAGGCAGCCCTTCACTTTCAGAGACTCCTGCCCAGTTAGGGTGTGGATCAGGGCCTATATTGACCCTTGAAACTACACCTCTCCATTCCTGTAGCCCCTACATTCTCAACCTTTCAGGGCAATCCCCTGCTACATAGCAAAACAATAGGTCTTGGTATACAAGAGCCAAACATCTGAACATTCTCAGTCTCTTGAAGAGGTCTCTTCTACACCCATATTAGCAAAAAGGGAGAGAACCTCTCTTTGTAAATCTGAACCTCAAAATCCTGCTGTGGATTCCACACTGCCACAATAGAAGATGGAAACTGGCACATAGCTAATTCAGACCAAAGGGAAGCACAGGTGTGCAAGCTACAGAAATCTACTTCAAAGAAGAAAGAAGTGAGGACATCACCAGATGACTTAAAACCACAGCAGAACATCAAGAAATATGAGAATTTCAAGAACTTCTTCCTACTCCCAAAAGAAACAGAAGAACTCATCTCCAACAATGGAAAAAACAGAGGAAATCACCAAAATATGAGAAAAATTGTTTAGAGCATTTATCATAACTAAATTCAGTGAGATGCAAGAGAAAACAGACAACCAACTCCAGGAGATGAGAAAATCATTCTATTCTTGAAAGAGGGACTCCATAAAGAGATATACTCCATAGAAAAAGAATCAAACAGAACTTCTAGAGATGAACACTGTAATAAAGAAAATCAAAACCTCCCTTAAACATATTAATAACAGATTAGACTGTGCAGAAAAGGATTTCTGATCTGGAAGACAAAGTCTCTGATTTAGACAAAATCACTAAAAGGAATAAAAAATTAACCAAAAAATAAATGAAATAAAATAAGAACAACATATTGGAAATACCGGGTCCTATTAAACACCCAACTACCCACCCAAATAATATATACTCCACAATGTGAAGAATTTGATAAGGGTATACAAAATCTATTCCATAAAATACTTGCAGAAAAACTTTCCAAACCTAGAGAAACATTCAGATATCCAAACCCAAGAAATAAAAAAAATCCTGGGACTAGCAAGTGGCGTGGACACTGGACTCTCAAATGGCCAACTGCAGTTTAAGTCCTGGACCTGACAGCTTAAAAATCATGCCCAGAATGTGTGCACGCAAGTCTGGGAGAAGAATAGAGGAAAAGGGATTGTGACATGATTATCCTCCCCCAAGGAGTCATTTATCTCTTTCCTGTCAGTGTCTCTCTTTGGCACTCTCTCTGGCAAGTACATGTGCCCTGGTGACAAAAACCGTAAAAAAAATAAAATAAATAATAATAATAAAAAGAAATACGAAGGACCCCAAATTGAATCAACCTAAAACAATACCCTCCATGGAACATCATAGCCAGATTGGTCAAAATTAAAGGCAAAAACAGGATTCTAAAATGGCAAGAAAGAAGCGTCAAGTTACTTGAAAGATTACCCTATCAGGCTTAACATCAGACCTCTCAACTGAAACAATGCAAGTGAGGAAAGAAAGAGAAGACATTCAAAACACTAAAAGAAAAGCAGTTTCAACCAAGAATACTACACTGGAAAAGGATATCCTTCACATGGGAAGAGCAAATAAAATCTTAGATAAACAAAAACTAAAAGAATTCTCCAACACTAGACCAGCTCTCTAAGAAGTGCTGAAAGGAGTACTATATCAGGAAAACTAAAGAGAGACAAACAGAAATCAGAGAACAAAAAATAACCAAGAAAATGACTAACAAAATGAGAGAGAAGTCTGCAAATATTGATAATAACATTGAACGTTAATGGATTAAATTCTCCAATCAAAAACCAGACTGGCTGAATGGATTTAAAAGAAACAGGAAGCCTTTATATGCTGCCTATAAGAAATGCACCTCATGAATAAAGACAGACATGGACTGAAAGTCAAGGGCTGGAAAAAGATATTCCAAAAAAAGGCTGGAGTCATGATACTGATATCAGACAAAATAGACTTTAAGACAAAAACTGTAAGAAGGGACAAAAATGGACATTACGTAGCACTAAAAACACTAATTCACCAAGTAGATACAACACTTATAAATATCTATGCACCCAACACTGGAGCACCCAAATATGTCAAATAAATCTAAATAGATCTAAAAGAAGAGATAGACTGCAACACAATAATCACTGGGGATCTCAAGACCCTACTGTCTCCTTTGGGCAGATAATTGAAACATAAAATAAGCAGAAGTACAGGATCTAAATGATAATATAAATCAAATGGACTGACAAATATCTATAGAACTTTTCATCAACAATCACAAAATATACATTTTTCTCACCTCCACGTGGAACATTTGACTGCATGATAGGGCACAAAATAAGTCTTTATAAGTTCAAGGGCATAAAAACTATATCCAGCACCTTCTCCTACCATAATGGAATTAAACTTAAAAGTAACTGCAGAGGGAACCAGCAGTTAGCGTAATGGCTATGTCGCTGGACTCCCACGTAGTCGACTGCGGTTCGCGTCCCGGACCCGGTGGCTTAAACCTCACGCCGGGTGCATGTGCGTGCGTGCCCAAGATCCCGAGAGGAGAATGGAGAAGGGATTGCGGCATGACCATTCCCCCAGGGGGGTGATTTCTCGCTTTCTGTCTCTCTGTCTCTGTCTGTCTGGCGAGTGCACGCGCCCTATAGTGAAAAAAAATTAAAAATAAATGAAAAAAAAAAAACCTCTCCAAAAAAAAGTAACTGCAGAAAAAACACTCAAAAATACAAAAACACATGGAAACTAATAACTATTCCAGCATGACTTCATAACCACTTAATTAAGAAATTAAATCTGAAATTAAAAGATTCATTGAAACCAATAATAATGAGCACAAGAGTTCTCATAACCTATGAGACACAGTGAAAGCAGTCATGAGGGAAGTTCATAGCAATTAGTGCCCATGAGAAAAAAAACAGAGAGGTGGCAAATGACAATATTTCTCAATAAACCAGGAAAAAAAGAAAACTAAAAAAAAAAGGAAAAAATTAATAAAGATTTGAGCATAAATAAATAAATAAAATAATAAAATAAATGAACTATACAGAAAATAAATGAAACCAAAAGCTGGTTCTTTGAGAAGATAAACAAAATTGACACTTAATTAAGAAGAATAGAGAAAGGAATCAGGTAAATCAAATCAGCAATGAAATAGGTGATATTACAATAGATATGACAGAAATACAAAAGCTCACTAGAGAATACTATGAGTGACTACAGGCCTACAAACCAGAAAACTTAGATGAGATTGACAACTTCCTGGACACATATAATCTACCAAGATTAAGTCAAGAAAACATATTCAGAAAACATGTTCAGAAAGCCTGAATAGACCAATAACAAGCAATGAGATTGAATCAGTAATAAATATCTTCTCAACAAGGAAAAACCCAGGTCCCAATGACTTCACTTTTGAATTCTATAAAACTTTTAAAGAAGAGCTAATCTTTATTCTCAAACTAATTCTAAAGATCCAAAATGAAAGAACTGTCTCAAATTCATTCTATGAAGCCTCCCATCACCCTGATCAGAAAACAGATAAGGACATAACTTAAAAAACAAAACTACAGACCAATATCCCTGATGAATACAGATACAAAAATTCCAAAAAAGATACTAGCAAATTGTTTCAAATGACATTAAAACGATTATACACTGTGACCAGGAAGGCTTCATTCCAAGGATGCAAGGATGGTTCAACATATGCAAAATCATAACTATAATATATCAGATTAACAGAAAGAAAGATAAAACCCATATAATCATACCAATCAATACAGTAAAAGCATTTGATAAAATACAACACCCCTCCATGGTTAAGACTCTCAGCAGGAGGACCAGCAAGTAGTATAGTGGTTAAGGTGCTGGACATTCCCACATGGCCAACCATGGTTCAAATTCTGGATCTGAGGGCTTGCTTTCTCTCTCTTTCTATATCTCTTTCTGGTCAAATTAAAAGAAATGAATGAATAAATAAAATTAAATAAATAAGTCTTTAAAAATAAAGCTGTCAGCAATTAAGGATAGAAAGTACATTTCTCAACACAATAAAAACAATGAATGAAAAATCTATAGCTAACATCATACTGAATGTCTTGTTCCATCAAACTGGAAAAAGACAAGGCCACCTGCTTTCTCCACTCCTTTTCAATATAGTACCAGAAGTCCAAGCCAATGCAATCAGATGAGAATAAAATAAAAAGCATTCCAACAGGGAAAGAAGAAGTAAAATTATCTCTATTTGCAGTTGAAATGATTATATACATAGAAACTCCCCAAAAATCTTCCGAAAGTGATAAATGAACACAGTGAAGTGACAGGATACAAAATCAATATACAAAAATCTATAGTATTTCTATACACAAAGAACATATTGGGGTAGAATCAAAGAAAACAATCCCATTTACAATAGCCACAAAACATATAAAATAGCTAAGAATAAACATAAGTTGAAGACCTCTACAAGAAAACTATAAAAACTACCAAAACAATTGAAAATGATACATAAAAATGGAAAGACATCCCATGTTCCTGGATTGAAAGAATTAAAATAATCAAAATGTCAATTCTACCGAAATTAATTTACAGATCTAATACAATCCCAATCAAATTACCAGCAATACTCATTACAGAATTAGAAAAAAACAATAAAATTTGTCTGGAATCATAAAAGACCCTATGTTGCCAAAGCAATACTGTGCGAAATGAACAAAGTAGGAGGCATCCCACTCCCTGACCTCAAAATATATTACAAAGCTGTGATAATCAGAACAACATGGTACTAGCACAAGAACAGCCATGTAGACTAATGGAACAGAATAGAGAACCTAGAAATAAATCCCAAAGGACAGGAAAACATTCAGTCAGAAAAATACTTGCATATCCAGTTTATTGCAGCAGTATTTACAACTGCTAAGACATGAAATCAACCCAAATGTCTAAGAATAGGTGAATGAATTGAAAAATGTAACACATATACACTATGGAATATTACTCAGCCATATTAAACAATAAGTCCCTGAAATTTCAAAGGAAGTGGACAAATGTGGAATGCTGAGTGTAGCAAGCCAGACTATGAAGAGGCATTGTATGTCCCCACTCAATATGTACCGAATGTCTGCATTTTATGGCAGAAACTAAAAGACTGGAAGGTATAAAAGCATGAAGAGCAACTGTGAATTCTAAAGACCACATGGAAAGAGAGTGTAAAATGGGGGTGGTAGGAAAACAAGGGGGTGGAAAAAGGCAAAACATTTAAGGGACACAAAAATGGAAAAATACCTGATGAGGATAATGTGAATGGTAGTGTGTTTGACTAGACTAATATGCAGTGTATAATTTGTTCATACTGGGAAAACCATTTTATATACTTTAAAGATGTACAATGATTAAATGTAAAATAATAAGATAATAAAAAGAACAAGCCAATTTATTCTGCTTTGAATTATAATCATCATGCACTTTGGACTCATTATATAGAATGTGTGAATTCTGTATGCTTATTGTCATTATAATTTGCATCTTGGGATTTTTTTTTTAATCATATAGGAATAGGGCTACTGCTGTAAGATTTATCAATATTGTCACCTGACATCATTACTTACTACACTATTTATGTATAAAAAGTTTTTCAGAAGAACCAATTTACATAGTTTTTAGACCAGCTTACTTTGCTGTGCTTTTGCCACTTCGTCATAGAAACCTAGTCTATTCTAGCTAGGAGACATACCTATTTGATTTTGATGAGTTAAGTAACAAAAATTATAAATTTCTAATAGGACCACATTTTATGTTCATAATATTAACTGTGCTAGTTTATGTAACAGAAATACAGTTTTATCAAGGTCAGCTTTTTATCACTAGAAGAGTAAACTTTTTTTTTTTTTTTTTGGAGAGGTTTTTCGCTATAGGGTGTGTGCGCTCGCCAGACAGACAGAAACAGAGAGACAGAAAGCGAGAAATCACCCCCCAGGGGGGATGGTCACGCCGCAATCCCTTCTCCTCCATTCTCCTCTTGGGATCTTGGGCACACACGCACACGTGCCCGGCGTGAGTTCTAAGCCACCGGGTCCAGGACGCGAACCGCGGTCGACTATGTGGGAGTCCAGCGACACAGCCATTACGCTAACTGCTGGTCCCCGAAATTTTTAATATGTTATTGAAAAATTAGATAATTGCCATCCCTCTATACAGTTAGTCTAGAAAACAGACCTTTTATATGCCAGAGAGGCCTTTTTTTTTTTTTTAGGTTTTTGCCATAGTGTACATGTACTCGTCAGAGAGCGAGACAGAGAGAAGGAAACAAGTGAGAAATCTTCCCCTGGGGGGATGGCCACACCACAATCCCTTCTCCTCCATTTTCCTCTTGGGATTTAGGGCATACACACACATACCCAGCATGATTTTCAAGGCACCCAGTCCAAGACTCAAACCACACTATGTTCAGCCTTGTGGGAGTCCAACACCTTAACTACCATGCTGGCCCCAACAGGCCATGGTTTGTGCAAGGAGGTGTGATAAGTGGCTGGGTGGGTGGAACTATGTAACAATGACTACTATAAATATAATAATCTCTAACCTAGAGTTATCAGCCTGAAGTTAAAGCTAATACCAGAAATCATAATAAAGTCCTGGTTAACCTTAGAGAGAGAGAATATTCATCTCTTTTTCATTCTTCTAATCAGCTGAGGCAGCCAAACTATTTGTTTGACTTCTACCCATTCTCTGGAGTCAGAATCTCTAGATTAAAAAAATTTGTCTATACTTTTAGCTAATTGTATAAACTTCTATAAATTTATATTTAAAAATAAGTCTCAATTAGGTCCTACAGAGCTAAGCACCAAGGAGATAGCAACAAACTATCACCCCACAAAGCTAGCTTTAGTGATCCCCACATCTCTTAACACATGGGCAATACACAGCACTGTAATAAACATGAAATGCTAAAGCAAACTAGTTGTCCCCTGCTCTGAATGTTTGCCAATCCAAGCCTGAGAAGAGCATCAGGTTGCACCAGCCCTTCCCCACCAGGGGAGTCAAGGGAGCATATAAAGCTGAAGCTCCAGGTTCTGCAGTAGCTGGAAGCCTTTCAACATGGGCTGTCAAGCCCTCCTCCTTTGGCTGCTGTTCTTCTCTGCTGTTATTCTACCTGAAGCAGGTACTACAGCTAATGCCCCATGCTTGGTTCCAAAGAGAAGTATAGTTGTTTGGACATAGTACACGATCTTAAAATGAAATTTAGACAAATAGAGTGTTTACACTGTTTAATGCAATCCAACCACAATAAGAGGTTGCTGTGATAATCACAGAATGTATAATCACGATTGATATTAGGGAAGTTGGGTAAATATGGAGTGTTATATTTGCCTTCTGAAAAAAAAAACATAGCTCATTTGTAAAATTCTGGAATGAAATGGATACAGAAAGAATACTTGACTACAGGGCTACTAATAAAGGTCTTTAAAATGTTCTTTGGCTAATGTATTGATATTTAGAATTATTCATATTGAATCATAATCATGACTCTACATTGTTGCCATATGGGGTTGTACAATGTATAGTAATATCTTAGCCTGAAGTTATATAAATGACATTATATAAAATTACCTGGACTTGATTCATGAAGTTGAAAATTTGTATCCTTTGATAAAAAATAGATTAATCAATTTGATATTTTTGGCTTTAATGTGTATTCCACATCTTGTCCTCTGAAGAAAATTTTAATCAATTTCAGAACTAAACTAATTTAAAATTATATAATTTCAGTTACTGTGTCATAATTGTGACTTTGAAGAAAAATATTGAAGTCTTTTGATAGTTGTGCTAATGACTTGTGCTAACAAATGAAAATTTGGAAATGCTCTTGATAAAACAAATAACTTGAATATGATTATTATTAACTCTAAAGAAAAAACACATAACTCACCAACCAAAGAATAATAATTGAGTATAAAATTTATACTTATACTCTTTTTTTTATTTTACAAGTAATGGTATAGATATGTTTATGAATTATATTCAGGCATATTTATTAAAACAGACTAGAGTGTTAAGAAAGGTTTCAATGACTTCTTGAATCCTTCGGGTTTTTGGGTCTCATTTCTCATCTTATGTCTCAGAGAGGTTGAAAATATGGAGCATAGAGCCAGAAAGTCTGGGTCATTCACATCCTAAGTGGAAACTTTCTGGCTCTGTGGCCTTGAACTGCTTTTTAATCTCTTCATGCTGCTGTTTTCTCTCATGAAAAAAAGGGCATATTTATAGGATTATTGGGAGGTTTAATGAAATAATGTTTGTAAAATATTTGGAAGGGCACTTTAAGCATAGAAAATGCTTAATCGGTGTTAAGTGTTCTTCAAGTTATGATAGTTACAAATTATCAACTGTGTGTTTAAAAATGAGGAAAGATGAAATTATAGATTATAAGTTTCAAAAAATGACATTTTCCAGTTATTTTCTTTCCCCAAGAAACTGAGATAGTTTTCCTTTCCATATTTCAGTTGTAGTTTCAAGTAATAGATTCTATATGTTTAAAAATACAAAGCAGGACGGCTGGCCTTGTAGCCAACAGTTAAGGGAGCCAGGTCCCACATGGTTGACCACGGTTCAATTGCAAGCTCTGGTGGTTTGAAAAACACACTGGACATGTGTGCATCTGTGCCCAAAATCCCAACAGCATGGAGAAATGTAGAAGATGGGATTTCAGTGTGACTATATTCCATGGGAGGGGGGATTCTTTCTCCCTTTCCTTCTCTTTCCTCTGTCTATCTCTCTCTGGTGAGTGCACATGCCCTCTTACAACTAAAAAAAAATAATAAATATAAAGCAAGAAAGGAGTTCTTTTTTTCCAGTATTTCAATACTATATGGATAAATACTCCAGAGATTTCTGAACTATACCAAACACATGTGGATATTGGTAAGCTTTCCAAAGCATAGCAACTTCTAGAACTGTCTAAGAGAATTTAAAATTCTAATTCATTGTATTTGTTCCACTGTGGCAAAGATGATGCTTAGTTACTCTACTTCTTATCCCTGGAGCTGCCATTACAGCCTGTGACACTTCTGGGCTCATTCACTAGAGTTATCTGCATCAGTTTTCTCTCTACCTTTATCTCTCACTCATGTCTAGCTACCCCTGCAATGTGCTGTCACATCCCTTCTCTGAAAAAGAATCCACAGTGGCAACCCACTGATACTTGAACAATGCAAATTTCTTTTCCTAGCATTGAAAGTCCAAAAGAAAATAAGTCTTTCCTATTTATCCTTAAGCCCACTCTTCCTCCAGCACAGAGAGTTCTAGTGCAGAAAGTTCCTTTATATAAAAAGAGCTAAATCCCATAACAAGAGGCTGATTTCTGTTTACCCACTTTCCCTAAATTTAGACAACCCATTCTTCATGGTCAGCTTGGTATTCCATACTGTCATTTATATGCCATTTAGTTCGTTTCTTAAATGTTCCATGCTTTGTGTTGGGAAGATGGTCCATTCTATCCAAGATTCTCCAATCTGATTCAGGAGACAGGACATGAACACAGGTAGCCCACGTTAGTGGGTATACAATAAGTTACCAAGACTCTATCATTTGCCACTGGATCCTCAAAGCTTAGCACATAGGAGGTGTTTGTTAAACTCAAATAAATTAAATATAGACTTTGGGAGGTTAGATTTTAGTTGGAAAAATTAGAAAACACTTTATAAAGGCTTTCAATTTGGAGTTAATTTGTCATAATGGCTGGAATACCAGGTTGCTATGAGGGGTTATGACCAAGAATTCGAATAACTCAAGAGACATCAGAGCAGTAAGTAATAAGAGTCTTCTTTCTGAGAGAGGAAAACTGTCAATAGGAGAAAAGTTGGAAAGAAAACTGTGAAGCTGAATATGGAGGGTTTTGAAATTCAGACTAAGAACTTTGGTTTTTATCTGGTAAACAATGCAGAACCATTTCAGGCAAAAGAATGACACCAACATGGTTTTTTCATAAGTAGACAAGTGACAAACTAAAGTAGATACTGAATTAGGGAAACTGTTAAAAAAAATAAAAATCCTGGTCGTCTGTTCTCTGAAAAAGAATCCACAGTGGCAACCCACTGATACTTGAACAATGCAAATTTCTTTTCCTAGCATTGAAAGTCCAAAAGAAAATAAGTCTTTCCTATTTATCCTTAAGCCCACTCTTCCTCCAGCACAGAGAGTTCTAGTGCAGAAAGTTCCTTTATATAAAAAGAGCTAAATCCCATAACAAGAGGCTGATTTCTGTTTACCCACTTTCCCTAAATTTAGACAACCCATTCTTCATGGTCAGCTTGGTATTCCATACTGTCATTTATATGCCATTTAGTTCGTTTCTTAAATGTTCCATGCTTTGTGTTGGGAAGATGGTCCATTCTATCCAAGATTCTCCAATCTGATTCAGGAGACAGGACATGAACACAGGTAGCCCACGTTAGTGGGTATACAATAAGTTACCAAGACTCTATCATTTGCCACTGGATCCTCAAAGCTTAGCACATAGGAGGTGTTTGTTAAACTCAAATAAATTAAATATAGACTTTGGGAGGTTAGATTTTAGTTGGAAAAATTAGAAAACACTTTATAAAGGCTTTCAATTTGGAGTTAATTTGTCATAATGGCTGGAATACCAGGTTGCTATGAGGGGTTATGACCAAGAATTCGAATAACTCAAGAGACATCAGAGCAGTAAGTAATAAGAGTCTTCTTTCTGAGAGAGGAAAACTGTCAATAGGAGAAAAGTTGGAAAGAAAACTGTGAAGCTGAATATGGAGGGTTTTGAAATTCAGACTAAGAACTTTGGTTTTTATCTGGTAAACAATGCAGAACCATTTCAGGCAAAAGAATGACACCAACATGGTTTTTTCATAAGTAGACAAGTGACAAACTAAAGTAGATACTGAATTAGGGAAACTGTTAAAAAAAATAAAAATCCTGGTCGTCTGAACACAATATTATTTTTTTAATTATATAAAATATTATTTTAATTATATAAACAAAAATTTTTAGGTAGATTTTGGTGGATTTGGACAACAGCAATAAAGACTCTACATTTTTTTTCTTGAATGATCATCTGTAATCCAGATTATCTTTCTGGCCTGACCAACACACATCAGAGTGTTTTTCTGATACTCTAACGAGACAATGGGCATGAAAGTGCTTTGAAAAACATAGGCTCTATGGGTTATTGTTATGCAAAGGAAAGGTAAAAATGACATATCTGATTAAAAGGAAGAGTTGTAAGACCATGAACACTTTAAGGCAAGAGTTTAGGGAAAAGCAATTCCAAAACATAGGTTTCCAAACCTGGCTGCATAACAGGATCACTTGGACTATTGAAAATTCAGATTCCCAGGACCTGTTGTGCTGAGCCTGAGACAGTGGGTTTAGGGTCAGGTGCAGGAAAAAGTTGCCTAATGTTCGGCTATGTCAGGATCCCACCTGGATTCTAACACCACTGATACACCTCAGTTTGCTCCAGGAAGGATGTCAGAGGATCCAGAGGAAGATCACGGAAGGGACACTCTATGAGAAACACCATCCAAGGTACACCTGTGGAACAGACAGAAGGTAAGTCACAGCTAGACAGTCCCTTTGGGCAGGAGGAGGAGGGGACTGAGGGTGGCAGGGCCTTTAGGACAGAGGATATGAAGGCCCCAGGAATGAATGGTCTCCACTCAGCAGGTTGAGTTGCTCAGCTTTGGAAATAAAGACAACTTAGTTTTATTTCTGCCAAACAAATGCTCTCAAATCATTAACTTCATGGTTCTTACACACTAAGGATGATTATTTCAGGTATTCTTAAAAGGTGGGGTGCATAATTACCCCAAGAGCTTACTGAATGCAAAATCCTGGGCCCCTCCCCGAGTCTTGAAGTGCACTCCAGGAATCTGCATCTTTAGGAAGCCTCAACTAGAGATTTAGATGATGTGGGTTGTGTGGGAGCCACTTTTTGTGGGGCACTATCCTGTGGCCACTGGGAGACTGAGAGATGGCAGGATAGAGGGCAAGACGCCAACAGCGCTCCCTCATCAGTGAGCCTCAGAATTTGTATCTGTCTCATCATCTCTCTAATAACTGGTCTGTAAGTGGAGAAAATTTAAATTGCCAGCTCCAAACTGCTCCCTCTGTACCAGGGACTCTATCTGTATTTGCATCAGGAATCCTCTTTCAGGTAGGTCTTATTATCATTTATAGATGGGGAAAATGAGAGCTTAAGTGGCCCACACAATTGCATAGCTAGTGAGTGAGCGCGCTGAGAAACAAACTCAGAGAGGCCAGCCATGGCCACCGTACTCTGAAACTTCACCCTAAGTACTTCACTATTCAAGAAAGCGTTGTATGCCACTCCCGTTTTTGTGGAGAGCCAGTATAATGGTGCCCAGCAAGGTATTCAAAGAGATGAAATGTAGTTGCCAGGTGATAGAAGAGGACAGTAGCACCTTTGGAAATAACACACAGTGTGTACATTTGCTGTGCCCTTACATTTCTCCAACATGACTCAGTATTGATCATGACCCAGTGGAAATTACCCAAGAATCCAGGAGGTAGTTCTTAAGCTTAAATATCAAGTAACCCATATTTCTTAGATTTAGATTCTTGCCAGAGTTAGTGGGAGGATCCAGAAAGAAGTGTTTCAGTGGGGCAACAGGGAGAAGCAAAGCCTGACCTCTCTGTACCAGCCAGACCTAAACCGGTCCCATAGACTCTCACAACCACAACCAGAAAGCCCCGTGGAGATCAGCTAGGGTTCCCGTTCTGCCCTTCATTGATAACGTGATCTCCAGGAAGCTGTTGTCATTGTTGGTATCCTGTTTTTCTACTGGCAAAATGGGAACAGAAATACTCTTACAAGGTAGTTGTGAGCCTTACAGAAATGTCTATTGTAAAGGGCTTAGCCTGGTGCTGGAAACACAAGGAGCTCTCGATAGATAGCTTGTTATTGTGGGGTGGGGAAGATAGTGGAAATGACTCCATTCACCAACACTTAAGTGGGGGTGGGGAACTGCCTTTCTCCCAAAGACTGGCTTGCTGTGCAGCTCGTGGAAGGTTCTGGAAGGTGTTCCGGCCGAGTGGAAGTGTATTTTGAAGGCGTATGGGGCACAGTGTGCGACGATCTGTGGGACCAGAGTGACGCTCAGGTGTTGTGCCGGCAGCTGAGCTGTGGGACGGCCATCTCTGCCCCTGGAGAGGCCCACTTTGGCCAGGGCTCTGGCCCCATTCTTCTGGACAATGTGCAGTGTTCTGGGACCGAAGCCCATCTAGGACAGTGCTCACATGCTGGCTGGTTTGCCCACAACTGTGGGCACAGGGAAGATGCTGGTGTCTTCTGTTCGGGTAAATTTCTTTCCTACCTTTTCTGAGAATTCCTCCCAATATAAAATAATGTCCTTGTGACCTAGCATTTAATGGGTTAAAAATATCCCCTGTCTGCTCAAGTCTTCAATCATTCTTCCAGAAAAAGATATTTACACTGGAACCTTCTCCAAAATATTTATGAACCAGCTTAGGAGCCAAAGGTAAAACTATTGCACATAATGTTACATTTGAAATAAAAGACTTAGTTCAGCCACAGCACCTGCTCTATAATTTGTGTTCTTTTGCAAAACAAAAATGTGGGTCCCCCTTTTCAAAAATGATTAAGAATTTCAAGATAGTGACAGCAACTCACTAAAGCAAGGACAAAGAAGGCCCTTCAGATGGTGTGGTCCTACTGGACCAGATCAGACCACAGGTGAAGCTCTTGGTTCCCTGATTGATAATCCTCTATGAGTCCCTCTCCCCACATTCCTTTGCCTCTTGAGCTTTAGGTGGTCTTTTGCACATCATTTAGTCCTTATCTAATAAAATGATAATGTTCATAACAATAATAACAATGCCTTTCACGGTGCTACTGTAGGGATAACTTACAACTTTTGATCCAACAACCTGTCATTCCACAGCCTGAAAAGCAGGCTCTCAGGGATGCTGTGTCTGACACTTCTGCTTTTTGAGGAAATCAACATCCTAGAGAACCAGCAGCCTTGTTCTGCCCAAAATGTCAATAGTGTCTCCCAAAATGTCAATAGTATCTCTAATAAGCCAACTCGGGATAATGGAGCAAGGTGTGGGATCAGAAGGAAGAGAAAGAGTAAGACTCCCTCGTTGCTCCTCAGCTGCCAACTATGGCGGAGTTCAGGAGGTTTCTCCTCTACTCCCTTGCTCATTCCTCCCAAATCTGGTGAGCTGGGAAGCAGCCATCAAGCGGCCAAGAAACTAAGCATTCAACAAGTGTAGAGATGGGTCCTCAGAAAGTTAATGGCATGCATATTGTGGTGAAACTATGCCTGGATTTCTATTTGTTTTAATTTTTCCCAAAAATGAACTTATATTTTAATTTCATTTCTTTATGAAATTTTAAAGTCCCCCTTATATTTATTGCAGAAGGCTTTGGAGAGCCAGCAGTGAATAAAACATTCCCGTTTGTTGGGGCTAAGACTGCTCCTTGTGCCAGCTGCTGTTGGAAAGTAGCAGGCTAACTTCTCTTGGTCCCTGCTGTGGTTGGGACCTTTTCCACGAAAGTGACTGTATTGAAAATTGGTTAAGGGGGCAGAGGAGAGCTCTGGGCCATTAAACTGGCATTCCCAAGGCCTCTCACCAGCATGCAGGGTAAATGGAGCTTTGACTCCTCCAGCTTTCTAGAATCCTAGGTCCTGCTTTGTGACTAAACCATACTGAATGCTTTCCAAAAACTTTGTGAGTCCTCAGGTGGAACAGGAATGGGCAGAATTTACCTTTGCCTCATCTGGGTGCTCCAGGCAGCCTGCTTGGGCAAAAAGAGAACTCTGTCACTCTCTTAAACTACCCTCCAGCAGCCTGCAAAGAATTTTTCTACCCCAAATGTCAGTACTATTGAAGTTACGAAACTGCTTTCAATTAAGCATGTACAGTTGAATTTATTTTAATAACTTCTTATTAATTAATAATTAGTTGGTCACTATTAACTTATAATTGCTTTAATAACAAAATCAAAGTTGTCTATAACTTCTTCTCCTAGTGTTAGCTTTGGTTCAGTTTTATTTTTTCCAATAATTTCCTCTGTTTGTCCCCTCTATTGGTTAAAATTGATTGAATTTACCCTGTCATTTCTGATAGGGAGGGATACCTAGTTTCCTTCAAATGTATTTTAACAGATTTACTGAATCAATATTGTAATCTTAGCACAGCATATATTCCAATCCAGGTGTTATCACTCTCTGAATGGTTTGGTCTAACAGACTGCCTCAAAGCATAAATCCCAATGGTCATGTAGCACTGTCCAGTTTTCTAAGCACCTTTCACCCATTATCCCATTCTAGTCTTCCAATAACTCAGATGGGCTTGTTTTATGGCTCCTATTTTGCAAATAACGAAACTGATATTCAAAGACCAACTCAAGTCAAGATCAAGATTAAGTGCCTTGAGCAAAAGTCACACCACCAATATTTAAGCCTCTAGATTCCATATCTAGGGTTCTGTTCTCCTACTCTGGAAAAATTGCCCCCAGCCTTGGTAAACTGTGAATGTTCACAGTTGTCCTTAATGCTCAGCTAATAGTCTCATCCTTCTCCCCTATACCACTAAACTCTAGCAAGCTTCCCAGATACAGAAAAAAACCTGTGCTGAGCTACCCTAATTGATTTAACCTGGAGCCAACCTTCTCACGTTATGGAAACTCACACTCCCTCTCCTTTTCCTTAAGTGCTCTCCCCTTTGGTGATATTGAGAGAAGGTCAATAAATATTACTTGGAGGAAATGAATAATTGACTGCATGAGTAAGAGAATAAACATTAATAGATCAGTCAGTTCTAATGTTTCTCAAATACCCCAAACAGCATAGCCCAGGGTTGCCTGCCCTAAGCAGAGACTCTCTTTGAAATTCTTTTATCTTCAAATGTTATATAGATTTTTACTTCCAAGTTTATAATAAAACCATATTTACTTTAATATGAAAAATGTCTTCAATATTCAACATCAGATAACATCAGTTCTTTAGGAAGACACACCTGTTTAGCCTACCAGCAGCCCATACCAAAAGTCAGGTTGAGAAACTTAGAAAATCAACCTTAGTTGAACATACTAGGCTGTTCTTGAGCATGGAATTTAGGCTAAATTGTTTGTATTTCAACAAATATTGAAAATCATCCAAAGGTCTTTCCTCTCAAGATAGCATGCCCTGAACCTATTTGGAATAACCTCATATGAGATTAATTCCAGGATGAACTTTTTCAGAGTGACTAGAGCAGTGGGGCAAAAGGGGACCCTTCTGGTAAATGCAGGGCATTCTAGAATTTTTATGATTTCTGATAGAATCAAGATATATTTAATTTTCCTTTTTTCCTTGTAGAATATGAATATGATACTTCGGGAGGTTTGGGTAAGAATCACAATTTAGTATATCTTTAACAGACTATCCACCAAGGCCCCCAGCCCTCTAATTCTATCTATCAATAGAACTCATTACAGGAATTAAGGCAGGCGCAAGAGACAAACAATGAATTTAATGAAAGGACTCAACAAAGGAGAGAAAAACCAAGGAGTTCCACTGCCTCTTACCACTCAGTAAAATAGGAGCCCTTTGAAAAGTTGATGGAAAGTGTGCATTATGAAAAAAAACTATGCATGGATTTCAAAACTGCTTTGCATCAAAATAAATTTGAAATTTAATTTCATTTTTCCACTGATTTTTTTAAAAAACCATCTTGTATTTTCTCCCCCAACTGTTCTGTTCTTGTTGTCCAAATGTATTTTAGAAATTTATGAAGTGAGGATACAAATATGTTTTAATAAATAACCATTCAAATATGTAATGAAACTCAGGTTTGACTTTAAAATATCCTAACTTCAGCCTCTGGGACTGGAGAGGTAGCAAGTGCAACCTCAAGACATTCTATCCTCATTTAGCAAATTAGAGGGTAAAAAAGAAAAGCACACCCATCCTTGCATGTTAATCTGAGTCCTAGAATGTCCCCCTTCCTTAGAAGTCTCTTTATGGATGTCAAAAGCGATATACTTCTAAAAAGCACTTGACCCTTTTGCCTTTTTGGCAAAAAGGTGTTTTTGCATAGATAATCCAATTTAAAAAAGTAATCTGTAAATTATTGTGAACTTCCTGAATACATACTTTCTTACTTGTCACTTGTCAGAGCCTACTGAATATATTCCTCAAGGCACACTAGTTGAATGTCTGCTCCAGGAAGCCATCACATACTTGCTGATGCTTGCTCAATAAACTTGGGTGGGCTATTAATATTTTGCACAGCAATGATACCTCATTTGTTTTCTCTCTGCTCTTAGACACTGAGATACTAACCCCATTTCCTGGTGGTAAGTCAAAGTTTTCTAATTCTCATTTGATGTGGTTTTGCGGGCCAGATGCTTCAACCACACAAGTCCTACCAAATAATTTCATCTGCGAGATCCTCATGCATCTACTTCACTCATAAATCTCTGCAGTTTTTAAAGCACTGAGGAAGACTGTCCTCTTCCCCATTGTTTTTTGTATACTCAACCCCTTCCTACTCCTCTTCCAAACCTCAAGTCCATTGTCACTTCTTAGCAAAGATATCCCCATCCTTTCACCCCATTATGCACTCTTGAGACATTATGAACACCCCTCTTCTTGCTTCTTAGCACTTGGCATAGTTGGAAATTTCCACTTAATTTTACAATAACATGACTGCCTTCTCCAGACTCCAACTAGACTCTAACTCTGTGACAGCAAGAACCAGGTTGGTTCTGTCAACTCACAGTGCTATCTACTAAGACCCAGCGATTGCTCAGTAAATACTTGTTGCAGGATCAAATGAGTTGAGGCACAATATGTTCCTTTACTAACAGGCAAAATTTTTATATTTCTTTGAAAGACTGGCCACAATTGCAACTAGTGAATGGGTCAGGCAAATGTTCTGGGCGCTTGGAAGTTTTCTACCATGGCCAGTGGGGCAGAGTTTGCGATGACCACTGGGACATGAATGAAGCAGAGGTGGTATGTCGGCAGCTGAGCTGTGGGCGTGCCCTTGCAGCCCCTATTGAGGCCCAATTTGGCGAAGGCAAAGGTGAATTTCTGCTGGATGATGTAGACTGTACGGGAAAAGAGCATTTTCTGGGGCAGTGTCCTCATGCGGGCTGGTTCCTGCATAACTGCGGTCTAAGAGAAGATGCCAGTGTCATCTGTGCAGGTAATGTCTACCTCTCCCCCAGGGGTGCACGTCCCATTATCTAGATTGCATTTCCATTAACCCCTTTGGCAATGCTTGCACCTTTGTAATCCAAGTCCATCATCTCTACCACTTGGGTGAGCCGAAAGTAAAGACACAATGGTCATTTGAGAGTTTTGACTTGAGCTCAGAAATTTACTAGCACAAGATATTGAAATGGATTTTATCCAAAGAGAAGTAGCAATAGATACTGATGATTTCATTGCCATGACTAGATTTCAAAATCACTTGTGGAAAGGTAACATAGGTCAACAGTGATGTGAGTCACTCACTGTGTTCTACCTTTCTTCCAACACTGCGGTGAACGGAGATAAAGTTATTTCACACTAAAGGCATGCAGGCTATTTCAGGTGGCTAGATAAGAAGTTTATAAATTAAAATAGCATTAGTTTATCCTATTGATTACAAGTTCAGGCTATGTATTGTTCAGAAGTCTTTGACCAAATAGTAATTATCGAGATCGGTCTAGATGAAGGTTTCTCAGTTTCAGTATTGACGTTTTGCACTAGATCCTTTGCTGTCCTGTGCACTGTGGGCTGTTCTGCAGCATTCCTGACTTCTACCCACCAGATGATGGATGGTACCACCTCCACCCTCAGAGCTGTACAAATTACAAATGTCTTCCAGCATTGCCAAATGTCCCTCAGAGGAGCAAATTGCCCTTAGTTGAGAACTACTAGTATAGATAAAGAAATTTCCATCAAATATGTGACTAATATTATCAATCAATGCTAAAGATACATTTTTTGCACCAGCAGAGAAAAAAGGAAATAATTTAGTGGGTCTAGAGCATTAAACTTGATCACTTGCCAAAATTTCCATTGGTAGTCAATCAGAAAGACTATATCTCCATGATGGTAATGCAATCAACTAACTTGTTAAGTTAATTCAAACAGCTTAAGTATTTGATATGTGTCTGTGTCTATTTGGGTTTGTTTTATATTTCACTATGTTTATCCATCCTTTGTTTTTTTAATTATTTATTTAATTTGGGTTTGGGTTTAAGAGTCCAACAACGCATTCAATTCTATAAGGTCACTGGGTTCCTATGTGTGTTTTGTGCCTAACACCTGTTTTTCTCCTTGTGGGTAGTGTCATAGGTTTGCACAGTGGACCCTGCACTGTCACAGCTGGATCTAACATGCATTTCAAGACACACTGTGCTAATAAACACTTGTATGTCTGATGGTTAATTAAAGTCCCCTGAATGAAGGCAGGAAGCATCAACATTTTTCTTTCTAGGGCTTATATTCTTTTATTATAAAATTAATTTCTAATTGAAGCATCACTTTTTTTGAAGTAGGTCTATTCTTATTGTTAACAGAGACAGAATATTTAATTCTACATTAGAGAAGTTCATACTTTTGTTTTATCAACCTGACATTTTTCATTCTAGAAGCTGCCTAGCACATAAAAGATCAATAACAGAGACCAGCAGTTAGCCTAATGGCTATGTCGCTGGACTCCCATGTAGTCGACCGCGGTTCACGTCCCGGACCCGGTGGCTTAAAACTCACACCGGGCACGTGTGCGTGCATGCCCAAGATCCTGAGGAGAACAGAGGAGAAGGGACTGTGGCGTGACCATTCCCCTTGGGGGGTGATTTCTCACTTTCTGTCTCTCTGTCTCTCTCTGTCTGGCGAGCGCACGTGCCCTATAGCAGAAACCTCTCCAAAAAAAAAAAAAAAAAGATCAATAACAAAAGAATAAATAGTGGGAGAGATCAAACTGCCATATTTCAAGAGTCATTACTTGCCATTTCTGCATTCCTAGATCATTAAGATAATCCTACCTTTAAGCAAAAAATACTGTTGGACTCTTTAGTCCACCCACGAGAATTAACTTTCTTTTTATTTCAATGATGAGAGTTTTAGATTATTCTGTAGTATTGCTATTTTTATGTTTCTAATGGAACTGATGTTAAAAGCATTATTCCTACTTGTGGGGAGGCACCGTGCGCTATAGGAGAAACCTCTCCAAAAAAAAAAAAAAAAAGATCAATAACAAAAGAATAAATAGTGGGAGAGATCAAACTGCCATATTTCAAGAGTCATTACTTGCCATTTCTGCATTCCTAGATCATTAAGATAATCCTACCTTTAAGCAAAAAATACTGTTGGACTCTTTAGTCCACCCACGAGAATTAACTTTCTTTTTATTTCAATGATGAGAGTTTTAGATTATTCTGTAGTATTGCTATTTTTATGTTTCTAATGGAACTGATGTTAAAAGCATTATTCCTACCACCATGTTAAGGAAAAATGTTGGTGAATTGTTTGTAAAGCTCACATGACTGTTTAGGGGACATTCTTTCCTGCTAGGTGGGGATGCAGAGGGTCTGGGAAAAGATTATGATTAGCTCTTTGATGCTCTAACAGCCACCAAATTCTCCACTCCTCTTCCTACAGAGAATACTGAAGAATCTCTGGCAATGCCCCAAGGTAGGAAGTATTTTTATGCTGAATTTGCAGTTTCAGTTCTTATTTTGTGGAAATTTTCTTTCTGGTTTAAAATCAAAAGTTTTCTATTTTAATTGCTGAGTCAAATTTGAAGCCAAAAAATTACATATTTTGTTCATTTGTATCACTTTCCTGATGTAAGAAAACTGCTGAGTCCTGCAATTAGTAAACTTGATGGGAACGTTTTCAAGACAGGCTTGCATGCTAGCCACACTTTGGGATGAAAGAAAGATGATGGGATGGCAGCAAAAGGTCTGAGTTTAAGTTCTAGCTCTGCTACTTATTTAGTATGACTTTAGACCAAGTCATTTACCCTCTCTCTCTTTTTTTTTTAAAGAATTATTTAGGAGCCAGTAGGTGGCGAAATGGTTACAGTGCTAGACTCCCGCATGGCCGACCATGGTTCAAGTCCCAGA
Source organism: Tupaia belangeri chinensis (assembly GCF_000334495.1). Classification (NCBI taxonomy): domain Eukaryota; kingdom Metazoa; phylum Chordata; class Mammalia; order Scandentia; family Tupaiidae; genus Tupaia; species Tupaia belangeri. Next base: position 4,568,828 of record NW_006159577.1, on the reverse strand, counting down.
CCAGGTGTTTGAAACTCATACCGGACATGTGTCCATGTGTGTTCAAGATCCTGAGAGGAGAATGGAGGAGAGGGAGAATGGAGGAGAAGGAAGCATGGCCCTTCCCCATGGGGAGCGATTTCTCACTTTTTGTCTCCCTGTTTCTCTTTGATGAGCACATGCACCTTACCACAAAACAAACAAACAAACAAACAAACAAAAAACCACAAACCTCTTTAAAAAAAAAAAAAACCTTTTAAAAAAAAGAATATTTTATTTATTTTTATTTATTATTTTTTACTTTGACCAGAGAGAGAGAGAGAGAGGGAAAGTGAGAAACCAATCTACCAGGTCTAGGACTCAAACCACGGTCGGCCATGTGGGAGTTCAGCACCATAACCACCACACCACCTGCCAGCACCCACTTAGGTTCTTTTTGAAGATAGAGATAGGCCTTGGAGGCATCCCTATGCACTGATCAGCAATGCAAAGGCCATGTGGGAAGGTCCCAAGATCTTTCTGTATATGCCAGACATGCACTCATGTGTCCATTAACCAGGGCAGGCTGAGGGAGGGTGGACTGTAGCACCAAGACTCTGCTTAGAGAACCTGCCCCTCTTCTCTTGCCATTGTCCCTGATACTGTCCAAAGGCTTAACATCTCTCCCCAAGAATATAGCAACAATTTTCTAAATAGTCTACTACTTCCTCCCTTTCCTCTCCCAGCATATACACCATCTATTCTTGTCACAGAAACCAGAACAAGCTGGTAAATTGTGAATCCAGTCATTCCCTTTTACTCAAAGGCTGTCCATTGTACTAATATTTAGAATACTATCTAAATTTCTTATCATGGCCATTTAGACTTACATAATTTAATCCTATCCATGCCTCTGAACACTGGAAAAATATCTCATCTTCGATGCCTCCCCAACCCCAACCTTGGTCTTTTTTCTATGCCTTGAAATGAACAATATAGTTTGTGTCTTAGGGCCTTTGTGGGGACACTTCCTTGTACCCAGAATGCTGTTATCCCAGATTTTTCTTCACATGCCAACTCTGTAATCAGAGCTCAGCTGAATTTTCATTCCCTCAGAGACAATTCCCCTAAATATACAATCCAAATGGACTTTCAGTTGCATTCTGTGTATTGATCAACCTGTAGTTTTCTGTTCATCATTCTTATATCATCTGAGATGGTCTTTGTACTTTTCTCTTATTCTCTTGAACATCACTTTCACCCCACTCCCCAGAGTGTGAGTTTCATGGCAGCAGGAACTTTGGCATCTTGTTTATCTCAGAGCCAAGGACAGTTCTTGGCCCCTAACAGGTTCTAGATAAATACTAAATTTAAAAACTGGACATATGCATACTATTTGTCTCTTCTACAAACTCCTGTTCAAAGCAATGCATTAGTCATTAAAATAGTGGTTCTTAAACAAAAATATTAACTTCTTTTTGGAAAATTCCACTTACAGGCAATGAAAATTCCATTATGCACTTTGATTTCTATCTGCCTTCAGATTCCAAAAAATTAGAATTTAAGCTCTAGTAATTAGCTAAGAGTATTCTATTTATTGGGACCAGCAGTTAGCGTAATGGCTATGTCGCTGAACGCCCATGTAGTCAACCGTGGTTTGCGTCCCGAACCCGGTGGCTGAAAACCCATGCTGGGCGCATGTGCGTGCATGCCCAAGATCCCTAGAGGAGAATGGAGAAGAAGGGATTGCGGTGTGGCCATCTCCCCTGGGGGGTGATTTCTCACTTTCTGTCTCTATGTCTCTGTCTGTCTGTCTGGCAAGCACGCACGCCCTATAGCAAAAACCTCTCTCTCAAAAAAAAAAGTATTCTATTTATTTCTCATTCTTCCATATGGTCGTTAATCTTATATTTCTATTTTTTTGGACTCAGTATGCAGATATATGTATTTTATTGTCAATCATTTGAAATCTGCAGCAAGACATATATATATATATATATATATATATATATACATACAATATGCTATAATGACCATATATGATATATTTATAATGATTTTATATTTCATTACATAATTTATAATCATAATATAACATAATAATCTCATGTAATATATAATTATATCATATATAATTCTATTATTATACTATATTGTTATATGTGTGTAACATTTTATATATATAATACATGTCATTGGGTCGTTCAGAAAGTCATGACACATTTTTGCACAGAAAAATACATCACAACTTTCCTGATGACCTAATACAATGTTCGCTATATAATAATATGTAATGTAATTATAATTATACATTATAATGTTTTATATACTATAATGTTATATATAGTAAGTAACTATATATAAGCTTAATAGAAATGGCCACCAAGGATTCAAGAGGAAAACTGTGATGGTCTCTGGGCTCTGAAAGAGACATGAGCTGAGAAGACAGCTCAGATGTGGACATCCCATGGACATCTTGTTCTGGTCTTTTTGTAGGCAAGTGGCCCTGAGTCATCCAGTGGTGACTGACTGGCTCTCTGGGTATGGGCAGTTACATCCAAGGGGCTGTATTTCACAAAGAGTTCACTATATTTTACATTAAATTTTAGATCTGTCATATTAAAGACTTGTTGAAAATCAATAAGTCAAGTAGAAGTTACTAAATTTAATTGACTATAAATTCTTTCAATTTACTTGTACCAACAGGTGATGAAAATTCAGCAACTGTATTATCAGGTAAGAGAACATTTTGCGCTGTTTTCTCCCAGACCATTTTTGCTTACCCTTTCAAATACAAGGAGAGAAGTAAATAAAAGGGTGGCTTTTGAGTTATTTTACTGAATGGCTCAATATAATCTGATCCTCTTTATTGAATTTCTATGGAGATTATTTTTAGGGTGTCACTCCAAAAGGCTCACTAACTTCTAAAAAAAAGAGAGAATACCACTATTTAAAAAA
>NW_006159577.1:4554548-4565863 GCF_000334495.1 Tupaia belangeri chinensis | reverse complement strand
ATATAATATATACATACAATATGCTATAATGACCATACATGATATATTTATAATGATTTTATATTTCATTACATAATTTATAATCATAATATAACATAATAATCTCATGTAATATATAATTATATCATATATAATTCTATTATTATACTATATTGTTATATGTGTGTAACATTTTATATATATAATACATGTCATTGGGTCGTTCAGAAAGTCATGACACATTTTTGCACAGAAAAATACATCACAACTTTCCTGATGACCTAATACAATGTTTGATATATAATAATATGTAATGTAATTATAATTATACATTATAATGTTTTATATACTATAATGTTATATATAGTAAGTAACTATATATAAGCTTAATAGAAATGGCCACCAAGGATTCAAGAGGAAAACTGTGATGGTCTCTGGGCTCTGAAAGAGACATGAGCTGAGAAGACAGCTCAGATGTGGACATCCCATGGACATCTTGTTCTGGTCTTTTTGTAGGCAAGTGGCCCTGAGTCATCCAGTGGTGACTGACTGGCTCTCTGGGTATGGGCAGTTACATCCAAGGGGCTGTATTTCACAAAGAGTTCACTATATTTTACATTAAATTTTAGATCTGTCATATTAAAGACTTGTTGAAAATCAATAAGTCAAGTAGAAGTTACTAAATTTAATTGACTATAAATTCTTTCAATTTACTTGTACCAACAGGTGATGAAAATTCAGCAACTGTATTATCAGGTAAGAGAACATTTTGCGCTGTTTTCTCCCAGACCATTTTTGCTTACCCTTTCAAATACAAGGAGAGAAGTAAATAAAAGGGTGGCTTTTGAGTTATTTTACTGAATGGCTCAATATAATCTGATCCTCTTTATTGAATTTCTATGGAGATTATTTTTAGGGTGTCACTCCAAAAGGCTCACTAACTTCTAAAAAAAAGAGAGAATACCACTATTTAAAAAATATTGGAGATAATTTTGAACATAAAGGTTTTGTCATCACTTTTAAGTTTGGCCAGCTTCTCTGAGAGTATCCAAACTCTCAATTTTTTCAAATTTTCTTTGAAGGAAGATTCATGTGATTACATGTAACGTTTGCTTATTGTATTAGTTTCTCACTGCTCTTCTAACAAATTTCCCTACCTAGTGGCTTAAACAGCATACATTTATTATCTTGTAGTTCTAGAAGTCAGAAATCAGAAATGGGTTCTCACTTAACTAAAATCAAGGTTTCAATCAAGTTATGTTTATTCTGTAAGTTCTGGAATAGAAGATTGATTTCCTTGTCTTTTCTAATTTTTAAGTTGACCTGCATTTCTTGGCTGTGGCCTCTGTCTTCTATCTTCAAAGCCAGTAGTGAATGTCTTCTAATTCTTCTCTGTCTTTTCTTCTGTTTACACTTCCACTTTAAAAAACCCATATGATAACATTGAGGCCAGCTGGGTAACTCAGGATACTCTCTCTATTTGAAGCAGGTGATCAGCAACCTTAGTTCACTTTCAAATTTAATTCTCCTTTGCCATGTAACTAAACATATTCACAGTTCCAGGGATTAAGACATTCACAGCTGTATGGGGAGCCAATATTCTGCCTACCACACATATTTATGAAATATAGCTCTGTAGCTATATGCTCCAGTGGAACAGGAATGACATATTACTCAGTGTTTACACTGAAATATGGTGACCCAAATAGCAAGAAGAAAGAAGTAAGGTGTGACAGAAGAGGAGTAGCATGTACCCAAGTCAATACCAAAAACAAATAAACAATGGTTATCCATCTACTACATCTACCAAAGTTTCCTCTGTCAATATTCATCACAGGTCTTATAAGTAATCCCCACAACCAGAAACAGCACACAGTCCAGTCTGGAGAGCTAAAGAGAATATCGACTATGGAGCCATGGAGAAATTTTGTGCTAGCGCAAACAGAAATAGCAATACGAAAACAGACTTAAGGGTAAAATAGGTAGAACAAGTGAATCTGGGGATCCTGAGGGTCCACTCCATCAGACTCACAGGGAAAAAATATTAAGACTCAAAGCATATAATTCTCATCACAAAATACTAAATTTCTGCACTTGTACATGGATTCTGGGAGAAGGATGGGTATGACTGGGTCCAACAAGACTGAGATCAGTAGCCAAGAGGTGGTTGAGTATTTACATAACTTACATAGTGGTCACTTTGAAGTAAAACTACATCTTGTGAAATTAAGGAAGCCCTTGGATGACCACACCTCTCTCAAGTCACTGTGAGGAGCTACTTACTATTAATAGATGTTTCTTCATTACAGTTCTACCTGCTGCCATCTCAACTCAGCTCTCTCCTATAACTGCTGCTCATTCATCATCATCAGGTAGGACACCGCCACCTGCCACATACATAGCTCCAACATTGCTATAATCATAGTCAGTGGTTATGTCACCATCACCAGGGACTGCTAATGTTCCATTTGAGATCAGACAATTAGAGAAGAAAGGGACAAAAGGCAGTGAAATGGTCTGGATTTTATGCTGTCCAGCTTCACTTTATGTTTGATTATCTATCTTTTTAATGTCAAGGAACATGATCACAAAAGGCTTCTCATTTCACACCTTTTCACGAACGCAGAGACTCTCTGTCTCTCTTTGGTCAAATTAAAGTATAAATAATAATAACAAATAAAATTAAATAATTCTAAAAAAGGTAGCTACTGGAAAATTTTAAATTACATATGTGGCTCACCTTAACTTTATTAAAGTGTTGCTTTGTGCCTTGTCAATCACTATGCTAATCCTCTGGATAAGGAAGCTTCTATAATCCCCATTCTTCAAATGAAGAAACTCATGCTTAAATATATCAAATATTTTCCTCAAAGTTCAATGGAGTAACACAGACAATCTGACCTCAAAGCCTAAAGCTTAATCTCTGAACTATTCTAAATGAAACTTCTTAAAATTTTGTTCACTTTTCAAAAAGCTGACCAGTCATGTTGCCTATTGAGGAACTATGAGGATCCATTTGAGCTGAGGAAAGCCAAGAGTAAAAAGATGGGCTGATCTCTAAGCCAGGCCTGCATTTAATTTTCTTACTACCACACTTCTAAACTCACATGTCCATTACCCATGGGGTGGCCATTGTGACACCAGCATCAGTCTGCCCCCATGCCCCTCCCATCCAAGCTGCCAACAGTGACTCTCTCTCCTAGGTTCCCTTAGCTCGTTATCTGTTCTCAACATGAGCTCTTATTCCTTCCTGTATATGTATCTTTCTTATCTCCCCAATGACATTGTCAGGTTTTTGGGGCAGAATCCTTAACTTTCTTACCTTCGACATTGTCTCCAAATGCCCCTCCCCCATGCCCCCCCATGCACACACATACACAGAATCCTAGGAACAATATCTTCTGTCTAGTAGGCATTCAATACTTATTAAATGAATAAATAAGTAAATGCTTAAATAAATGACTACTACCTGACTGTTTCCAGTTTGTACATTAACAAGGGAACGAACACATTAAAATTCTTAGCTCTCATGTCTAAGATTAAATGATGATATATTCTAATTGTGACTGGCATATTCCATTAACTTGACCGTGACGGTACAGTGCTCAGAGCCAACTTCTGGACTACTAGATTTGAACCTGCCCTCTCCTGCCTCCCATCTGTGTGACCCTTACAATGCTTCTTTAATTCTTTGTGCTTTAGTTACCTCGTCTGAAAAGTAGGGACAATAACCACTCATCTCAAAGCGTTGTGAGGACTCAGTGAGTTTGTGTGATGCGCTCTGCAGAGAACATGGTACATAGTGAACAGAGCCCGCGAACACTTTCTCTGTCCTGTGGGATGACACCGTTAAAGAAAGAGGGGCTTCTGCTCCGTGGCTGCTAAGCCAGGTGAAGGGGGCATGGTGTTTCTGCTTCTGCTAATAGCCATTAGGTTGTTACCACTGCTTTCCTCAGACTCTGGACACTAACCACGGGCTTTCTATTTCTACACCTATTCCAGGTATTTCATATAAATGGAATCATATACTATGTGGCTTTCTGTGCCTAGCGTAGTGTTATCTTTTCAAATTCTCCCATTCTGAGTGAGTTTGTGTAAAGGCAATTAAATCTTTCTACTGGAAATGTGAAGTAGATAAATAGGGTCTTTCTCTTTATACTCAACATTAAATATTAACTATCAGGAGTCATCTTTTTGTACTGTTTTTGTTTTTTTCTTTTCTGACAGCCCTTTCAACTTCCACCATCCCAGAAGATGCTAATCACCTGGCCATATCGCCAGGTAGGTCAATGAGGTATAAGTTACAACACACGCACACATACAAATAGGTGTGTCATATTGTAGATACCATTTCCAGTATTTTAAGAAAGGATGAGTTGATATTCAGCACTAGGGGAAATTCACTTCCAATACATGTAGAGACACTATGTGATGCCCAAAGTTACCTGCAGCACTAGACTTTAAGCTCCACAAGGCAAAGGTTTTATCCGTCTTTCTAATGACTGTGTTCCTAATACCTGTCATAGTGCTTGGCACATTAGAGAATACCTAATAAATGCTTATTGAATAAATAAACGAATGAGCAAGTGGTACACGCTGCTTGACCTCCCTTGGGATAGCTTCAGTATTAGCCAAGAACAAACTGCTAGACAGCAAGTGGAGGCAAATCCTGCCACTCAGGAGACACAGACATTACTCTAAAAAATGCCAGTAGTCCTTATTTGTGTAAATATCCCTCCCCAGAGAGAAATGTTAACATTTTACATGGGGTAAACTAATGAAAGCAGATCCTGCTAACAAATTTTTTTTTTTAATCTCAGATAATGATAAGTTACCAACTGTCTTATCAGGTAAGAGCAATGGTTCCGTCATTATTCCTATGTATATGCAGCCTTACCATCCAGATGGATCCCTAGGTCATCCTCCACTGAGCCATCTAAGACAATCAGCGTCCTTAGAAACATAATGACTTACAACTTCTGCCCAATTCTGTAAGAACTTACTTTACTACTGCTCAGGACTCTCATAAGAACCTAGAGTTGAGGGCTTGCCGTGGCCTGGTGGTTGAGGGAGATGAATTTCACATGGGCTACCATGGTTCAAATCTTGGCTCTGACAGCTTAAAGACACACACATAGGGACCAGCGGATGACATAATGCGTACGTTGCTGGACTCCCATGTAGTTGACCACAGTTTGAGTCCAAGACCTGGTGGCTTAAACTCACACCAGGCACGTGTGCGTGCATGCCCAAGATCCTAAGAGGAGAATGGAGAAGAAGGGGTTGTGGCGTGGCCATCCCCCCTGGGCAGTGATTTCTTGATTTCTGTCTCTCTGTCTCTCTCTGTCTTTCTGGTGAGTGCACACACACTATAGCAAAAACCTCTCCAAAACACACACACACACACACACACACACACGCACACACAAACTGGGCATGTGTACTAACATGCCTAAAATCCCAACCTGACAGAGAAATGGAGGAGAAGGGATTGTGGTGTGACCACATCCCATTGGAGGGTGTTTCTCTCCCTTTCTTTCTATCTTCCTCCGGAAAGTGCGTGTGCTCTCTGCCAAATTTAAAAAACAAAAACAAAAACAAAAAAACACCTAAAGTTGATATAGGCTTCAAATGGGGAAAAACATTTTTAGGTAGCAGGATCACATTTAGAAACTTTTTGTCGGCAACCTGGACTTGTCTCCAGTAGAAATCTGGCATTCCTTATGAGCACATGGCCAGTCCAGATGCTTTGTTTAAGGTGCAGCATAGCCAGTGGCCTTTCACCAGATGCTAATTGAGTTGTTTTCTGACATGCGTTGTGTTTGTTCTAGGAAAAGAAACTTCAGTCCTAATCTCCATTTCCATGTTGTTACAGTTCTACCTGTTGGCGACTCAGCATTTGCTAGCCGCAGAGCAAATGTGCCCGAGCTCAGGCCGCCAGGTAAGTAAACTTCTCCATGGGTCACATCTTTGCTTTTAACAAACCACAGAGGGTCATCATGATGGGGAAGGAGCCTGGGGGAGTGGCACAGTTATGGGCACTAGGCTGCAAGTGGAAAGCACCGTTATGGAATAAAAAGAATCACCAGCCTCCAAGTCTGGGGCTATGATATTAGCTGGGCCTCTCAGAAGACTCGTCATTCAGTCATCCTCACTTTCTTGCTATCTCAGGGAAATATATTAAAGTGTAGAAAATATAGAGAATAAGAAAGCTAATCTCCATGTCTCCCTTATCCATACATGGCCAATGACTGTGTTTTGCCATATTGGTTTTCCAGTCTTGGCAAGAAATAAAACATAGCTCAATTTTGAAGCTCTCAATATACCCCAATAGCAATAGTAACACCACACTCTGTAAGGTTAACCCAGGTGGGAAAGTTTCAGGTTTCGATCTGGACATGTCCCTGAGCGCACTGAGCATGGATGTGCCTGTGATCCAGGGCTGGCTGAGGCTGGGGGTGAAGTACAGCATTGAGATCCTATTGGAGGTGCTAACTCTTTCTTTCTCTGATGGAAGGAATTAAAAAAAAAGTTTTTAATAGGTAACTTTCAAAACTTACCCTTATTTTAATTTCCACAGAAGACTTGCCAGTTTTGAGGCTGGTGAATGGCTCAGGAAGATGTTCTGGCCGAGTGGAGGTTTTTTACCAGGGTACCTGGGGGTCAGTGTGTGATGATGGCTGGAATCTAAAGGAGGCAAACGTAGTGTGCAGGCAGCTGGGGTGCGGCCCAGCCATAGCTGCCCCCCTTGGCGCCCACTTTGGCCCAGGCTTTGGGAAGATTCTCCTAGACAATGTGCACTGTAGTGGCGAGGAGAGTTCCCTGGCCCTGTGCACCCATGACAGCTGGTTCACTCACAACTGTGGACACGATGAGGATGCCGGGGTCATCTGTTCAGGTGAGGAGACTTTGTAACTCTAAATGGCCCATGGGCAGAATGGGTGGTGCCTTCTCCTGTGAGGGTTGATGTCTTCCTCTTTCCATACTAACTAGTTCTCTAGCAGTGGGCCCTTACCTGCCAGGGTAGAGTGGCCGAGGCTATTACTAAGTCCCATTCTACTCACTTTGAGTTCTGTATAGCTAATAATTACTCTGTATAATGGAAATAGGATGAAACAGAACCTGTTAAATCAAGCTTTAAGAGTTTACAGAGCCTGATTTGGGTGATCCATAATTACTTGATGCGGAGAAAGTCTTCCCAGTAGGTTTGTTTTTTTTTTGTTTTTTTTTTTTTTTTGAGACGTTTTATTTTTTCACTATAGGGCACGTGCGCTCACCAGACAGACAGAGAGACACATAGAGACAGAAAGCGAGAAATCACTCCCCAGGGGGGATGGTCACGCCGCAATCCCTTCTCCTCCATTCTCTTCTCGGGATCTTGGGCACGCACGCACACGTGCCTGGCGTGAGTTTTAAGCCACTGGGTCCGGGAAGCAAACCGCAGTCGACTATGTGGGAGTCCAGCGACACAGCCATTACGCCAACTGCTGGTTCCCTTCCCAGTAGGTTTTTCAATCCACCATAATAGATAGACTGAGAACACAGAGAAGGGTGCTGAACGTGCTCTCTTATACCTGGACTCTCCTTCAGAAAATGCTAATTCTCGCCTGAATGGCCCCTCTTCTGGGCATCTGTCTTAAGGCTATATCCCGGGCACCATTTGGGTGGGCTTAGCAGAAAACTCTACATTGATGGGCAATATCGGCAAAGAGGAAGTTGGAAAATAGCTCACGGTGCCCAGTCAAGTGAGTGCAACAATCTTCCCAATGAGAACTAAGTTACCAGGTAGCTGCAAGCAAGACAGAAACTCTTCAGTGGCCACTGAAGGACTGCAACTAATATAGCCTCTCACCTCAGAATATAGTTTACCAGGGCTATGCCCACTAGTATCACAAAGTATTGAGAGAAAGTCATCATTCATTTCCAGAGTGACTAGATCAGAAAAGCGTCACTCTGGATCTCAGTCCTTCCTAGTAAGCAAAGAAATTACATCAATTGAAACATTTGTATGATGTGATTTCGAGTGCCTATACTACTAGGTAATGCCGTGAGGGCATTCAATTCCTTCTTTTTTTATCCTAATAAGTGGTTTTCAAACTTTACAATCACCTGGAGGGTGTATTAAAACACAGATTTCTGGGGTACATCTCCAAGGATTCTAAGTCAGTAGGTCCAGGGTGGGGCATGAGAATCTGCATTTCTAAAATGCCTATGTTATGCTCTGGTTTGAAGACCACACTTGGAAACTGCTGTTTTGAAACCTAACAAAGACTGAATATTGCTTACCCTAACAGAAGCGAAATTATCATCCTCATTATCATCCTCCTCATCATTTTCACCTACACTGTTATCATCGCCATTGTCATCATCTTCATCATCATCACTATCTTCAACATCATTGTCATCACCTTCTTCAACATTGTCATCACTGTCATCTTTATCGTTGTCATCATCAGTGCCTTCATTATCAACATCATTGTTATCAAAACCATCACAATCACCAGTGTCATCAGAAACTAGTCTACTTAGTAAGTGGAACTTTGTGGGCCACTTCCTTGCTTGTTTTCAATTCGTGTGTTTTTGTGGCTAGTTACAGAACTTAATATATAAACAAGAATATTTGAGTACATTAAAATATCTAAAAATCTCTGGGTATCTAGTATTATGCAGTTATACAGATTTCTGTGGATGAATTAATTTTCTGTTTATAGCTAGGAGCCCAAGCCCAGGGTTGCATTCATAATCCCCTTGTTGTCTGAGAGCCACTGTCCTGATCAAAGCCCTCATCATATTTTGCCTGGATGACTACAGATTTCTCTTACATGACTTCCCTGCCTATGGGTTCCCAGTATTCCAGTTTTTATTTGTATGCAGCCCATTCTACCTTCTTTTGAAAAGTCATGCTTATTAAGGTATAATTTACCTACAGTGAAAACTCCTATGCAGCAGGGCCAGCAGGTGGCATGGTGTTTTGGACTCCCATGTGGCCAACCACAGTTCCAGTCCCAGATCTGGCGGCTTTCTCTGTCTCTCTCTCTTTCTGTGTGTGTGTGTGTGTGTGTGTGTGTGTGTGTGTCTGATGAGCACACATGCCCTATAGCAAATTAAATAATAATAATGGTGATGATAAGTAAAATTAAGTAAATTTAAAAAAAAACTACCAAGCAGCTCATACATTTTTTTTTAAGAAATAACTTTACTCGACTTCACTCATTTATTTATTTTTAATTTGTCTAAAGAGGGACAGAGCAAGGGAGAGAGAGAGAAAGTGAGAGAGTCACCAAGTCTGGGACTCGAACCATGGTTGGCCATGTGGGAGTCCAATGCCGTTACACCCCATGCCCCTGGCCCCAACTCATAGACTTTTTTTTTTTTTTTGAGAGGTTTTCGCTATAGGGCACGTGCGCTGGCCAGACAGACAGAGAGAGACAGAGAGACAGAAAGCGAGAAATCACCCCCCAGGGGGGATGGTCACGCCGCAATCCCTTCTCCTCCATTCTCCTCTCGGGATCTTGGGCACGCACACACATGTGCCCGGCGTGCCAACTCCTAAACTTTTAATAAATGATTACAGTTGTGGAACTATCACCCCCCAACACACTGAGGTATAAAACATTCCCTTTACCTTATAAAGGTCTATTTCTGAACTCCATCTTTTGCTCTACTAATCTGTATAACTCTCATGCTCCCATCACACTGTCTTCATCTCCATACTCTTAAAGTAATGTTGAAATCAGGTAGTATGGCTCTTCCAACTTCATTTCTTTTCCTTCTTTTTAAAAGTTGTTCGGTTAACCTAGGATCTTGTGTGTTTCATAAACATTTTATTTTTTCAGCTTCATTTGGGTTTTACTGACAGATTTTTTAAAAAGTATATCTTTAATATGTAAGACATGGTATTTTGACATAACTATAGTTGTGCAATGATTACCACAAAAAATTAAACCTATTTTTCTACAAAAAAAATGATTGTTGAGGTTCTTAATATGGATTGTGTTGAGTCTATAAGCCTATTTAAGAAAAATTGACATAACAATATTGACTTTTATGGCCCATCAAAATAGTATACCTTTATTTCTATAGATCATTATCTCATCAATATTTTGCAGTTTTCTAGACACAAATTTTGCATCCAATTATTAGACTTCTTTAGAACAATTTCATGGCTGGGGTGCTATTAGAAAGGCATTTAAAATTTTTTAAACTTCTATTTATAATTGTGGTTGCTAGTAAATTTTTTTTAATAATTATTTATTGTATTTTTATTTATTCATTCACTTATTGTTTTAATTTGATCAGAGAAAGACAGAGGGTGAGAGGGAGAGGGAGAGGAAATGAGAAAGCAAGCTACCAGATTCAGGACTTGAACCCTGGTCGGCCATATGGGAATGTCCAGTGCTTTAATCACCATGCCACCTGCTGGTCCCCATTAGTAAATTTTTTAAAGTTTATTGATTTATTTCTTCAGGGAGAGAAGAAATAGAGAAGGGAGAGAAATAGAGAAACATAGACCCCTTTCTTCTCATGCTGCATCAGACCCAGCCAGCCTGGCTCGTAGGCATACCTACACACCTGAGGTGTAGAGGAGGGCTGTGAACACAGGACCTTTCATGTGAGTCCAGAGGTGTTACTGCTGTGCCACCACTGACCCTATTATTTTCCAAAATAATGAAGTACTTCTTGTATTGTAGATATTATAATAATTTTTAATTTATTTACTTCTTCTTGAGGTTTTTTTTTTTTTTGCTTTGCTTTTTTTAAGTTCATTTCTTGAAAGTGAGATCCCAGACAGGGTTTTGCCATGCCATAGTCGTCTGCCCAGCCTTGTAGCCAACCCGGATCAGGGCACATCTGACATGATCAGGTCATGGATCCAAATCCTGGGCACTCCCATTTGGCTTCAGCATCTGCAGTGGCACCTTCTACCTGTACCACTTTGGCTGGTCCTTCTTGGTCGATAAACCTTTTTGCTATCAGTTATCAGATATGACTCTCAGTCTTACAGATTAGGAAACGGGTTTATCTGTCACATGCAATGGCATAAGAATTAGATCTCACATTACAACAATAGTGTCTTTAGTAGAAACTCACTAAACCTTTAGAACTGATTTCTTATATTACATTTCACAAATGCATGCTAGAAATTGGTTTGGAGTGCCAGAGAGATTTCCCTTTACTCAGCCTTAGTTTAGTCTCCCTGGGGTGCTATTCATCTCTAACTGATGTTTTCTTTCCATTGTTGCTGCTGAAATAACAATTGCATTTTTCCTCTCTTAGAAAGAGCAAGCACCAATGGGTAGATAAAAATATGTCTCTTTTGGGTTTACATTGACAGC
>NW_006159577.1:4534574-4540614 GCF_000334495.1 Tupaia belangeri chinensis | reverse complement strand
TCTAAAAAAAAAAAAAAAAAGTTTTAGGCAGGGAGATCTCCCTTCCTCTCTTTCTGAGCTTTGTGATTCATTCTTTAGGATAGCATTTTAGAGTATTCCCAATGGTCTGTACGTTCTTCTTTGAATGCTTACGAGTCCATTTGGGGATCTCTATGTTGCTGTCTCTCTTTGTTCCCCTTTAGGAAGCAAATAACTGTATGAAATCACATAGACAAGGGATTCATATGAATGACTGGACATTTTATGCTCTCCCTAAGTGTTTGGCAAATTTATCTAGGCAATGTGTTACCTGAGCAGCGTGAGACATACATAGCACCTCTGAGCAGATCTTGTTCCTCACTTTGCCTTATACAATATCAATCCAAACGAACAATCTTACTGCCATATTATTATGGGGTTAGTTAGATCAAATTAGTGATAAATTAGCCTGGCAAACTAGTGTTTAATGTGAAGAATTGGTGGGCAGTTTCATATCATAGTTGGCAATATGGTGGGGAATAGAGCTGGCCTTAACCATCAGTCATGATCCGCCTATGCAGTAGCCTTTGGATAAAGTCTTGGTATCGATCAGACAGAGAGGACTGTTGCCCATGCTGTGTGCCTACCACTGAGAGACCTGCTTCTTACCCAACTCTTCTGGGTTCCAGGAGCATCCAATTGGGGAAACACACCTCACCGGCATCCAATATGCATACAAATATGCTGGGGCATTGTTGGCTTTTCCATGTCATTTAAGGCCCGCATTTTTTCCCACAGAGATATGAAAGAAAATGCCTATTTTGTAATAGTGGTGTTAGAGCTGTTCGTTTGCATATTGATAGGCAGATATTTTAACTTCTTTGGACACTTTTATAGTTGCTTCAGTAGCCGTGAGTTGAGCTCATGAGTCAGTGAAATAGAATGGATTTCCCAGTAAAAACCATTGGCAGATAGAGAAACTAATTCTTCAAGAGTTTCAGGTGATGGAATGCACATCCCACTTTGAAAAATAGCTTGTCCCTTTTGACTCTTATCAATAGTTCTTGGACAGTAACAAGGAATTGGGAAACTCTGATGTGCTTTAAATATTTGTACTATATATCAGGGAAGTGTCTTCTAAAGAGTAAATAGAACCTAAAGCAAATGTAGCCAGCAAAGACGATCTACCTGTAAGTGTGTACACTGAGGAAGCAGTTTCAGATCCCAGGGAGAACGTGGAGGCTGGTGGATCTTCAACACCTGAGAGTTGAAAGATACCAGCATGGCAACACTATCGGGCTTATTATAATAAATTATTTAGTTACTGTTGTCAATGCATGCCAGAGGCTGGCCCCCTTGTTCTTAATCTTTGTAATATGAGATGAGTTCCCCAGTTGACAGAAGGAATCAATACTTAAAAAGGCTAAGGGTTAGGAAAATTTCCCTAATTTCCATGACTTGTATGTGGATTGTTTTCCACTTTAACTTTGCCTATGGTTTTCCCTAGCTTGTAGTTAAGTCTCTCTCAGCTCTTTCCATTAGCACTTAATTTCTTAGGAACGACTTTCCATACCTGCAAGTGGAAGAGTCAAGACTTCAGTGGCTGTGGTCAGTGAAGGCTCAACTATAAGGAACAGAAAACAGGTCACTCTTGGTAGGATGAAGAGAATTCAGCAAAACACTGCAGGAGAAACTCATTCTAAGACTAATATCTTTCTGAAATTATTTTTAAAAGTTTATCTGAGTAAGTCCCCATCATCACCATCAAACGAGATTATTTTATTTTCCACCCATTATATGTTCATAGTAAACTTATCCTTGAAACCTTTGCTCAGGAGAAACACATCTTTTAAAAACAGAAGACAAACTTAAGGACATCACACTTAAGAAAACCTAAAGGAAATAATACCAGTCTCTACAGATGAAAAATGCTGTGAATGCTATCATTCATTCAAAAATATTTACTGAATGTGAAGAATAAGTAAGTCGAGTGTCTGCATTTAAAAGGCTTATAATTCAGAAGCTAGAACAAGTACACAAATAACTGTAGTATGAAGTAGATTATAAGAAATTTCAACAGGACAAGTTCAAATGTAGAGTATATCTCCCTGTGGTGACCAGGAGATGCTACCTGAAGAAAAAGAGCACTAAAGCCATGGTAGGACTTCGGCATGTGGAAGACAAAGGAGGAGAATTCCTTTTAGGCAGCATGCATTTTGGAGGACAGCAACTTTGATTTTAGATATTCAGGGAGATGAGATAGCATATATATTTCAATTTGATTAGACTATCTTGGTAGCACATCCCAAATACCCGGATTTCAGCACTTCCCTATTCACATTATGCAGACTTCCTAAGAGACAGGGCATGAAGAAAAGTGCACTTCGGTCAAGAGTATTTTATATTGGCGGGGAATCCTGTGACTTCTAGTGGGGATTTTGTAGGTTTGATTTGTTTTTCCTTTTTTTCTTTCTTTCTTTCTTTTTTTTTTAAGAGGTTTTTGTTATAGGGCGAGTGCACTCGCCAGACAGACAGAGAGAGACAGACAGAAAGAAAGAAATCACCCCCAAGGGGAGATGGCCACGCCACAATCCCTTCTCCTCCATTCTCCTCTCGGGATCTTGGGCACTCACGCACATGCGCTCGGTGTGAGTTTTAAGCCACCGGGTCCAGGACGCGAATTGCGGTTGACTATATGGGAATCCAGCAACATAGCCATTATGCTAACTGCTGGTCCCCTAGGTCTGATTTTGTATTAAAGGCTCCTAAATATTCCATAGTAAAGAAATACATTTAATTTGTTTAATGCAGTATCTCCTGAACTCATAGGACCACGGGACCTGTGTGTGTGTACAGGCTGGTGCACAGTTCGTCTTAGCGTTCTGCTGGACTAGTGCTTCTGATTGCACAGTCTCAGAAAGACCTTTCACTATGTCAAGGATCCTGAGAGGGGCTGAGGACACGTAGAGGTATTTTTATTGTATTTCCATTTTGTTCTTATAACTGGAAATCTGAAGTCTCTTATACACTTCAATGTGTGTGTGTGTGTGTGTGTATATATATATATATATATATATATATATACACACACACACACACACACATTGAAGTGTATAAGAGACTTCAGATTTCCAGTTATAAGAACAAAATGGAAATACAATAAAAATACCTCTACGTGTCCTCAGCCCCTCTCAGGATCCTTGACATAGTGAAAGGTCTTTCTGAGACTGTGCAATCAGAAGCACTAGTCCAGCAGAACGCTAAGAGGAACTGAGCCCCAGCCTGTACACACACACAGGTCCCGTGGTCCTATGAGTTCAGGAGATACTGCATTAAACAAATTAAATGTATTTCTTTACTATGGAATATTTAGGAGCCTTTAATACAAAATCAGACCTAGGGGACCAGCAGTTAGCATAATGGCTATGTTGCTTGATTCCCATTTTGTCAACCGTAGTTCTCGTCCTGGACCCGGTGGCTTAAAACTCACACCGGGCGCATGTGCGTGAGTGCCCAAGATCCCGAGAGGAGAATGGAGGAGAAGGGATTGTGGCGTGGCCATCTCCCCTTGGGGGTGATTTCTTTCTTTCTGTCTGTCTCTCTCTGTCTGTCTGGCGAGTGCACTCGCCCTATAACAAAAACCTCTTAAAAAAAAAAGAAAGAAAGAAAGAAAAAAAGGAAAAACAAATCAAACCTACAAAATCCCCACTAGAGGTCACAGGATTCCCCGCCAATATAAAATACTCTTGACCGAAGTGCACTTTTCTTCATGCCCTGTCTCTTAGGAAGTCTGCATAATGTGAATAGGGAAGTGCTGAAATCCGGGTATTTGGGATGTGCTACCAAGATAGTCTAATCAAATTGAAATATATATGCTATCTCATCTCCCTGAATATCTAAAATCAAAGTTGCTGTCCTCCAAAATGCATG
This sequence comes from Tupaia belangeri chinensis, assembly GCF_000334495.1. NCBI lineage: Eukaryota > Metazoa > Chordata > Mammalia > Scandentia > Tupaiidae > Tupaia > Tupaia belangeri. The sequence continues at coordinate 4,536,726 of NW_006159577.1, read as the reverse complement.
CTGCCTAAAAGGAATTCTCCTCCTTTGTCTTCCACATGCCGAAGTCCTACCATGGCTTTAGTGCTCTTTTTCTTCAGGTAGCATCTCCTGGTCACCACAGGGAGATATACTCTACATTTGAACTTGTCCTGTTGAAATTTCTTATAATCTACTTCATACTACAGTTATTTGTGTACTTGTTCTAGCTTCTGAATTATAAGCCTTTTAAATGCAGACACTCGACTTACTTATTCTTCACATTCAGTAAATATTTTTGAATGAATGATAGCATTCACAGCATTTTTCATCTGTAGAGACTGGTATTATTTCCTTTAGGTTTTCTTAAGTGTGATGTCCTTAAGTTTGTCTTCTGTTTTTAAAAGATGTGTTTCTCCTGAGCAAAGGTTTCAAGGATAAGTTTACTATGAACATATAATGGGTGGAAAATAAAATAATCTCGTTTGATGGTGATGATGGGGACTTACTCAGATAAACTTTTAAAAATAATTTCAGAAAGATATTAGTCTTAGAATGAGTTTCTCCTGCAGTGTTTTGCTGAATTCTCTTCATCCTACCAAGAGTGACCTGTTTTCTGTTCCTTATAGTTGAGCCTTCACTGACCACAGCCACTGAAGTCTTGACTCTTCCACTTGCAGGTATGGAAAGTCGTTCCTAAGAAATTAAGTGCTAATGGAAAGAGCTGAGAGAGACTTAACTACAAGCTAGGGAAAACCATAGGCAAAGTTAAAGTGGAAAACAATCCACATACAAGTCATGGAAATTAGGGAAATTTTCCTAACCCTTAGCCTTTTTAAGTATTGATTCCTTCTGTCAACTGGGGAACTCATCTCATATTACAAAGATTAAGAACAAGGGGGCCAGCCTCTGGCATGCATTGACAACAGTAACTAAATAATTTATTATAATAAGCCCGATAGTGTTGCCATGCTGGTATCTTTCAACTCTCAGGTGTTGAAGATCCACCAGCCTCCACGTTCTCCCTGGGATCTGAAACTGCTTCCTCAGTGTACACACTTACAGGTAGATCGTCTTTGCTGGCTACATTTGCTTTAGGTTCTATTTACTCTTTAGAAGACACTTCCCTGATATATAGTACAAATATTTAAAGCACATCAGAGTTTCCCAATTCCTTGTTACTGTCCAAGAACTATTGATAAGAGTCAAAAGGGACAAGCTATTTTTCAAAGTGGGATGTGCATTCCATCACCTGAAACTCTTGAAGAATTAGTTTCTCTATCTGCCAATGGTTTTTACTGGGAAATCCATTCTATTTCACTGACTCATGAGCTCAACTCACGGCTACTGAAGCAACTATAAAAGTGTCCAAAGAAGTTAAAATATCTGCCTATCAATATGCAAACGAACAGCTCTAACACCACTATTACAAAATAGGCATTTTCTTTCATATCTCTGTGGGAAAAAATGCGGGCCTTAAATGACATGGAAAAGCCAACAATGCCCCAGCATATTTGTATGCATATTGGATGCCGGTGAGGTGTGTTTCCCCAATTGGATGCTCCTGGAACCCAGAAGAGTTGGGTAAGAAGCAGGTCTCTCAGTGGTAGGCACACAGCATGGGCAACAGTCCTCTCTGTCTGATCGATACCAAGACTTTATCCAAAGGCTACTGCATAGGCGGATCATGACTGATGGTTAAGGCCAGCTCTATTCCCCACCATATTGCCAACTATGATATGAAACTGCCCACCAATTCTTCACATTAAACACTAGTTTGCCAGGCTAATTTATCACTAATTTGATCTAACTAACCCCATAATAATATGGCAGTAAGATTGTTCGTTTGGATTGATATTGTATAAGGCAAAGTGAGGAACAAGATCTGCTCAGAGGTGCTATGTATGTCTCACGCTGCTCAGGTAACACATTGCCTAGATAAATTTGCCAAACACTTAGGGAGAGCATAAAATGTCCAGTCATTCATATGAATCCCTTGTCTATGTGATTTCATACAGTTATTTGCTTCCTAAAGGGGAACAAAGAGAGACAGCAACATAGAGATCCCCAAATGGACTCGTAAGCATTCAAAGAAGAACGTACAGACCATTGGGAATACTCTAAAATGCTATCCTAAAGAATGAATCACAAAGCTCAGAAAGAGAGGAAGGGAGATCTCCCTGCCTAAAACTTTTTT
>NW_006159577.1:4528504-4534234 GCF_000334495.1 Tupaia belangeri chinensis | reverse complement strand
GCCTAAAACTTTTTTTTTTTTTTTTGTTAGAGAAATTTCTGGAAGACCTGACATAGTTGTGTGGCTTTTCAGAATGTTCTCACTACAATCTTCTTTTCTTATGTTGGGTTAGGAGACTCCTGGTCACAAATTATTTGTACCTGTCCACAGGTGATGGACTATCAGCTCCCACATTCACAACAGGCCCTCCTGGCCTTCATGCCACACTCATGACAGAAGGTAATGTCTCCTTGTAACTTGGCTAGCATTGCGCTGAGTGTTTGCTGAGCATCTCCTATATGCATGAGCGGTTAGATTCTTTCACAATATTGTTACTCTTCAATAACCATAGATCACAGAAATGTCAGAAAAAGAATTCAGAATATTCATTGTAACAATAACCATAGGAGCCAGCAGGGGGCGTGATAGTTAAGGCGCTTCACACACCCACATGGCTGACCATGGTTTGAGTCATCAACCTGGTGGCTTGCTTCTCACCTTCTCTCTCTTTGTGTCTCTCTCTGTCAAATCAAAATAAATGAATGAATAAATAAAAAATTAAATAATTATTTTTTAAAAATACCCATAAAGGAAGATTTTATTTCCAAAATTTCACTCATTAATAAACAGAGCTTCAGTCCATACATATGAACAGGTGATACTGATCAAATGACTAGAGTCACCCAACCAGTATATGTAAAAGGCAGGATTCACTCAGACCCATCTGTCTATAAGATTATTGGATTTACTATGTTCTTCCTGGTGATATGGATCAAAGCTTCCTTAGAGGTACTAGAAAATAAAAGTATAAACAGCTATTAATTGCTCATAACTATTTGAAGCCCAGCCTGGTGATAGTCAGTAGCATACTAAACTGCAGTGCTGAAAGCCACATGCTGGTGCCTCAGATCCTCAACCTGCTTGATCTGGAACATTCCAGATGCATGCATTCTCCATCATGAGGGAAAAAAAATTATAAAGGACTATTTGAGAACATCATATGAAAATGTTAAAAATTAAGTTATTATTAGGCTATCTGCAGCAAAAACTTATAATAAAAGACTTGAAAGATAAAAACTATTACTATTATTTACCCTCCCTGCTCCAATTGAACAAAATTTTCTCTTTAGCTGTACCTAGGCCCTCTCATTAGCACATAAGCTCTTCATGTAGCCACTGACAGACTATTTCCTTGAATAGTTTATTTTTTGTTTGTTTGTTTTAGAGACGTTTTTGCTATGGGATATATGCTCATGCCAGAGAAACAGAGGAGGAATGATCATGCCACAATCCCCTCTCCTCCATTTTCCTCTCCAGATTCCAGGCACGTGTGCCCAGAGCGAGATTTAAACTGCCAGACTTGGGACTGAAACCATGATCTACTATGCAGGTGTTCAATAATGTTACTATTACGCCATCTGCTGGTCTTCCCTGAATATTTTTTAGTACAATCTTAGTAATGTCTGATATCCAAGAAGGATGTCATTTCCATTTACAGTTGAGTAAACTGATGTTTATTTATAGTAAAAGGTGGAATTACTGGGTTATGGGAAAAGTCATGATGCATTTTTGCATAGAAAAATGAACCATGACTTTTCTGACGACCTAATAGAAGCAAGCTTTGGAATCGAGAAATCTTGTCTTCACACTGAGGGTTCCTGTGTCCTTCTGGAATGGGACCCCTCAATCACATACCCCAAACAAGGCTACAGACGTATTTTTAAAAATAAACGGGGAACCAGCATTTAGCATAATGGTTATGTCACTGGACTCCCATGTAGCCCACTGCAGTTCGAGTCCCAGGCCTGGTGGCTTAAAACTCATGCCGGGGCCCTGTGGGTGCCCAAAATCCCAAGAGGAGAATGGAGGAGAAGGGATTGTAGCACCACCATTCCCTCTGGAGGGTGATTTCTAACTTTCTGTCTCTGTCTCTCTCTATCTTTCTGGCAAGCGCACACACCCTATAGCGAAAAGCTCTCCTAAATAAATAAATAAACAAACCTCTATTGTTATAGTCAGTTGGAACGCTATCCATTTAAACTGGCTTTTTATTATCAATGGGGTCTTCTCCTTTGCCTCTAACTGCTGAAATGACATTCTAGAGACCATCTCTCCTATAGGGTCATTACCTGTTCATCGGCAAATGGGGAAACAAACGAACAAACAAAACATTTAAAGAGACACAAAAATAAAAATGTTCTGTTGCTGATAATGTGTGTGGTAATATCTCTGACTTGACTAATATACAATGCATTCATCCTGGGAAAACCATGTTGTACACTGTAAAGACTACAATGATTAAATGTAAGTTTTATATATATATACACACACACACACATATATATATGCACATATATAAAATATATTTTCAAATAAAAATAAATCAAATGACCTGGGAATGTCCATTCCAGCCCTGGTGGTTAACTTGTAAGAGACAAGTTCTGCCTGTTAGAATAAATAGAAAAACCACATAAAATTAAGAAAGCTACAAAAAAAATTTCATTTACCATAGGTGATCTAAAGCCAGAATTTCTGAAAAAGTGAATTACCCTCATTGACCCATTCAAGAGATTTTCCTAACTTCAAACACTAGATCGTCAGCATTCCTCCTCTTTGTGCATCCCAGGAGCCTGGATGGAGTTGAGGCTGCTGAATGGCACTGGGAGGTGCTCAGGACGTGTGGAGGTTCTCATCCAGGACACGTGGGGGACCGTGTGTGATGACCTCTGGGACCTGGCCGAGGCCTCCGTCGTGTGCCGCCAGCTGCAGTGTGGCCAGGCAGTGGCAGCCCCTACAGGGGCGCACTTTGGGCCAGGCTCCGGGAAGATCCTGATGGATGACGTGCAGTGTGTGGGCACCGAGAGCCACCTGGGGCAGTGTGTGCACAGGGACCAGGCTGGGCAAAACTGCGGGCACCTGGAGGACGCCTCTGTCATCTGCACAGGTGAGGGGCTGTCACCTCCCAGGATGTCCCTGCTTTTGTGTCTTTTCAAGCACATTCAATCAGCTTTCTCTGAAATCATCGATCAGTTTGTTATTTATATTAAAGTGTTCTTTCAATTATCAGGTGCTGATGGTTCTCCAGCCTCTGTCCCCACCACTGAACCTGAGGCTACTACCTTGGTTCACACACTCCCAGGTTGGTCAGATCTTATTTTCTGAAACGGTTAGCAATTCCTCACCCTACCCAGAGGCACTGATAACTAAGCACTATCAGAAGGTCAAGAAAGGTGGAGGTGAGGAGTTGGATGAATAAGACCCATGTTTCATCACTGGGCATTCTCAAAAAATTGCTTGTCTGCAATAACTATCTTTAGAAAATTCTTGTCGTATTCAGCTAATTTATAAAACCAGAAATAACAAAAGAAGTTAAACAGAAACCAGATAATGAAACGGATACTTTATATAGACAAAGAAAGGTAAACTATCTGCCTGTGGATTCACATATTGGGAGCACTGACACCTTCCTTATGAACTCTGCTTTAATTCCACAACCTCAGAGGTAGCAAAACTGCGGGATGAGGACGGCAAGTGAATTCTCCAGAGAAAGAGAAGACAGGAAACAGGAGCAGGAAGGAGGAAGAAAGATTTTCCCTTCCATGTGTGCTTCTATCAGGAAGACAGGAATGCTGATTTCCTTAAATGTGTGTTCAAATGACTCCAGAAGGATAGAAAGCCCTGGTTGGTGGCATTCACAGAGAGGTCTCCCATGGCAGAGCACCGAGACCCTCTTCTCGTAAATAAATTTTTAAAAAGTCAGACTAATAAGTTGTTCGCTTGTCTGCCCTCACAACCAACCAACCAGTTTGATAAACTACTGTTTGAGAGTCCTTATTGCTATTCTGATCAAGTTGACCCCATTCTCAAGAGCCCTAGATAGTTTGCTTAAAGTTTATGAGACAAAAAAAGACAGGAGAGAAAATGTGGTGTTTTTAATTCCTATGTAAGTCTTATAGTCCTCACACTGACATAAAACATAGATAAATTTACAAACATGTAGTTGAAAATCGAATTTAATGGTTGTTTTTTTTTTTGAGACTTTTCAAATGACTCCAGAAGGATAGAAAGCCCTGGTTGGTGGCATTCACAGAGAGGTCTCCCATGGCAGAGCACCGAGACCCTCTTCTCGTAAATAAATTTTTAAAAAGTCAGACTAATAAGTTGTTCGCTTGTCTGCCCTCACAACCAACCAACCAGTTTGATAAACTACTGTTTGAGAGTCCTTATTGCTATTCTGATCAAGTTGACCCCATTCTCAAGAGCCCTAGATAGTTTGCTTAAAGTTTATGAGACAAAAAAAGACAGGAGAGAAAATGTGGTGTTTTTAATTCCTATGTAAGTCTTATAGTCCTCACACTGACATAAAACATAGATAAATTTACAAACATGTAGTTGAAAATCGAATTTAATGGTTGTTTTTTTTTTTGGAGACTTTTGCTATAGGGTGTATGCACTCACTGGAGGAACAGAGAGACAGAAAGAGAAAAATCACCCCCTAAAGGGGATGGCCATGCCACAGTCCCTTTTCCTCCATTCTCTTCTCAGGATTTTGGACATGCATGGACAGGTGCCTGGAGTGAGTTTTAAGCTGCTTGGTCCAGGACTCCAACCACAGTCAACTATATGGGAGTCCAGCAATGTAACTATTATACCTTCTGCTGGTCCCTGAGAGCTTAATGGTTTAACTGAATGTAGTGACTCCATGAGGAAAGAAATGTACTTTTTAAGGAAAAAGAAAAAGACAAAACTGACATATTATCAGAGAAATCCCATAATTGGTTATATAGGCATTAAAAAAATTAAATATGCTGGGACCAGAAGGTGGCATGGGGTTAAGGTTCTGGACTCATAGTTGACCACAGTTCAAGTCCTGGACCTGGCACTTTGAAAATCATGATGGATGTGTGTGTGTGTGTGCCTGCCCAAAAAGACAGTGAAGGAAAAGGGATTGTGGTAGGACCATCCCCTCTGGGGGGGTGGGTGGATGATCTCTCACTCACTTTCTCTCCCACTGGCTCCCTCTGTCTCTTTCTGGAGAGCACATGTGCCCTATGGCAAACCTCTCCCCAGAAAACTAGAATATACTCATGAAAGAGACTCTTCTCAAGGTAACTAGACATTTTTCTATCTCTACGAGTTCTGAAAAGTGGTGGGTGGGAGGTTTTTTGTTTTTTGTTTTTTTGCTGGTTGTTTTGCCTTTGGAGGAGAAAAGATTTGACAGATAGGTCTTAACCTACCCTCCCAATAATTCCTGTTTTCACATTTTCCTTTCCTTTGTGAGTTTTGGAAACATCTGCCCAAGAGAGACGTGCTTGCTTTTGCAATTCACAGGTGGAGGTCTATCAGCAACCCCACCCACAACACAATCTCTCCTCCATCCTTCCACAAACACACCAGCAGCTAAGTCCTGGCTGAAATTTGATGCATATTTGCACTGACAGAGAAATGAAAGGGAGCTATGTTTCTACCATATGCCACACACATCCCTAGGTGCTTAAACAGTGTCAGTACCTGAAACAAGCCAGAGAATAAGGGCTGTTCTCTTCTAACGGACTAATACACACTTCAGAAGTCACAAAGCTGATCTGTCTGCTTTGAGGAATAAGCTTTTACCTCTGTCTTTTTGTTGTTTGTTTTTTTCCCCCTAGAAATTTTTTTCCTAACTAAAATCACTCTAGGGCCATAAGAATAAAGATTTAGCAAGCATTCATTCCTATTTGATCTGTTTGCTCTTTTTTTCTTTTTTCCTCT
>NW_006159577.1:4497435-4528473 GCF_000334495.1 Tupaia belangeri chinensis | reverse complement strand
CCTGCCCCCTTTGGATTGAGCATTTTTATATGACTTCATTTGACTTCCATTACTGATTTACCTCTTTCTTCTAATATTGCATTGTTGACCCAGAGTTTACAATATGCATCTTTGATTTATTAAGTCTGCCTTCAAATATACTATATCAAGTCATGTAAAATATAAGAAATTTGCAATGATATACTTTTCATTCCTCTCACTGTCTTTGTTTTCATTGTAATATATTTTAATTTTACTTACATTATAACCTCCACAATACATTGTTATTACTTTTATAACTAAACATGAAAAAGTCATCTTTTGCATATACCTTTATTTTTAACATTTCTAGTGCTCCTTATTTTTCTGGATTTCTTACTACCTTGTATCATACTCCTGCCTAAAGAACTTCCTTTACTATTTCTTATAGTTTAGGTCTGCTAGCAATGAATTGTAACCTTTTATTTTTCTGAGAAAGATTTTATTTTATTTTTTATCTTTTTTTTTTTTTTTAAGACAGATTCGTACTGTCATGATCCTCCTGCTTCAGTCTCTCATCTGGGATAACAGAGCCATGCCACCATTGCCTGGCTCTTTTTCAGAAAGAGCCTTACTATGTTACCCAGGTCAGCCTCAAGCTTGTGATCCTCCTGCCTCAGCCTCCCAAATCACTGGGATTATAGACACCTCACCATGGGCAGCCCTTAGGCTGGAATGGGAAATTGAACCTGGGCCTTCCATGCAGTTCCAGGCTATAGAGCACAGCATCTTAGTCGCAGGCACCACTGTGCCCAGACTAACCTTTATTTTTGAAAGACAATTTTTACTGGGTATAGAATTCTCAGTTGACAGTTTGGGTTGTTGTACTTGAACTATGCACTTCTTTGTATCCTGGTTTGCATAGCTCTGATAAGATGTTTGCTCTAGTTCATATTTTTGTTCTTCCCTGTGTAATGTTTCTTTTTATTCTGATTAATGTCAAGACTTTCTCTTAGTGTTTGGTTTTGGTTTTCAACAGTTTGCTTATCCTATTTGGGGTTCTTTGAGCTTCTTGGGTATATGATGTGATAGGTTTTTTTAAATACTTGCCCAATCCCTCTTCAGGTATTCCTCCTGCTCTGTTTTCTCTCTCTTCTCCTTCTGAGAGTTCATTTATATGTATATTAGAGTATTCTGTACATATCACACTTGAATGCTTGTTCTTCTTTTTAACATTTCCTTTTTATGTTTTATTTTAATTATTCCCATTTACCTGCCTGTATATTCCCTGATTCTGTTCTCAGCTGTGTTGAGTCTACTGATAAGTCCATCAAAGATATTCTTTATCTCAAATATTGTATTGTTTATCTAGATAACTCTTTTTGGATAATTTTTTTTAGGTTTTTGCCATAGGGCATATGTGCTCACCAGAGAGAGACAGAAACAGAGAGTAGGGAAATAAGAAATCGCACACACACACACACACCCCAGGGGGAATGGCCATGCCACAATCCCTTCTCCTTCATTCTACTCTAGGAATTTTGGGCATGCACACACACACACACACACACACACACTCACAGCATTATTTTCAAGTCACTGGGTCTGGGACTCAAACCACTGTTGGTCATGTGGGAATACAGAGCCTTGACTACCATGCCACCTGCTGACCCTCTTTCTGGTATTTTTAATTTTTCTTTTGAAATTATTATTCGTTCATGTGTGTTATTCACCTTTTCCATAAAATCTTTTAACATGTTAATCATAATTACCCTAAAGGCCTTGTCTGATTGCTCCAAACTGTGGCTCAACTCTCATTATGCTTGTCTTGATTGCTATGTTTCTTGACAGTGGGTTGGTTTTGCATGCTTTCTTGTAGGTCTCATGGTTTTTGATTGAATGCTAGACATTATGTGTAAACTGTGGTTTACATGGTAAACTGCATAGGTAATATTTATAGCCAGAAATGAGCACACATATTTTTTCCTTCTCTTTTGGGATGTTAATGTTAGGGAATGAGTCACACTATCTGGAGAAAATATGAATTTATGTATTATTGTGGTACCACAGTCTTCAAAATTCTCTAGATGCTGGTGCCTTTTGCTTATGATGAGGGGTGCAGTACTAATGGATATCTTTTTTCCAGTGTCATAGCTCATTTCTGAGCGTCCATCTATCCCTGCAAACCTACACTACAGAGGGAACTTTCCACACTCTTGCACCTCACAAGCATAGATTACTATTTCTTGGGACAGAAATGGTTCTGTGTGTCCTGATCCTGTCATAATCTTAGGCACAGTGTTAAAGGACTATTTTTCTGATGTGAAGTAATTAGATGATGACAGGATCTCCCAAATATATAGCAAAAGGTATGCAAGTTCTTTGGAATGTAATATGTTACATTAATATGTCATCATAGCAATTGGGTTATCTTGAGCTAAACAGCTTTCATAATTTCTTATTAAATAACTTTCATAGCCTTTAATATGTTCATTAATATTGTGAGATTCCAGGAGGGGATCAATTGTTTCTTAAACCTTGGCCCCAAGGCAGTTGCTTCTCAAATTTTCCTTTGGGGCTATACATGTCTAGACAATTAAACTGAAGAAATTAATAAGAATTTCAGGATGCTTCACTCTCAGACCTTCCAAGCCATCAGCTTCTGTACTACAAGCTCAGCTTTCTCTCCTGATAATGCCCTAAGTCAACATCCCTGACTCCCAGTGAAAGCCAACCATTTTCCTGGTGCACTGGATTACAGCCTTTATCTTCACAAAGACCTCCCTCCTGAAGCTATACCCTTTGTGAGGCTGTATGTTTTTAAAGATCATAACCTATCTCACTGTTAAAATTCTGTGTTGACCTGAAATGCAGAGTCTTCAGGAGGCCCTCCCTGGCCTGCATAAACAAATGACATTTTTGTCCATACCCAAAATATTACCTATAGAATTTTCACAGTATTTTTCACACTCAATAAGTTTTATTTGAACAAATAGATGTTGGGACTGAAAGCAACAAAAAAGACACCTCACTCAACTTCCCTACTTGTGGTTTGTTCAGCACATTTTTTGATCATTACAAAAATCTTCCTAAACAGAATTCAAGATAAGGCAACATTAGTTGAGGGACAACATAGAAAGTTTTAATGTCATGAAATTGGTAATGGCAATAATAATAATAATAATAATTGTCTAATCATTAGCTAGAACCTCTATAAAATCAGGTTAAGACATCCTATCAGTATAAATGTTGAAGGAACTCCCCCTACCACCAGAAGCTAGTCCCCAGGTCCTTCTCTATTGTGTTCTCCCAGGACTTTGCATGGAGGTGAGGCTGCTGAATGGCACAGAGAGGTGCTTAGGCTGTATGGTGGTTCTCATCCAGGGAACATGGGGACAGTGTGATGACCTCTGGAACCTCACTGAGGCCACCATTGTGCACCAGCTGTAGTGTGGCCAGTCAGTGGCAGCCCTTCAGAGGCCCACTTTGGGGCAGGCCCTGGAAGATCCTCCTGGACAATGTGCAGTGTGAAGGCAATGAGAGCCACTTGGGACAGTGCATGCATGGGGACCAGGCCAGGGACAACTGTAGGGACTTGGAAGATGCCAATGTCATCTCTACAGGTGAAGGGCTGTGAGTTCCCAAAATGTTGTCATTGTCCATTTAGTTGACACTAACAGAAACTATTCAACAGTGCATTATAAATAACTTCATAAACCTTTGTCTCTTAACCAGGTGATGATAGTTCTCCAACCTCTAGCACAGAACCTGAAGTTCAAACTGCATTGGAAATGATGCTCCCAGGTAGGTATCAATTTGTGTTTGTTTTGGCTAAGTTTCTCCTTCTAGAAGTCCTTTCATTAAGCCATGTTAAACCTGTTCCTGATAGAGTAGTTCTAGAATAGTATAAATGCATTCCACATCACAGTTGAAAGGAAGGCTAGCCATGTAGACTAAAAGTTAAGGAAGCCAGATTCACACATGGCCAACTGCAATTGAAATCCTGGCCCAGGAAGCTTGAAAAATATGCTAGCAATGTGTGCATGCATGCATGTTCAAAAATCCCAACAAGATGGAGAAGTGGAGAAGGGATTGTGGCATGACCATGCCTTATTGGCGAATTTTCTCTGTCTCACTCTCTCGCACACATGTGTGCATATACATGTGAGCGCATGCATTGTCTTTAGTTAAAAAATAAAAAGGATATGTCTATGATAAGTTTGGAGTTGCAAGTAAACAGAGATGGTGATGTTTATGCAATGGAATGTTTATTGGATCAAAGGAATTCCATTTAAATTTCTCAGTATTTTCCCCAAGCTTTGTAGTCAGAAAATAGCAATTGTCTCCAAATAATTCATGCACTCTAAATAAATTCTAACAATAAGTAAATACTTTTGAGAGTAAAATACAACTTAAAAAAAAAAAAACTGAAGGACAGAGCCGATAGGTAGCATGGTAGCTAAGGCACTGGACTCCCAAGTGGCCAACTACAGTTTGAGTCCCAGACCTGGTGGCTTACTTTCTCACTTTCTCTCTTTCACTCTCTCTGTCTTTCTATCTCTGGCAAGCACACTGCCCTATAGAAAACTTAAAATAATAATAATAATAATAAAATAAAAAAATTTTTTTTAAAGCTGAAGGTCTGTTTGTTGATAGGTACAAATTACTTATTATGTATGGGAAGTCTTTGATTCAAGTCTATGAGCAATGAAGGTGCAACCACCAGCAGGAAATGATAGAGGTCTAAGAAACACTCATGTTTCCTTTGCCTATTATATTTGATCAGGAGAATATGGTAATTATTTCAAGTTTGTCTGGTGAGCCAAAGGAAAAGAAAGGTGATTGGAGACATTCACAAAGACAAATTTATCCTCTCTTTATTCCACAAGTTCTGTCTTTCCACCAGCTTCACCAACAAATCTTTCTACTTGCTCCTTAACCTTGTTGAGGATATTCTACACACCTCTACATGGTTAATTGAAAAATGAAACAGTCACATGGCTTGCCCTTTCACCTGTCTCATTTTTTCTTTTCTTTTCTTTTTTTTTTTTCCTTGTTTTGTTTTGTTTGAGAGTTTTTTGCTATAGGGCATGTGCACTCTTGGGAGAGAGAGACAGAAAGTGAGAAATCACCCTCCCAAGGGGGATGGCCACACCACAATCCCTTTTTCTCTATTCTCCTATTGGGATTTTGGGCATGCATGCACACATGCCCAACATGAGTTTTAAGCCCCCAGATCCAGGACTCAACTATATGAGAGTCCAGTGACATAACCATTATGCAATCTGCTGGTCACTTACCTGCCTCATTCTTAACAATCTCATGGCTCAGCTGTTGTTGAGAGTCTGATCATCAATTTGATCAAACTGATTCCATGGTCAGTAGATTTTTTTTAAATTAGGCAAAATGAAGGGAAATTCATGTCCAGAATTTTTAGAGAATACACATCCTATCCAGTTTCTAGGTGGAAATTGAAACTTCTTTTTAATATCATGTCTACATGACATGGACATTCTGGATATTTTCTGAAAAGAAACAAGAGTCATGGGAGCCAGTGAATTTCAGAACTGGTTTTTTTTATACATTTAAACACCTGGAATCCTGGAATAAATCTCAAAGATGTTAAATTTCTCCATCCTAGTGCAATAACTGAATGATCGGGAGGAGGGGTAAGTGGGTGGGGAATGGAACTCCCCTTCCTTCCCTAGCCTTTTTTTCTGATGGAGCAGTCATGAATTGGCACTGTATATGGCCGTCTCAAAGGGAGAAATCAATAAATGCTATTCCTCTTATCACCATCTGAAATTCGAACAATTTGAGAAATTTAATAAAAAGAAATGGTAACCGGAGGCCAACATGGCACAAAAGCTCAGGTTGAGGAATGTAGCTCAGCATGAGAGCCAAAAGACTTGGCCCTGAACCCCAGAGTGAGATATTCTACCCCAAAACAGGGTGGGAGGTCTGTGGAAGGTATAGAAGTGGCTCTAAGCTCTCTGAGAACAGGCTGGCTCCCATGGTGAAAAAAAAAAAAAAAAAGAGCAGAATTGGGCTACACCGCACATGAGCATTCTTTAAAATGTTCTAATCAGGGGAACCAGCAGTTAGCGTAATGGCTATGTCGCTGGACTCCCACATAGTCGACCGTGGTTCATGTCCCGGACCCGGTGGCTTAAAACTCACGCTGGGCGCGTGTGCGTGCGTGCCCAAGATCCCAAGAGGAGAATGGAGGAGAAGGGATTGCGGCGTGACCATCCCCCCTGGGGGGTGATTTCTCGCTTTCTGTCTCTATGTCTCTCTCTGTCTGTCTGGCGAGCGCATGCGCCCTACAGTGAAAATCTCTCAAAAAAAAAAAAATGTTCTAATCAGTCACATCTCCATTCTCCTCCTAGGTAAAGTAAGAAAGGGATGAGGAGGAGCCAGCATGGCATGGAAGGAAACATCGAGAGGGGGAAAATCATCATTTCCTGATACTAACTAAGCACAGCCTTCCTGTTGTTCTTGTTTGTGAACATTCTCCTTCTTTCTAATTCTCCACACTCATAGGGCATACATCGTCAGCCACTCTTCCTTTCTCTGAATCTGCTGCCCTTCATTTGACACCCAGGCCAGGTGAGTCTTTATATTAAGTTATTTAGTGCTTGCTCTTAAAAGAGAGAGAGAGAGTATACAAAAAGTGAATGGTAGAGTCTTAGGCACGTGTTTATATTCAGGAGAGCCTACATCATTAAACCATAGATTATAGGTGAGAGGCTCAATATAAGATTAGAAGACCTTAAGATTGATATGGATATTAACATTCTGGATATCAGGACATGGCTTAACTATTAGCTGCAACATACAGTCAAGCGTTATACAAGTTGCCATAAATCTATTGATATTTTACACATCTCTCTCCTTGAGTTCCACACATGAAATTACTTTATGCATAAAATGACCTTGTTTGGAGCACCGTTGGGTCCTTCCAGAAACTTCTAGCATAGAATTCAGTATATAACTACCTTTTTCTAAGGAGAGGTTTAAACAGAAGGTTGGTCCTTTGAAATTGAAGATCAGCATGGCTCAGACTCTTGGCTGTACATGTGACACAGGCTTATGTGATAAACAGACTCAGATCCAAAAAGAATGAAAGAAATATCTCTGACATCAGAAAGCCAGTCACCAGCACCCCTCTTCTTTGTGCCCCCACCTACCTCAAGGAGCCTGGATGGAGGTGAGGCTGCTGAATGGCACTGGGAGGTGCTCAGGACGTGTGGAGGTTCTCATCCAGGGCTTGTGGGGGACTGTGTGTGATGACTTCTGGGACCTGGCTGAGGCTGCCGTCGTGTGCCGCCAGCTGCAGTGTGGCCAGGCAGTAGCAGCCCCTACAGGAGCCCACTTCGGAGCAGGCTCTAGGAAGATCCTGCTGGACGACATGCAGTGTGAAGGCACTGAGAGTCACCTGGGGCAGTGCGTGCACAGCAGCCAGGCTCAGCTCAACTGTGGGCACCTGGAGGATGCAGGTGTCATCTGTGCAGGTGAGGGGCTGTTACCACTCAGAACTTCCCCATTGTCTATTCGGGCAACACTAACAGAAGCCATTGAACAATACAGTATACATTCATAGACTTTGATCTCTTGATCAGGTGCTGCAGATTCTCCAAGTCCTACCACAAAGCTTGAAGCTGCATCTTCATCAGACACTCTCCTAGGTTGGCCCAACTTTTGGGTAGTTTGTGTTGGATAAGTTTTTCCTTCTAGACATGATTTTGTTAAGTTATGATAGAACTAAAAGAATTAAAACCCATTCCACATCACAATTAAAGGGATACATTTGGGTCAATTCTAGATAATCATTAAGAATAAATGGATGGGGACCAGCAATTAGCGTAATGGCTATGTCACTGAACTCCCATTTAGTCAACTGCGGTTTGAGCCCCAGACGCAGTGGCTTAAACTCACTATGGGTTCGTGTGCGTGCGTGCCCAAGATCCCGAGGAGAATGGAGGAGAAGGAATTGTGGCATGGTCATCCCCACTCAGGGGGACGATTTCTCACTTTCTGTCTCTCTGTTTCTCTCTGTCTTCCTGGCAAGTGCATGCGCCCTATAGCAAAAAACTCTCAAAAAAAAAAAATAGAAGAAAAATGGATGGAAATATTTAGGTAATGGAATATGTATTGCGTGAAATGGAGTCCATTAAAATTTCTTAATCTTTTATTCTAAGAGTTGTTGTTAGAAAAATCAATTATATCCAAATAATCCATGAGCTCTAATCTAATTTGTGAAACTCTGACATTTTCCACACTCCTGTATGGCTGTTACTTCCTCTGGA
Organism: Tupaia belangeri chinensis; assembly: GCF_000334495.1. NCBI lineage: Eukaryota > Metazoa > Chordata > Mammalia > Scandentia > Tupaiidae > Tupaia > Tupaia belangeri. The sequence continues at coordinate 4,520,206 of NW_006159577.1, read as the reverse complement.
TATCATTGCTTTTATGTTTTTTCAGAAATATTCAACTCATATTCTCAGAAGTTATTTGAGTATGGTACTGTAAATAATATTTAGATTTTAGGATGTTGATTTCTTTTGGCCATCAGGTGCTGACAATTCTCCAGACCCCACTCCAGCCACACAGCCTGCCCTTATCACCCCATCATACACACAGACAGGTCAGTCTCTTGCTTGGTTCTTTTGCTTTCCCTCTTAGATTGCTCCTTTCTTAAGCCAACATAGCAGGGCTTTTGCATTGCATGATTTCTAGGGCATCATCCTCCTAGAATGCATTTTGTGAATGGAATCTTCATGTAGAAGGTCACATGTCTTATATGAATGGTGGTCCCTAGAGTCATGCAACTTAGTAGCCCTGCATGGTTGAGTCACTCCAGGAGTAAAAGAGTTAACAGCCCTTCCACATCATATCACCTCACACAGAGGTGCACAGAGCAGAAGAGGAAACAAGTTTCTCACTCATGATATGGACTTTTATAATGGTTTCTGATTTACCTAAACAATGCCTACACTTGGGAATGTTGAGCTGTCTCTAAATGGCTCAGGAGCTCATCCAATTGAAATAACATCAGTTAGAATTGAATGTTAATGTATCTCCCAAGTGATACTAATGGTGACCAAAATAGGTTTTAAAAGCTGCATATGGATTCATAAATCTCTAGACACTTTTATCATAACATCCTCTTAATTCAGAGAATCTGAATAATGTAGAAACAAATAAATTATTGGAATGGAAGGCAGAAAACATGTAAAAATGAACAACTCCTCCATCTGAAGGTATTTGATAGGAGAACAGTGAAGCCTTTCTTTCCAATAAACGATAACAGTGATAACAAAACTAATATGGTTGGTAAAATTCCCACTGGTGGGGGCCGCACACTCAAGGTATCCCCTTCTTGACCTTAGCTAAAGCTGACTGCCGACTGTTTCACTGTCAGAAAAATAACTGTACATTTCTTATGTATTAATATTGAGTCTACATTGTACCATATGGCCTATAGAAAAAAGAAACCAATTATATATTGGGGTGTCAAAAAAGTCATGACGTATTTTTTTCTGTGCAAAAATGCCTTATGACTTTTCTGACAACCCAATCATTGTCTCTTTTTCTACGTCAACACATTTTAAACAACCAGTTTGATGATTTAGCCATTCTGGACAATCTAATTCCAAATGATTTAAATTGATCACAATAATAAAGTGACTATTCAATTGTTTTTATTTGTATAGATATATAAAGAATATTATAAATGTATCAAACCCACTAATAAATATTAAGAATAGTTTCATGAATCCCTGGGTATCCACTACTGAGTTTTACCGAATCCGAACATTTTACCCTAATTGTTTGAGATCCTTTATAAAGAGAAATGATACAATACCTGATTGCTGTTGTAGGAGTTAATAAAATAAAAATGGGGCTGTTTTCATATCCCGTGGAAGCCTCATATGGCTGGGCTCACGCTACTCAGAACTTATGTACAACCAGATCCAGATGGGAGCCAGAATGTTTCGACATTTCACGACATTTCATTGACTGCCATGGCCTGGATATAGAATATCTAGATTATTTCTAAAAAGAGAGAGAGAGAGAGAGAGAGGGAAAAATTCACAAATGGTTTTGTAGATACTTAGAGAACTGGGCATACTAACCAAGGGTACGTCTTCAAAAATGCCAACTTTCCATCCCACTGTAGAGCCCACATTCTAGATGAACGAGTGTGGCAGGGAATAACACACAGGGAGCCAATGAAAACACAGACAGGACAGATTTGGGCCCAGTTTTTCTCCTTGAGCTTGTTTTCAGAAGTTTTCTCTTCTGTACATGACGAGGGGGTATGTACCAGTGAACACGGCCTCTGTTTTGCACTCACAGGTAAAGGACTGTCAGCAACCGTGCCCACCACAGAACCTGCTATACTTTCCCCAACGCCCACTCCAGCAGGTCAGTTGGCATTTGTTCTACAGGACATGGGAAAAGGAGCAATGTGTCATGTGCTGAGCTAGTGCCCTCCCAGACCTGAACCACACTGAGTGCTGACCAGATCCCTGTGAATATGGGTACTTACCTCTGGAGAAGCTAGTCAGGAACTGAGACTGCACATTTGACTGTGACCTTGAGAGTCTGTCTGTTTTTGAAACTTCATCATTTCAAACCTGGGTTTAGGGGTATGCTAACTAGTAGGAATGCCTCTGTTTATCCCTGCTAACAGGTGATGGATTATCTGCAACCATAACCACAAGAGAACCTGTGGCCCTGAAATCCACATCCATGGCCCTGGCAGGTAAGTCCTTGAAAAAATGAAGCAAGGAGCTAACATTTATGGAACATCCAAAACATGCTAAACAGAGAATCAGATCTTTGCATAGGACTGACACTTCAAGAGGTAAGTGTATGACCTTGAACAGATTACTTGAACTCCGTGAGTCACAATTTCTTTATTAGCAAAAAGGAAAAAATAAATGAACTAATATCAAAGACTTGTTAGACTTAGTTAAGATCAAACTTGTAAAGCACTCTAATAGTGCTTGTAATGTAGTAAAATTCATGAACTCTTAGAACTATCATCATCATTGTAATCACTATCTTGTAGCATATGGAAGATACGAGCATATGGAACCAGTATAAGAGACTAATATAACAGGATCAAGGCAATATCTTAATACCAAAAAACCTGTCTCCAGTATCTCTCCTTGTTGTGACTCCTCAGGGGCCCAGATGGAGGTGAGGCTCCTGAATGGCACTGGGAGGTGCTCAGGACGTGTGGAGGTTCTTATCCAAGGCACATGGGGGACTGTGTGTGACGACCTCTGGGACCTGGCCGAGGCCACTGTTGTGTGCCGTCAATTGCAGTGTGGCCATGCAGTGGCAGCCCCCACAGGAGCCCACTTCGGGGCAGGCTCTGGGAAGATCCTGTTGGACGACGTACAGTGTGAGGGCAGCGAGAGCCACCTGGGGCTGTGCGCATACAGGGGCCAGGCCCAAATCAACTGTGGACACCAGGAGGATGCCAGTGTCATTTGCTCAGGTGAGTGCATGGCTGTCAGTCCTCACTTGGATGCAAAATCTTACCTCCCAGTACTCCCTACAGAATCAGTATTATGGATAATGTAAATGGCAGAGTGCAGATGGTAGATGTTCTTTCTTAACTGATAGGTGCCAGGTTTTCGATCCGTTTCCAACAGGTAGGACCAACTTATCTTTGTTAACCAGATGAAACCCTCATGACTGTTTTCTACTGAGCTTGACTGAGAGCCTCCTTGTCCTCTCTCCATTCATCTTCCAAGGTATCTACCTAACCTCCCTGAGGAAAGCAGTGTGCTCTAAGTAGCCTCTGTGGCATATTCTCAACTGCCCAGATCTCACTGCAAAGACTGAAATTGTGTACCTTTTCACCAACAAAAAGCAGCATCTGACCTCACTGATTTGCACAAACATGTGGGAACCTCTCTGTATATATAGAAGAGAAAAAAAAATAGCACTGAGTGTATTAGTCCCCATCCGTGTTAGGGCTAGTTCCATTTTCATGCCCTTTACTGCATATGTAAGTTGAAAGTTGTAGAATTATCAATTAGCACTTATCTATGGCATCTGTAACACTCAAATTACCAGCCCCCAAGCAATGAAACCACACCATTAACAAAGTAAGTAAGCCTACTTAGTCAATTTAAGAAAACGTTACTCTGATTCAGAACACTTGATATTTACAACTTGCCTCATATACATGATTTAGTTTGATCCTCACTATAGCCAATAAAATTGTCGCTAAGAAGACTATCTCCATTGTCCAGAAGATAAAACCAAAGTTCAAATAAGCAAGGGGCTTTATTTATTTTTCTTACACCTTGCCTGGTGTACACATTTAGAAAACATGTTGATTAGGCTCACTTACATAGTAGGTTCTGAGTTGAACAGTGGAATTATAGATATGATCCATGCTGACCTCATCTTTGCCCTTGTGGAACAGCCAGAACATTGATCAACAATCACACAAATAATTATTTAATTACAAAATGGGATGAGTACAGACAAATTCAAGGAAGATACAAAAATATACAAAATAGAGTAGAATGCAATCATCATTTGTAGAAACTAGTACAAAGAGGAAGGCCATCTAAATTGTCATAAGATCCTGTACACATGGCCACAAACGAGGATCTGAGCTCCTGAATGCCAAACTCAAGAGATAAACACAATCGGTGACAAGATGGGGCATCTACAAGAAAGAGGACAGCTCAGGATCATGTGAGAGAGCAACTTCTCTGGTCTTAAACTGAGTGGCATGCTGGGAAGGAGTTGAGGCAGGACCACCATTATGGCTCAGACCATCCAGGCAGGCAGAAGGGTTATGAAAGAAGTCCCACTACCCCAAAGCACTCTCCACAGGCATATTCAAGCAGGTGAGTGATGGCCTCAGTGGCTCAGAGCTAGCACCCCATGGCAGCCCTCATTCAGCACATTGTGGTTGTGTAGACAGCATAGAATCAGCTAGAGATAGTTCTGATAGTGAGTCTATGTGGTTCACACAAATTTTTTCTACCTTGGCAGATGCCAAATCATCTACCCACCAACCAGAAGGCAGAATAAAGTACACGTTTCTAACCATTAAATGTTTCTTCTCAATCCTCTCTAGTGGGACATGAGAGATGATGGAGAGAGAGTAGTGCCAATTGAGGGCTTTGTGATGCTGATGTTGAAAAGGTGGGACAGCAAGCCCCTAGTCTCAGGCATGTGCATTGACACAGACTCTTCTTTGGGCAAGTCACCCAAGCTCTCTGTGCATCGGTTTTTCACCTGTAAACTAGGATTAGAAATGCTTGGCTCCATCTCCCTATGATACAGTGAGAAACAAGGGAGGAAAAAGAAATGAAAGAAGCTCTAGACCTAAAACAAAGGGTTTTTTCCATGTCCCACCACATTCCAGGAAGAAGATAAGATAACGGTTCCTATGGCCAAAAGCTTCTAGACAAAGAATCTCCTGACCTTGGTACCCACTCCAAAATTAGGAAAGTAATTGGACCCATCCAGCATGCACCCCTCCCCAGTAGGAGGAAATGTGTGCACAAGTCCCACCTAGAATAACTCCAGACTTATTCCCTTCCTGACCCAAATAAAAACTCCTCACCACAGTTCTTCTTTGGCAACCCATTTTCTGGGACCCCCCTCCTTTCTCGGGAGCTCTCTTCGTCCTCCCCTCTCTTTCAATAAATTCCCCACTTAGCTATTAAGAAAGGAAGAAGGAAAGAAAGAAAGAAAGAAAGAAAGAAAGAAAGAAAGAAAGAAAGAAAGAAAGAAAGAAAGAAAGAAAGAAAAGGAGCTCTACATTTGTAAAGACAGGATAAACAAAATGAGATCCTTAAAACAAAAGCAATCCTATATCAATGGTACTTCCTCTTGCCACCACTGATCCTGAGCAGTTCCACCCTGAGTAACTCAAGTCTCCTCTTGTTTCTTTGAGTCAGATGAGCTGTGAATGAATTTGAGGAGGTGTAATGATGGGAGAGGGACCCTGAATCCTTTTCTGTTCAGTGATGTCCCTGTACTCTTGATCATGAAAATCCCTGTCACCACCTCCAGCAAATCACATAACTCCTGTAACACCTTGCCAGGATTGCTGATGTCAGAGCAAAGGACACAGCATTCTATGCAAGTTTACTGGTGGGCTGTCTATCAACCTCGGATCTTTTCTCAACACCAGTTGGTTGAACCACACCCCTCTTTTGCTTTGTTTCCTCTTCACCACCTACCCAAGCAATAACCCCAGGCCCCAGGCCCTCAATCACCAGGAAAAAAACAAGCAGATCTCCGAACTACCTCTAGTTCCTGAAATAGTACTCCAGGGACTAAAGAGAGTGAGTCTAGGGATGAGGACTATGTGACCTTTTTTATTTTTTCAGGCCTCAAAAAACATTGTTTTACTGATTTAGTGAACTTAGCCACTTCTGTGCCTCTCAACACTGTCAGACAGGGAAGTTATCTGTAACGTCAGACAACTCAAAGATGTCAGATCTCCTATGGACCTTATTATAATGGGAACTTACCCTAGATGGTTCCACTTTTACTTTTCAGTATGAGTTTCTAACATCCATTGCTAAATATTTAAGAAAGCAGCATGGCCTTGAAATGGTAAGCAAACTCTTTTAAATCAAATCTGTTTAAATCTGACTCTGCTAAGGTTGGCTGCATGAGTTTGGGAGCCAGTTACCTTCCTTGAGCCTCACTCTCCTTATTTAGGAAGTAGAGAAATTAATAATGATACCTCATAGACTCGATTGGTTTCAACCTTCAGCCCTTGTTGGAGGGCTTAGTACAAAGCCTGACACATGGCAGGGGCTCAGTAAATAGTGCCTATGTTTATCCAGGTGTCTCAGAGAGCCAACTCTGTGACATGTTCTCTCTCTCATTTAAATTTTGTTGAATATTTATAATGGAAATCTACAGACAAAGCCTGACACATGGCAGGGGCTCAGTAAATAGTGCCTATGTTTATCCAGGTGTCTCAGAGAGCCAACTCTGTGACATGTTCTCTCTCTTTCTCATTTAAATTTTGATGGATATTTATAATGGGAATCTACAGCACAAATTGAGTTGAATTTCCTCCTTATTCCCCTATCTTTACATCAGGAAAGAAGATAAAATGGGCAATAAAATTGTTAGACTTCATGCAGTTCCCTCTTTTTTCCTATATCTTGTTTCAGTAAGAAATGAGGCAGTTAGGGTTAGGGTCTTTGAAGACAAGTAGAACTCACTTCAAATCTCAGTTCAGTGAGGGCAAGTCACTCACTTTTCCTGAGCCTTGGTTTCTGCGTTTGTACAATAGGATGAAACAGTCTTTCCCTCACAAGGCAATTATGCAAAGAAAGCAGGGTCACCTAAGCAGAGCATTCAGCATAATATCTGGCAGGCAGCTTTTGATAAATGCAATCCTGACTACTTACGCCAAATGCTAGAGCACTGGGTTGGAGTTGGCTTTCATGGACATCTGGTCTGCTTCTTGCCTCATCCTACCTACATGTCCCCAAATTCAGCCTCAGCCCAGGCCCATCCAATGTCTGAGTCTCAGCTCACCTGAGTGAACATTATTTAATCTCTTTGAGACCTTTGATGGTTCATATGTAATATGGGTATTACTCTAGAATCTATCTAAAAGGTTAGAGTTTCTAGCAAGTAGTCCTTTGACTATCCTGGCATATACACACCCATGCTTGCGCGTGCATGCGTGCACACACACACACACACACACACACACACACACACTTACTCACTCAATTCACTGAGATATTCGGATTTTTACCATGGCTATTTAATGAGCACTTACAAATGTTCCAGGCATAACGAAAGAACACAGAAAGGGGTCGGACACAGGGGTAGTGACAATAGCGGTAGCAGCAGCAGCACAGTGACACCAACATTACTTGAGCACTTGCTATGCACCAGGCACTATGTTAAGTTCATTCCATGGGAACAGCAGTTAGCATAATGGCTATGTCGCTGGACTCCCATGTAGTCAACCGTGGTTCCAGGCCTGGACTCGGTGGCTTAAACTCACACCAGGTGCATGTGCATGTGTGCCCAAGATCCCGAGAGGAGAATGGAGGAGAAGGGATTGCGGTGTGGCCATCCCTCTGGGGGGTGATTTCTCTCTTTCTGTCTCTCTGTCTCTGTCTTTCTGGCGAGCTCACACACCCTACAGCAAAAAACCTCTCCAAAAAGAAAAGAAAAAAGTTCATTCCATGGGCTATCTTATTTGTTCCTCTGGAATATTTTTCCCTTTTTATGAACTGGAAAACTGGGGCTTTAGGAGATCATGTAGCTTGTCCTGTTCTAACTCTAAAACCAATGCTCTAAACTACTCCATCTCATAATCCCTGTTCTGCACATGTCTTTTATCTAGTGAGGATGTCAAGTATACACTCAGGCACTACCACCATCAAGGCAGTTGGTGGTACATATCATCAAAGCTACACAGAAAGTGAAGGAGCAAAAGGGATTACAACCGGAGGATTCTAATACAGGTCCATGAAGGTAGAGTGGGTAAGCAATGGCTAGAATTTTAGCCTGTGATACTGAAGATAGTAACAGCTTCTAGGGGAAAAGAGAAAGACAATGCTCAAATTATTTTGAACCAGGGGTCTTTATGGGGGCGATTGAGGTGAATTCCATTCTATCCCCAAGAGACCCAATGACTCCCTGGTGATTCTGTGTCTTTCTTCACATGGGCAGGGAAGAAGTAATCTAGGATTTGACCTTGTTGCAGGGAGGAGCTCTTAGGCAGTCTCATTTAATTCAAACTTCTCAGCTCAAGCCCATTTTCTTCTTCATTAAAGCAGGGATAATAAAAAGAATTTAATAAGGGTGTGAATATGGCAAGGCCTAAAAGTACCTGACACCTGGCAAACATTCAGTAATAGTTCTCTTCTTTTTGCTCACATGTGAACCTAAGGGAGATGGTGTGGAGAGGGAGAGGGCTCCATGCTGCAGGAATCTGATCTAAGCTGGCCTCTCATTGTATGGATGACCTTGGCCCTCAGTCTCTTTGTCACTAGGATATACGCTCTGGATTCCATGCTCCCTAAAATTCCATGCCTTTGAAATTCTGTGGCTAACAAGGAGAGCCATAAGCAGCCTTGTGGACTGACGAAATAACGTATGTGGAAAGCAAGAGGTTGCCATCAAAGAGCAGAGACATAGGTCTTACGGTAGAAATTGAGGGGCACTCCCCTCAGCTATGTAACAATATTAAACTATATTAAAGCCAGAAAGTGGACTTTCAAACAAGACTGTTAGCTCTACTACAGACCTAATTCAGTTTTCACCATTTTTTACATGCACATGTATCCTAGCCAACTGACTAAAGATGCAGATTCTATGCTATTTTACTATGAAAATTTTCAAATATGCAGCAAAGTTTAAAGATTTTGACACATAGATTCTATAGTAGATTTATAAATCCATCTGGCATCCCTCTGTTCATACTTCAATCTACCTTATTTTTATTGAGTTCAATTTATATCATCATAAAATTGATCCATTTTTAAGGTCCAGTTTGATTGGGGTGTGGTGTCGCCCACCCTCTGGTAAAGTCCATTTTGGTGAATTTGGGTAATGATACAGTTAAGGCATAGAACAGGTCCCTGGCCCTTCAACTTTTCCTCATGCTGTTTCAGAGTTGATCCCTCCTCCCCCCAAAGAACTCATGACTAGGGAGTAACCAGAGGAAAAGTTTGTCTGACATTAAACAACTCTTCTTGAGCAAGCCCATGTCAGGATAGAATTCTCGAAAGTGAGTGATGTTTCAAAATTCAGACATGTTCATGCCCTAACTACCCAAGTTTGCAAGATTTTTTATCTTTTGTACCTCTGATATGTCCTAACACATACCCACAAAGCAATGCCTAATAAAACCTTTTCTGAAAAAAAAAAGAAAAGAAAAATGTGTACATTACAAAATTAGCAAACTGGACAATGAGAAAAAAAAAAAACCTGAAATTCTAAACTATCTTTCCGCATTTAGAAAAGTCTCGGTGTGGTGGCATTATTACTAACTCATCTGGAGCGATCAGGAATCCCCCGCAGAATGAAATGCATGACAACATAACCTGTGTGTGGGAAATCAAGGCAAACGAATATGATCACATACTGCTGGCATTTCCACATCTTAAGTAAGTGCTACGTTCATTACTTAAGTACACTCTGTAGGTTAAAATTCAATCATTTATTCTTATTATTGATTCTCATCAGCCAAAGAGTCTGCCCCTTTGGCAGACTCTTAAACGTTTCTTATCGTTTTATTTTAAAATGATTATAAAGTTTAATAGCAGGGGAACCAACTGTAGATACTAGAGATAGTATAGAAGGGGATGAGTAATAGGGGATGGGAGGGAGAGGATCAGAAGGGAAAAAAAAATAGAACATTTAATAGGCACAAAAATGAAAATTCTTCTATTGATAACGTATCTGGTAATATCTTTAACTTGATTAATATGCACCATTTTCATGCTGGGAAAAGCCATACTGTACACTGTAAAGATGTACATTGATTAAGTGGAAATAGAAAATATATATGTAAATTTTTTAAGTAAATAAATGTAAATTTTTAAAAGTTTTTAAAGAAACGATTATAGACACATGGGAAGTTGCAAAAATGATAGAGTCCTATGTACCCCTCACCAAGATTCCCCAAGGGTGGCAGCTGTGTAACAATATTTAACAATTTTAAAGCCAGAAAACTGACTTTCAAACAAGACTGTTAGCTCTACTACAGACCTAATTCAGTTTTCACCATTTTTTACATGCACATGTATCCTAGCCAACTGACTGAAGATGCAGATTCTATAATAGAATATGCTTGGACCTGATAACCCAGTTCCAAACAACCCATCATTTAAGTTGTAAATGGGTTGTTTGGAACTGGAACCGTGTCCTTCTGGCAAGTTGGTGAGAACTGCAAAAACCAAGAAGCTGCTGAGCAGCCTCTCCTCTCTTCTGAGCTCCCAGTTGCCACATGGTAAAATTGGTTTGCGTTGCCTGGCCCTGCCCTTGACCCTTGGCTGGGAGGTTATCTGCAGTTTTAGGCTTCTCCCAACCCCTTGGCAGGGTCACACCTCATGCTAGCCTCCTCTTTTCCTCTTCCAGTTAGAATCCCATTCCCTTAAGGCAGTGCTCAAAGAAAAAGTAGAATAAAGGAATCCATATCATGTCTGAATGACTGACAGCCTTTTAATCTGTCTCCAATGTCTTCGTAGTAGCAAAACAAACCGTCTGTCTCACAACATACCTCTAAGCTCTTCTGTGAGGAGACTAAGAATGCATCCATGGGTGTTTGCTTTTCCAGCCTTGACTGCACCAATGAATACTTTGAAATCCTGGATGGCCCTCCATCCTCAGAAAAATCTCTGGGGAAGACCTGCTCCGGTTTCCGCCTCACTTTTTCATCCTCCTCCAGTTCAATGACCCTTGTGTACTTCCGAAGTTTCAGTAGCATAGGAAAAAACTTCATTGCTTATTATTATTCGGCACCCAAAGGTAAGGCTGGTGGTTGAGAGCAACAGCTCCAGGGCTGGACTGTGCCTGGGTACCAGTTACAGTCCCATCACTCACTCTGTGACCTTGAACAAGCTTCTTGACCTCTCTCTATCTCAATTCCTTCCATGTATAATGGGGATAAGAGAACCTTACTTCCTAATCTTGTCATGAGGGTTACATGAAACAATGCCAGCAAGCACTAATGAAAGTGATGGCACATTGTAGATACTGAATGATTCAGAAGCCTTTCTGTGAACTTTTTAGTTTTACATAATATCTCGTCACTGTCAGCTCATTAGGAAGTCTTTTTTTTAAGAAATTGTGTGTGTGGGTGTGTGAATGTGGAAGGCACATGAGCTCATTGGAACGAAAGTGAGAAATTGCCCCCCCAAGGGTGCTGCAATCCCTTCTCCTCTATGCTCCTCTTAGGATTTGGAGCACACATGCACATGCACCTGGTATGAATTTCTAGTTTCCTGGACTCAAACTGCAGCTGGTCATATGGAAGTCCAGCATCTTAACCACAATGCCACCGGCTAGTCCCTAGGAAGTCATTTCTAAAGTTACTCCGAATCTAGTACTAGATGGGTGTTTTAGGATCTTCAGGAAAAGAAGGTGTGGTCCCAGCCTAAGAGAGGCTCATGTACAACCTAGAGGGAGTTCAAGACAAATACAAATGGGCCAGCCTCAGTGGCTCAGGAGGTAGTGCACTGATCGCAGTGCTGAAAGAGCCACATGGCTGACCAGAATTTTGGATCCCCATTCAGCCTGAAAAATCTGCTGAGCACTCATGAGTGCAAGATCCTGACAAGCTGAGGGACAGAGATCATGGTACAAAGAGACCCTGTTGAAGGTGTCTCCCATCCCCTCACCCCACTCCCCATGCACATTCACACTCTGTATTACAAATAAAAAGTGAAAAACTTTAAAAAAAAATAAATAAACGAGGCCTGACAGGTGGCGTCATTGGTTAAGGTGCTGGACTTCCACACGGCTGACCATGGTTCAAGTCCCAGACCTGACAGCTTTCTCTCTCTCTCTCTCGTCAAATTGAAGAATAATAATAAATAAATAAAATTAAATAAATAATTCTTTAAGAAAGATAAATATCTGTGATGCAATTAGATGACAATAGGACACACTAGGTTAAGGTAAACAAATAGAAAAGATAGAATATACTAAATTGGTGAAAGTAACAGATGGTATAATGGTTACATTGCTGGACTCCCATGTAGTTGACCACAGTTCAAGTCCCAGACCCAGAAGCTTAAAATTCACACCACGTGTGTCTGTGTGTGTGTGTGTGTGTGTGTGTGTGCGCGCGCGCATGCGCACGCACGTGCACGCACCCAAAAATCCCAAGAGGAGATAGAGAGAAAAGGATAGCAGCATGGCCATCCCCCTGGGGGATGATTTCTCACTTTTTATCTCTCTTTGTCTCTATCTCTCCAGTGAGTGCACATGACCTATAGCAAAAATCTCTCTAGAGAAAAAAGAATATTCTGAATTGGCATTTACCTACATCTCAACAAAAGACATTAAGAATGAGAACCGACAATGCAGGCCATGAATATTAAGAAAAACATCAAGGGGAAAGCCTTTGATGTGGCTTTAAAGCTGTCTAAGCTGTAAATAGAGAAGAAGGGAGAGGGCCCCTGAGAAGAGAGAACAGAGTGAGCCTGGAGAGGGCATGCGTAAGAGGTGTGAGGAGAAGCAGACAGAACTGAAGCCACGGTTTCTGTTGAAGCAGAGTGCACTCCAGGTCAGGTAATAACAGCAAGTGATCAAGATCATCAAAGGAACAGCTAACGTTCACTGAATGCCTTTTACATACCAGGGGGCATTTTTGAAACTTTGACACTCTGCATATGTCGCCCTCATGCAAATCTGTGGTTCTTATCCTCTCATAGGAAGGGAAACCTAGGCTTGGGAAGCTCCGTAATTAAGCAAGGTCTTCCACTATTTATCACTAAGAGAAAGTGATCAATGACTCACATCCACTCTGTTGGAGACATCATCCAGAACGGTCTCCAGTAGGGAGTGTCAGCATGACTCATTGATCAAGCTTGGGAAACATGCTATAAAACAGAGGAGCTGCTCTGTGTCTCAAAGAGGGTCAGGGAAAATCACCATAGGCCGCATTGAACAGTTACTGACGATGGTTTCTTTGTATTTACAGAGGCAATGTCGAAGACTCCACACCTAATCAGTAAGGCATCTTTCATGCTGTTATTGAATCTTGATTCCTAGATCATGTTTCTTCTTCTGGACCCATTCCTGGTGCTTTTACCGTCATCATTTGATCTCTCTCATATGTGTTTCCTAGTTCCCAGTATAAACCTACCATAGCTGAGAGATTCTGTCTGCGCAGGCTTTGCAAAGCATTATGCTCATTCACACTGGACCTGAGAATGCCTGTCCATCAAGTCACAATTAAAATACACAGTCAAGTCACTATCTATTGATCATTGTTGATCTGATTTCTTACTTCCAAAGAGAGTGAGACATACCTAATCAGATACTCCACATTTAGGTAAGCAGGATTAAAAATAAATAAATAAATAAATAAAGGCTGTTTTCCCCAGATGGACACTGATTATAAATATTTGCATTTTAGCACATATTGTTATATTCCCAGGGACTAGGCAGTGAAGGGAATATTACTTCTGTTGGACTCTACACACAAACATCAAGACCCGCATGAAAAAACAGTTCATTTAGGAAGTCAGTTATTATGATGACAGGGAGAATCACCTAGAACCCCGATGTTCAGCGGAGACTGATTTCAGCTGCTACCCTCTTGACTTACCCAAGTCTTTTCTTTTTATTTAAAAATGTCTTCTTGTATCCACAGCCATCCCAGCATCAACACCCAAGACAATAACAGCAAGACCTGGTAAGCTCTGGAGTGCATCCATTTGTTTATCATGGGTCCTTTCCTCTAGGGATCTGCATCTATATCTTCACTTCTTCCTGCTTCATGAGAAACTGGACCAACTGCAAATGGTTCATGTATGAGCCAATAAACCAGCTGACTCTATCCACTTTGAGGGCCATTCAAACCTTCTGGGATCTTTTGGCTCTAGCATCCCAGGACCAGTGAAGTTCTTTCTTTTTGTTTGTTTGTTTCAAAGTGCTTTGTTGTTATTTGGTTTTGGTTTTTGATGCCTTTCAAAGTCATCAAAGCCAGAGAAACTTACAAATACTTTCTTCTATCTTTTCTTTTTATTCTAGTCCTGATCATAGTTAGCTTCACATTCACATGACTAATAGACTTTTTCAGGATAGAGTGTCAGAGACATTCCAAAGGCACTGAGATGTACTAGTAGAGAAAAAAGTAGTAATCTTTGGTGGAATCAGGAGATCTGTGTTTAGATATACTGTTTACCAGACATGGGTCTGGGAATTAATCACTTTTCTTCTCCAACTTTGTTTCCTCATATACAAAATTAGCACCAATACTCATGCCTATCTTCCTGAGTTATAAAGATGAAGGTGAACATACAGACATAATTGAAAGTACTTAATAAAACCACAAGTCACTGTGAAAATTATTTATTGTGCTTCTCTACATGTAGTCAAAACAGAATGGCACATAATTCTGGCAAAATAGATAATCAGTTAATGGAGTTTTTAGGCTAAATATTATTGGCAGTTTTACTGTTTTATATATCTCCAACTAGGGGGAACTAGCAGATAGTGTGGTGGTTAAGGTGCTGGACACTCCCACATGGCCGACCACAGTTCGAGTCCCAGACCTGATGGCTTGCTTTCTCACTTTCTCTCTCTCTTTCTCTCTCTCTGTCTCTCTTGGGTCAAATTAAAATAAATGAGTAAATAAATAATTTTAAAAAAAGACATTGCCATGCTATTCCTGTGGCTACAGCATTTTGAAAAACATATAAATAAAAAATAAACCTCCAACTAGGAAGCTGACTAGTCGACTGACTCTTTTATCAGGCTCTCCCTCCCTAATAGTAGTATGCGGATAGGGAGCTCAGCCAGTTCACGGGAAAGGCTCTGTGCCTCCAGAGAACCATAGTGATCAGGTCTGTGTCTGCAGGGGACTGGCCGGAGCTGCAGCTGGTGGGCAGTTCAGGTCGGTGCTCAGGACGCGTAGAAGTCCTCTACCAGGGGTCCTGGGGAACCGTGTGCGACGATCTTTGGGACCTCAACGAAGCCGAGGTTGTGTGCAGACAGCTCGGATGTGGACGGGCCATATCTGCCCTTGGAAAGGCTCACTTTGGCCCAGGTTCAGGAGACATCTTCCTTGACAACCTTCAGTGTGCTGGGGTGGAGCGTTACCTAGGCCAGTGCACCCACTCAGGCTGGTTGGAGCACAACTGTGGTCACCATGAGGATGCCAGTGTCATCTGCTCAGGTAACTTCTCCCCCCTCTAATGCACTGCCAGCCCCAGAGTGCTTCCAGACCACCCTGCTGGTACTTAAAGCCAGCCAGAGACAAAGACAGGCTCCTTCAATGTAGCATTTGATTTTAGCTCTAACGTGTTAAACTTGGTTAGATATATAAGATTTTTCAAATTATTTATTTATTTAATTCCATTTGTTATTATTTTTTAATTTGACCAGACAGAGACAGAGCTTGAGAGAAAGAGAAAGTGTGAAAGCAAGCCACCTGGTCCAGGACCCAAACCGCGGTCAGCCATGTGAGAATCCAGTACCTTTAACCACCACGTCACCTGCCAGCCCCAGATATGTAAGGTTTTAACTGCTAGGCTCCAGAATAAAAGCTTCTAGGCTTCTAATTTGGTAGTAAGTAGTACCAAAGGTATGTGTGCTTACTGAAACATGCAAAAGATATTTAATTATGGGCATTTGGGGGAGCTCATGGAAAGGGCTCCTGCTGTAGCAAAACTAGGGAGGACTTTAAAGCAGGACAGCACTGAGTTTGCCTTTCAGAGCAAATGCTAACACTCAGGCAGTATGTGAGCGATGCTTAAAGTCTCAGAGCCTCGGTTTCTGTCTGTAAAATTAGGAAACTAGTTGTTTTCCTGCAGGGTTGCTAAAAGAACTAGGCCTGTGTTTTGCAAAGTATTCACATAGTAACTGACAAGGAAACTGTGTATGTGGTAATGCTGACCATCATTTTCCTCACTTAATCACCACTTCAAGAAAAATCTGTGGGGGCTGGCAGGTGGCATAGTGGTTATGGCACTGGACTCCCATGTGGCCCACCGTGGTACAAGTCCTGGACCCGACAGCTTAAAACTCATGCTGGGCGAGTGTGTGTGCACCCAAAATCTTGAGAGGAGAATGGAGAAGGGATTGCATTGTGGCCATGCTTCCTGGGGGGGTGATTTCTAGTTTTCTGTCTCTCTCTGTCTCTTCAGCAAGTGCACATGCACTATAGCAAAAAATCTCAAAAAAAAAAAAAATCTGTCAACTAAAATGATTCGTTTCAATTTCCTTGTGACTTTTTAGAAAATACTTTAGATTTACTCATGTGTAAATAGCTAGGAGTAAGTTAGTCCCCTCTGGAATATCTATTAATAATCCTTTTTGAAATGAGAAGCCTTTTGGTGAATAACAGCTGTAACCCTTGATGTGCCTTGTAAAAATCAGGAATCATAACTTGATGTGATTGATGCTCACTACATAGAGTTGTCTGTGAGCAGCAGCTCAATCACATGTCAGTACCCACTCGCTGTGAGTTTTAATTTGAGGCACACATTTAAAACCACTGATTCACGCATTGGTACGTTTGTTTGCTGATCTATTTGCTTTGTGGCATCTTATTATACATAGCACATATAACCTTGTTACAGCTCACAGGTGCATGCTATTCCTAAGTCTGCCCTTTCCAGAGGATGATTATCTAAATCTGATGTGCCTCCAAAGATTCCCAAAGTGAAAACACACCTGCTCCAAAATCAAGTTTAAGTCAGATCATTCCAAGTGTACCCTTTTTCATAATGCAGTTGTAAACCAACAACCAGAGAAGTTTACTCTGTGTCTACAGATATGTTTCTCCAGTATTGTTAATTAAAAGAACTAATTTTTCTCATATCAGATTAATAAGCATGCATAAGGATATAAGTAAAACCTTTGTCTTCAGTTACTAAAGTGGGGATTTCCAAAAAATACTGACATACTTATTCTCTCTAAAACAGATGCTGAAGAATCACTTTTAAACAATCCAGGTCAGTCACCCATTTTGTTGATGGGAATTAAAAATCAGCTTTCCTTTTCTTTTTTTTCTTTGATTATTTTAAATGTCAACAGAAGGTACATGCTTGCAAGAGAGAGAAAGGGAAAAAGCCCTCCCAATGAGGTATGGTCATGCTACGAACTCTTTTTCCTCCATTTGTCCATGCTGTAGGGATTTGAGCCAAATACAATGCTTAGCATGTGTTTCAACCCACTGGAGCTGGCACTCAAACCATGGTTGGCCATGTGGAATCTAAACTCCCTTAACCACTACGCCATGGGCTGGCCCAATATCAGCTGTTCTTTTTCTTTTTTTTTTTTTTTTTTTTTTGGCTTGCCCAAATTCACCTTTTTTTTTTTTTTTTTTCTTTTTTTTTTTTTTTGAGAGGTTTTTGCTATAGGGCTTGTGCACTCGCCAGACAGAGACAGAGAGACAGAAAGCAAGAAATCAGCCCCCAGGGGGATGGCCATGCCACAATCCCTTCTCCATTCTCCTCTCGTGATCTTGGGCGTGCACGCACACATGCCTGGCATGAGTTTAAGCCACCGGGTCCGGGACACAAACCATGGTCTACTAAGTGGGAGTCCAGCCACATAGCCATTACACTAACTGCTGGTCCCAACTGTTCTTAATTTTGTCCTTGAGCTACTTGTTCATCAAGTTCTAAGGTTACTCTGTGTCCAAACTGCAGAGATTTTCACACCACTGAGATGCCATTAAAAAGTCTTATTTAGAAGTTCTTTTTATTTTTAACATGATGATGGCTGTGTGTGTGTGTGTGTGTGTGTGTGTGTGTATGTAAGAGAAATTCATACAAGGGTGAAATAGTGTTTTATGGTCTTTTTGTACATGTTATTCCCTCTGGCTCAAAGAAATTTCCCTGGCCATTTCCTTCTCACTTTTTAAAAATGTAGCTCCCTAGTCCCCTCCTCCCTGACAGTCTCTTCATAATATAGAGTTCTTTCCATTGATACATTTATCACAGTGCAGAACAGTGAACTGTACTATTGTTAAGTATGACTAACAAGTAGACTCTAGGCTCCCTGAGAGCAGAAACCATATCTCTTTTGTTTATAAGTCTATCAGTGCCTAACATGAAAGACAATCAATAAATACTGTTGAAATTAAATTGACTACAACTACAACTTGGGAACTCGTGAGAAAATGTTAGGAACGAGCCCCAAGGCTCAAGACCTGGGGATGTCTCTCTCCATCCTACCTTGAGCCTGGTGTTGGTGGACCTCATGTGGGGCCTTTGGGGCACTCACTTGTCATGTCTCTATTTACAGGGGACTGGCCAGAGCTGCGACTGGTGGGCGGCTCAGGTCGGTGCTCAGGACGTGTGGAGATACTCTACAAGGAGGCCTGGGGCACCGTGTGCGATGACCTGTGGGACCTAAATGAAGCTGAGGTTGTGTGCAGACAGCTGGGGTGTGGAAAGGCTGTCGCTGGTCTTGGTGAGGCCCACTTCGGCCCAGGCTCAGGACAGATCTTCCTAGACAACCTTCAGTGCACTGGGCTGGAGCACTTCCTGGGCCAATGCTCCCACTTAGGCTGGCTGGAGCACAACTGTGGCCACCATGAGGATGCCGGTGTCATCTGCTCAGGTAGCCTCTTCTGTCTCAGGCAATAATTTCTCATTTATAGTTGAAGACATTTTAAAAATATGTGTCTTGGGTGGAATTTTTATCCATCCACTCATCCATCCATCTGCTCATTCCTCAAGTTTCTCCTCTGGGCCAGATCCTGGGCTCAGACACTTGCCCTGCCACAGGCAGCTCCAGGGTTACAGAGGGGATCTTGAATATTAGTACACACCATAGCACCCAGAGCATTGCAATGCAGATTCCAGGGCCCCAGTCCCAGAGATTATGAATATATAGTTCAGAAAGGGGCTCTGGAGAGGGGCCAAATGTAATCCAGTCCTGGCTACTACAGGATGGTCTTCCTGGTCCCCTAGGCCAAGGTTCCCTTCTTAGACCGTTAGGCCAAAGGAGGGCTGAAATTTCCAAAGGGTCAGCTCTGGTACTCTGGGTTCCTGTACCCAGAAATGTCATGGTCTTTTCCCCTTCATTTCCCACCCATGCCCTTGTCACCCCACCTCCCTGCTCTTTCATTCATTAAAGAATATTACCTGTTGCCTTTTCTTAAATGCATTTCAGATGCAGAAAATCTCCTTCCACCCACGCCTCCAGGTATGTCCATGTTTTTTTCCTAGTCCAGATAACTTTCCAATAATAATAATGATAGCAGCAAATACTAAGAAAAGCTTAAAGACAGTATGATTCTGAGCCCTTCATAGTGTATGACTCTTGAACCTTCATAATAACCCTTTGAGGTAGGTACAGTCATGCATTCCCTATGTTTCTGTGAACAAAAGACCATATTTTTGACACATTTTGCCTAGGCTATGCCTAGTGTATAAATACACTCTATGATGGTTGCACAACAATTAAATTGCATCATGGTGCATTTCTCAGAATGTATCCCTGCCAAAAGTGATGCATGACTGTACTTTGATTCTTATTTTCTGGATATATTAAAACATAGACTATTAGAAATGCACTCAGGGCCAGCCAGTGGATTTGAACTCACGCTGTCATTGCTTTTGGCCACCAATCTCATTTACCACACCCATTCATTTTCCCCAGCTACACAAAAGCCAAGTAAAATTAGAACAAATATGAGGAGACATTTTCTTCAGATTATTGCTAATTATTGGGACAGTTCTGCAAAAGGCAATATATTCTATGGAAAAAAAAATTGAGATACAGAAGTTTCACTCATTTTCTTAAGATAACTGAATAAGTAAGTTGAAGCCAAGTTTGACACTGATTAGTCTGATCCCAAAGTACATGCTCTCAGGAGCTTACGACTTTTGCCTGTTTTCAAGAATCTTAAAACTTGAGGTAGGTACAGTCATGCATTCCCTATGTTTCTGTGAACAAAAGACCATATTTTTGACACATTTTGCCTAGGCTATGCCTAGTGTATAAATACACTCTATGATGGTTGCACAACAATTAAATTGCATCATGGTGCATTTCTCAGAATGTATCCCTGCCAAAAGTGATGCATGACTGTACTTTGATTCTTATTTTCTGGATATATTAAAACATAGACTATTAGAAATGCACTCAGGGCCAGCCAGTGGATTTGAACTCAAGATAACCCTATTAGAAAGTAGCAGAACTGAATTTTACAATGTCATCACTTTCCCTTCAAATGAGGGTGGTTTTTCCTACATACCTTCAGAGAACACACACAAATCATAAGAGTCATGGACAGAAGCATCTTTTCTGGGCACTTGGCCTGGATAAGACCGTGATTGTTTTCTGGATGTTCCTGGAGGACAGCCACTTTGTGTTGTGGTCATGAGTGAAAGGGAAGGGCTATGTAAAGTTAAAGGGTTAGGATATTCAAATGAAGGCTAACCTGTAGTTTCCTCCCTGTATGTATATTAAATAGATGGCAGAGAAATTAGGAAAACAGTGTTGAATGAAGACCCATTCTCATTAAAACTTAGTGGTTTAAAACAACTCCTATTATATTTCATGGTTTCATGGGTTAGGAATTTGAGCAGCAATCAGCTCAAGAGAGTCTTCAGCTCCACAGAGCATGGAGCAGGCTCATTGATAGTGTTCCTTTTCTGGCTAATCCAAGACAGCTTCACTTACATGTGGTGTCTTGGTGAGGACAGCTAGAAAGATGGGCTCAGCAAGGGCCTACTGCCTTTCCAAGGGCTTTCAAAGCCTCTTTGCCTGATCTTTCCAGCAGGATAGTCAGATTCCTGTAATGCAGCTTAGGGCTGCATGAGCAAGCCAGTATTCCAGAGACTGGACCTGGAAGTAGCCATTCTCTTAAGGCATAGCACCACTTCTTCCATATTGTTGGTCAAAGCAGTCACAGAGCCCAACTGAGTTCACTGGGAAGGATGGAGACCCCACCTCTGACAGGAAGCATGTCCAAGATTTTGTAGCCTTCTCTAACTGCCATTGGACCATAGAGCATATTCACTCAGCATCTTCAGACTTTTCTCAGTTTGCACTAATAAAAATGATGTTTCTGAGAAGAAGGTTTCACATGGCTCCAGCGAAGTAGATATTTCAGGGAATGAAGATTTTCTACTGATAATTCAGCCTCCAGCAAATGAACTAGCAGCTGAACTTCAAGAATTTGAAAGAAACACACCATCTATCACATGACAAGAAATCACTGCCGGATCACAAGAAATATGGGAAAACAAGAAAATACCAAAGTGGAATTACACACTTTACAAAAGACTCAAACCGAACTGCTAGAGATGAAGTCTATAATACAAGAAGTCAAAATCTCCCTGGAAAGCATTAAAAGCAGACTAGATCATTCAGAAAATAGAATCTCAGATGTAGAGGAGAAAATGGCTGGCCTAGAAAAATCCACCATGAAGGCTGAGAAAATGGCACAAAAATTTGAGAATAATATGCGAGAAGTACTGGATACCATCAAACGTCCAAATATCCGGATAATTGGCATTCCAGAAGGTGAGGAAACCCATAAGGGCATTGATAATCTATTCCAGGAAATCCTGCAAGAAAACTTTCCAAACCTAGAGAGGCATTCAAAGATCCAGTCCCAGGAAATACAACGGACCCCAAATAGAATCAACCCTAGAAGATCTTCTCCAAGACACATTATAGCCAGGTTGACCAAAACTGCAGACAAAGACAAGATACTAAGATTAGCAAGAGAAAAACATCAAGTTACCTACAAAGGACATCCCATCAGGCTAACAGCAGATCTCTCATCAGAAACAATAAAAGCGAGGAGAGAATGGGAAAATATATTCCAAGTGTTAAGAGAGAAGCAGTTTCAGCCAAGAATACTGTATCCGGCAAGATTATCTTTCAGGTGGGAAGAAAAGACAAGAACATTCTCAGATAAACAAAACCTGAAAGAATTTACCAGCACCAGACCAGACCTCCAAGAAGTTCTCAAGGATGTGCTGTATCAGGAAAACTAAACGCAGATACATGGAAATAAGAGTCCAAAAACTGAGAAAGTAGCTAACTTAATCATAGGGACAAGTCTGGAGTTGAATATTATATCCCAGAATTTAATCAGGAAAATTGAACCAGAACAGAAGATAAAAGTACATGAGACTGATAGGTTCATGCACCTACCATTTGAACAGAATCCTAACCTGTTTCCTGGCTTTAAGCAAAGTTCCTTGGCGTTTCTTTGATTTAAGTTAAAACTGGTTTTCTTAGTAGTAATGAGTGAACTCACCATTGAAAGTAGTTAGATTATGTAGGAAATTGTGTGATCAATGCAATGTGGGTGGGAAGGGAATGAAGGACAATTGTGGACACCGGAGGTGGTTTGAGAGGAGGGTGGGAAGGAACAGAGGGTCAGAAAGAGGGGTGGAAATATTTCTAGGAACTAGAAATGGAAAATTTTTTATAATGTGCATGATTGAGTCACTATGCAGTGTGTACTGGATGGGAGATCGCATTTTGTGTGCTGTGATGATGCTTAGGGAAGGGATATAAATGGAGTTACAAAAAAAA
>NW_006159577.1:4484272-4497106 GCF_000334495.1 Tupaia belangeri chinensis | reverse complement strand
ACTCTGGATGGAAAATCTCATTTTGTATGCTGTAATGATGTACAGTGAATGAATGCAAATAAATAAATTGAAATTTTAAAAAATGATGTTTCTAAGGAAACTTCTTGCATTTCACTAATTTGCATATGAGGCTATTTTTCCTCTGATGTCATCATTGTCTCCCGTTTTCCCTTCCAGGTCATTCTGCAACTTCTCAGGAGCACATAACAGGTAGTCACTTGTTTTTTAAGACGGTAACTCCATGCCAAGAGAACCATCATAGTAGACACTAGGCAGTGTGCCCATATACAGCATAAAAGAGACAGGCATGGTGTAGGCAAGGAAGCGTTTCTCTGCTGTCACTCAGTGAATGCTGGATTTTTTTGTTTATTTTCCTTTTTTTTTTTTTTTACCTTTTAAAAATTTATGTTTAATCGCACAGTGTACAAGATGTTTTTTCCCAGCATAAATACAGTGTGTATTAGTCAAGTCAAAAATACATTATTATCAACAGCTTGTGCATTTCCACCCAGGCCAACTGCCACCCAACTCCACCTGGTCACTGAGTGTGAGCTGGCCATTAATAGAATTATACAACTGATTCTTTATGAACACATCCTGACATCTTTTTTCCTCTTGTTTCAGGAGAAAGTAACTCTTGTGGAGGGGTCATTTCTAGTCTCTCTGGCTCATTTTCTAGTCCACAGTATCCAGAAAACTACCCAACAGACATCCAATGTGTTTGGGAGATCCACGTGAATAAAAAATTTCGCATAGAACTCATGATTCCAAGTTTGAAGTAAGAAAATAACTTTTATAGATAAAATTCTAAATAAGCATATTGGTTTTTGAAATCTTAACAAAGATATTTTTCTGAGTGGGAAATAATAAAGAATAAAACTCTCCTAGTCAGTTGGGTTAATTCTAACTAATGATTTACTTTTAGCTTGAAAATAATCATTAAACGGTTTATTAAATTTGACTTAATGGGGGCAGGCAGGTGGCATGGTGGTTAAAAGAGCTGGATTCCCACATGGCCAACTGAGGTTCGAATCCTGGACCTGGTGACTTGCTTTCTCACTTTCCCTTTCTCTCTTTCTCTCTCTCTGGTCAAATTTAAAAATAATAATAACAAATGGAATGAAATAAATAAGTATTTCTTAAAAATTCTGACTTAATCTTATTTTTATAGTTTTTCTTTTCATTTGTTTTCCTAAAAATATTAAAAATCAAAAGAGTTCTGACCTTATTTTAGCTGGTTATCAATATTTGTCCTCGGGAACCAGCAGTTAGTGTAATGGCTGTATCGCTGGACTCCCACGTAGTCAACTGTGGTTCGCGTCCCGGACCTGGTGGCTTAAAACTCACGCCTGGTGCGTGTGCGTGCGTGCCCAAGATCCCGAGAGGAGAATGAAGGAGAAGGGATTGCGGCGTGACCATCCCCCCTGGGGGGTGATTTCTCGCTTTCTGTCTCTATGTCTCTCTCTGTCTGACTGGCGAGCGCACGCACCCTATAGCAAAAACCTCTCCAAAAAAAAAAAATTGTCCTCTTAGACTTTCTTTGTTTTTAATCTAAATTTTAAATAAGTAGTAAGAGACTTTCCATGCACACATATCAGACAATTACTACAGCCTTGGGTCCTACATCTTCTAAATGTTCTGAAAAATAAAATCAGACGCTAAAGTCATTGTCTTATCTTTGACATGAAGAGAATAAATGTACCAAAGTCACTGCCATTTTTTTTGTGTCTTCTTTATTCAAATTTTTCATTGACATATAATAGTTACACATATTTATGGATAAGTATGTATGTTTTTTCTTTTCTTCTAGATTTTTACACTTGCTAGAAAAAGACAGAGAACTAGAGAGAGAAAAATTGAGAAATCATCCCCCAAGAGGGATGGCCATGCTGCAATCCCTTTTCATTCTCCTTTCAGGACTTTGGGCATGCATGCACACACACCCAGTGTCTTTCAAACCACTGGGTCTGGGACTTGAACCAGAGTTGGCCATGTGGAATCCACACCTTAAACCACCATTGCCACCTGCTGACCCCAGTGTGATTTTTCAATACATGTATATTACATATAAGATCAAGTCAGGGCAGTGAATATATGCATCATCTCACATATTTATTATTATTTTGTGTTGTAAATATTTGAAATCTTCTCTTCCACCGATTTTGAAATATGCATTGTCACCAGCTGTAGTATCCTACTCCAGTTGCTCTACTGTGCTGTAGAACTCTAGAACTCGTTGCACTTACCTACTTGCTCCCTTGTACTTGTTATCCAAGTTCTCCCTATCATCCCTACTTCCCTCCCCTTCCCAGCTTCTGGTAACCACCATTTCACTCTTCACGCTGATGAAATCAAATTTTTTAGCTTCCACTAACAATAGTCACTGCCATTTTTATTCTCCATAACATAAAAATAATAGCTGACTTTTTAAAAAGAATTTTATTTATTTATTCATTTATTTTAATTTGACCAGAGAGGGACAGAGCGAAAGAGAGAGTGATAGAAAAAGAGAGAAAATGAGAAAGCAAGCCGCCAAGTCCAGGACACAAACCACGGTCAGCCATGTGTGAGTCCAGCACCCTCAACCACCACGCCACCTGCTGGTCCCAAGCTGACATTTTTCTTAAAACTGGCTGTATGCCCAGACTCTGTACTATGTATTTTGTAAACTTTGTCAGAGTCACAGAGTCAAGCAAGATGTTATACGCATTAGAGATGAGGAAACTGAGGACCATGGAGGTTAGTAACTTGCCCAAGACTAACTCATTTAAGTCAGTCTTATATCAAAACCCCAACTCTTCACCAATACATGATTCAGTAAGCAGAGACTGCACAAAACCCTACTTGTTGTACACAACACATCATTTTACAAACACAGCAAGCTATAGAATTCCTTGGTTCCCCAGGTACACAAATGGACAGAATTGTTGCCCAGTCATTACTATACCAAAGCCATGGATTCAGACATGCTTTCAGTCAAAAAAATGTCCTGAAATGTATTATTTTTGCTGACTAAATTTCTAGGGATACAATTAGCCAGCAATAAGATGAGAAGCTTGAATCCACATCTTCAAAGTTGATCATGTTATCTGTGCTCTGTTCTTTCCAAATCACCTCTCACCACATCCCTCATGAATAATTGCCAAAATGAAAAATATTCTTTTTTTTTTGAGAGGTTTTTGCAATAGGGCACATGCACTTGCCAGAAAGACAGAAACAGAGAGACAGCGAGAAATCACCCCCCAGGGGGATGGCCATGCCGCATCCCTTCTCCTCCATTCTCCTCTTGGGATCTTGGGCACACATGCACACGCGCCCGGCGTGAGTTTTAAGCCACCCAGTCTGGGACACGAACTGCAGTTGACTACATGGGAGTCCAGCAACATAGCCATTACGCTAACTGCTGGTCCCTCTTCTTTTTTTTTTTTTTTTTGGAGAGGTTTTTGCTATAGGGTGCATGGGCTTGCCAGAAAGACAGAAACAGAGAGACAGCGAGAAATCACCCCCCAGGGGGATGGCCATGCCGCATCCCTTCTCCTCCATTCTCCTCTTGGGATCTTGGGCACACATGCACACGCGCCCGGCGTGAGTTTTAAGCCACCCAGTCTGGGACACGAACTGCAGTTGACTACATGGGAGTCCAGTGACATAGCCATTACGCCAACTGCTGGTCCCAAAAAAGTACTCTTCTATATGCTATCATTATTTTATTAGGTTGTTGGAAAAGTCACAAGGTATTTTTCTGTTTTTCTATGCAAATAATGCATCATGACTGCCCCTTGACCCAATATTTTAAAATTAAGTTTTTTTCCACATTTGGATATAGGAAATATCGTAAAATGTACAAGCAAGAAAATCTGACTGTGATGTTGACTACATGCTGATCACCTGACTATTAAGAACTTAGTTGTAGTATAAATTGGTATTTCCCAAGGTCCTATGTAAGTTGATTTTGACCAAAGCTATTATGATTTATTTTCCTTTTCATTTATTTATTTATTTATTTATTTATTTACAGTCATTCACTGAACATCAATACAGTAAACTAAATGAGATTTTCCATCCAGTATATATTGTATATTGGCTCAATCAAGGATATTACCGTACATGTTATCATCAATCAATAATTTTCTATTTCTTGTTTCTTACATATTTTGCTTTAATTTTCCCCCCTTGATTCCCTATCTCTCACCCTCTGCCCACTTCACCACTTCTCCCACAGTCTCTGGTATGTATAGTTTCTTTCCATACCTTTTTTTCACATTTTATTGATTCGCTAAAGATCTTAATTAATTTAAAGACCTTCAATAGCAAGTGCAGCTCATATATACATATTTATGAATGGCTGTCTGACTTTAGGTGTAAACCTCAGTGAGTAAGGTGAGCATACTATAAAGTAGCACCTCTGCTGGGGATATATAGCTTACTGTAGTCATTAAACAGGTATTAATAGGTATCTTTTAATGCATTTTTAATTTCAAAAAAAGTTTTAGTTTTAATAGATCAAAATAAAAAAAACTTTAAGAGAAATTTGCTTAAAACTTAAAGCCAGGAAAAAGATTTGGATTCAGTTCAAATAGTAGGTAAATGAAACTATCAACAGTTTAAGAGAAGACAAAAATCTTTTAAATACGGAAATCAAAGCATTGAAGAAAATCAGTAATGTTTTAGTCTAAAGTAAGAAAATTCTATTTCACTAGTTCGGACTCACGTAATTAATCTCTCTTCTATTGAATCTGCAGTGTTACTGTGGTCTGATCTTTCCATTTAAACTCTGGAAGTTAACATTCAATTCTGGACTTGTCCCTACCATTAGGCTGGCCATTCTCTTGGTTGTTTTCTGTACTCTTATTTCTGTGTGTCCGACTTTAGTTTTCTTGGTATAGCATTCCTTCAGCACTTCTTGGAGAGCTGGTCTGGTGTTGGTAAATTCTTTCAGGTTTTGTTTATCTGAGAATGTTTTTGTCTCTTTTTTTTTTCCCCATATGAAAGATAATCTTACTGGGTATAGTATTCTTGGTTGAAGTTGTTTTTTACTTAACACTTTGAATATATTTTCCCATTCTTTCCTTGCTTACACTGTTTCCGATGAGAGGTCCAACGTTAGTTTTATGGGATGTCCTTTGAAAGTAACTTGACGTTTCTTTCTTGCCAATTTTAGTATTTTATCTCTGTCTGTGGTTTTGGTCAATCTGGCTGTGATGTGACACAGGGAAGATCTTCTTGGGTCGATTCTATGTGGGGTCTTTTGTTTTACTTAGGTCTGGATATTTGAGTGCCTCTCTAGGTTTGGAAAGTTTTCTTTCAGGATTTCATGGAATAGATGATCAATGCCCTTATTAGTTTCTTCACCTTCTGGCTTACTGATGATCTGGATGTTTGGACATTTAATGGGATCTAGTATTACTCATATGTTATTCTCATTTTGGGGGGTTATTTTCTCAGCCTTTTTGGTGAATTTTTCTCGGTCAGAGATTCTGTCTTCTATATCTGAGATTCGATCTTCTGCATGATCTAATCTGCTTTTGATATTTTCAAGGGAAGTTTTGGTTTCCTGTATTACAGCCTTCATCTCTAACAACCATTTGATTCTTTTTTATGATGTGTATCTCCTCTTTCAGATCATGCAAGAACTTCCTCACCTCCTAGAACTTGGTGTCTCTTTTCACCTGTATCTTCTGGAGTTCGTTGTCTCTATTTTCTAGCATCACTGTTAACTTTTTCACTATGAATATTTTAAATTCTTTATTTGACAGTTCTATGAGTTTCCTTATATCCTTTGTAAAGGAAGAGGAGTTATTCTTTTGCATTAGAGGAGAGATATTTTCTTCATTTCTCATATTTCTTGTGCCTCTGCAGTGGTTTCTGGTCATCTGGTAGATTATACTTTTTTCCTGACTCCTGGCTAGACTGGGAAGCAGGAGGGTAAGGTCTGGGCAGAGGGTCTTTGGTGGTCGAAATCCCTCAAAACCATTATGATTTTTAAATTGCTTTTATAAAGTTGTAACCACAAGCTTCACACACTTCTTGGGTAAAAAGTTCTGGGCTGGCAGGTAGTGTGGTGGTTGAGGCGCTGGACTCCCTCATGGCCAACCGTGGTTTGCGTTCTGAACCTGGCATCTTGCTTTCTCACTTTCCCTCTCTCTCTGTGTGTCTCTCTGGTCAAATTAAAAAATAATACTAATAACAATAAATAAAATAATTCTTTAAAGAAAAGGAAAGAAAATAGAGTTTTGACAGTACATCTGAAAAAGTTAATTAACATTATATATATGCAACTTAAAATATAATCCAAATATTTAATCTCTATAATTGCCATTTTTTTTAGCATTAGTATCTTGGAAAATTCACCTGCCACTAACCTTGCACTTCTATTCTCCCAGACTAGAAGACATCCTTGGATGTCCCTATGACTCAGTTGAAATCTTCGATGGCCCGAGAATTGCCTCGCTGTCTATGGGGAAGTTCTGTGCCCCTTCAGCTGTGATATTCTTCTCCTCCTCGGACATTATGACAGTGGTGTTTCGAAGTGATTCTATGATAACCAACACTGGCTTTTATGCTTTGTTCAATGCTATTCCACAAGATAAAACTGAGTCAGGTAAGAAGCTTCAAGTATATTTTGGTGTTTAAACGGCAGAGCAGTTTCTAACTTGAGAGAATTCCCTATTAGCAGAGGCCTGGGATTCAGTTTTAAAAGACCCCATACTTAGCTCCATCAGCCCTGCTCTATAGCTGCTAGGTCCCCGCCACCCCCCACCACCACCACCACCAAGAGAGCTACATGAGAATCTACCATGAGGTAAATCTACCATGTCTATCCTGTGTGTAATGGCCAGGCTGCTACTGTTCTCAGGAGGAAGCTATATTCTGTGAAAGATTTTGAGGCTGCACATGCTAGCACCAACCTTTGTTCGGAGTCTGAATGTGGAAGCCCAATACCCCTATGAGAAGACCACTTTATTCCACCAGGGTAGCCCATTGTATACCTCCATACGTTGGACCCTTGACTTGACCAAGTGAGAGGCTTTAGGATGCCTGTTAGCCATGACTCTACAGTCATTCCAGAGCCAGTACAATTTTTCACCCTGCCAGCACACTTCTAGTCAACTGTGGGACTTCTGATACTAAGGAGCCCCTTCAGGACCCCAGTAACTCTTTGAGGTCACCATGAAACCAGGTACTAAGTTAACTGTTAACTCACTGTTAACTCAGTACAGAGGTCCCCCTCTGTTCCAGGCCCAGTTATAGGTGTGGGGACACAGAGTAAATAGTATATCTCTCTGCTTTCTTTGGGTTTATAGTCTAGTGTAGATGTGATTAAGTGGATGAGGATCAAGACATAAGAAGTAAGTCAATAAACAAGATGATTTGGGGGTAAGAATGATAAAGGATAAAGAAGGGCTGAGAATTGAAAGCAAGGTGGAAGAGTAGAGAGTTGAGATACTTCTATAGATCGAATGGGAATGAAAGCAGCAAATGCAAAGACCTTTGGAGGCAAAGAGTTGGACATATTGAAGCAACAGAAAGAAGGCCAGTGTGACAGAGCCAGTGGGCACAGTAAGAGGAGACATTCCCTACAACATCTCCAGAACGGTGTTCATTCCAACTGGCCACGTTTCTTCAGTCCGTATGGAGCCATTGCCGCTGGACTCTATAAAGTCACAGTTAACCCTGTGGTTCAAGTGCCTTTAGGGAATTAAAGCTACACTTACCCAAGACACATCCAAAAAAGCATCTGGGAACCCCTACTTCCCTCATAGCCCAACACTGTGACACAGAGAATCACCGGGCAAGATCTATAATGACCGTGATGTGCTGCGTGCTTTATACACACACTCCCATTGACTCATCCCACAGCTTTCTGAAATAAATGCTGCTATACTTCCCATTTTACAGATGAGAAAACTGAGGCCTAGAGAGACGAAGTAACTTGTCAGTGGTTACACAGCTAAGGAGCATTAGAAATGGAAGTCAAACCCAATTTATGCCTCACTCTAAAGCCCTTAAGCCTATTAGGGAATCAAGATAGTTTTAAGGGTTTATTGTTGTGTTTTCCTTAGTCACAAGCATGTAGACTTTTCCCACTTAAAAATTCCCAAAATTTGGGTCAGCAGGAGGTATAGGGGTTAAGGCACTGAACTCCCACATGGCCAACCATGGTTTGAGTTCCAGACTTAGAAGTTTAAAACTCAAGCCAGGCACATGTGCCAAAAATCCCAGGAGGAGAGGGAAGGAGAAGTAATTGTGGTATAGCCATCCCTCCCCGGGGGGGTGCATAATTTTTTGCTTTCCCTCTCACTGTGTCTCTCTGTCTCTCTCCTCTCTGGCAAGCACGCATCCCATGGCAACCCCCCCCACCCCTGCCAAATTCTCAAGCTCAAAATAAAATCCCACTCTGTTAAGAAGATGGACCAGTGCTATGGCTGGTGGGTAGCTCTGGATAGTGCTCAAGATGTGTGGAGATCCACCAGGGCTCTGGGGCACTGTGTGCAACAACCTGTGGGACCTGAATGAAGCAGAGGTCATGTGCAGACAGTTGGGGTATGGACAGGCCATTGCTGCTCCTGGGAAGGCCCACTTCAGTCCTGGGTCTAGAGACTTCCTCCTAGACAACATTGGGTGTTCAGGAAGTGAGAAACACCTTGGGAAGTGCCCCAGCTCTGGCAGGTTAAATTGTGGCCAAAATTGTGGCCACTTTGGGGATGCTGTGCTGTCTGCTCAGGTTGTCTTTCCTCCTATAGTAGGTTCTTTCTGAGCTTTCAGCCTAAGATCTTGGTGATAGAAGGAGGCCATGCACAGAGCAAGGCCAAGGAATCTAAGGACAATGACCTACAGATGAATGTCGCTTCAGCCAAGTAAACGGAATGCTAAGAGCCTGGTCCCATTCTGAAGACAAACCAGAGCCATAGAGTTGGCTGCCCCTATTCTCTGCACCTTTTTAGGTCTGGAGCTTCTTGCTCAGAGTCTAACCATTCCTCCATTCTTATTTATGCATCATGAAGCCTGCCTGCTTAAGACCTGCCACACAAATGTCTTTGTCTTCATAGAATTTAATTTTGTTTTTCCTAAACTTACTTTTTTTTCATGCATGCAGATGCTGGGAACTGGGCTCCAGATGCAACTCTTGTACCCCCAGGTAGGTCTAACACTGCAGTTGTCTCTGCAAATGTCAATCTAACCTCTGTCCTGATGTAGACACTGGAAGACAATGGCCAGACAAATGATTTCCAATTCTGGCTGCACACTGGCATCACTCAGAGAGCTTTTTAAATTCCTGATGCCCAGGCAGGGCCCTAGACTGGTCATATCAGAATCTCTGGGGTTGGGACCAACAGTTAGCGTAATGGCTATGTCACTGGACTCCCATGTAGTCAACCGCAGTTCGCATCCGGGACCCGGTGACTTAAACTCACACTGGGCACATGTGTGTGCATGCCCAAGATCCCGAGAGGAGAATGGAGGAGAAGGGATTGCAGCGTGGCCATCCTCCCTGGGAGGTGATTTCTCGCTCTCTGTCTGTCTGTCTGTCTGGCGAACGCACGCACCCTATAGTGAAAACCTCTCAAAAAAAAAAAAAATCTCTGGGGTCATTTCAAGTCATGAGTAAAATTAAAATTTCCCTTGTGATTCCAGTGTGCCTCAGACAACAAGCTAAAAGTCATGTTTCTCTAGTGGATTACATCCAAAACTATCCTGTCTGGTGGCAGACCAAGGAAGAGCAGGAGGGAAAAGGAAGAGAAAGGTTTAGTCATCATGGCTGAGAAGAGGGCCAGTAAGGAGAGAAGAGAAGGTGGGAAGTTTTGCCTGTCAGGAACATAGGTTAGAAAATCAAAGTGTGCAGGTAAACAAAAATGCATTAAAAGCTTGGGATTAGCAGACGGTGTAATGGTTGTGTCACTGGACTCCCACGTAGTTGACCATGGTTCGAGTCCTGGCCCCAGCAGCCTAAAACTCACACCAGGCGTGTGTGCATGCATGCCCAAAATCCTGAGAGAAGAATGAAGGAGAAGGGATTGTGGTGTGGCTATCCCCTTGGGGGGTGATTTCTCACTTTCTGTCTCTCTCCGGCAAGTGCAAACACCCTATAGCAAAAATCTCTCTTTAAAAAAAAAAGAAATCAGAAAAGAAAAGAAAAGAAAAGAAAAAGCCAAACTCTTCCAGTGGGCAAAGTGCAGCCTGCTCTGGCAATGAGTTAACCCTCTGGGGTCTCCCAGCTTATCCAACACAACAGAGCAGACCTTCTGGTAACCTAGTCAAAGCAGACATGTGGCAGCGACCTTCTCCCAAAGTCGGGATCCTAGCGAGATAAAGAGGTGTACTCCTCCTCCTGCCACCTCTATCTCTCAGGGATGGGTTCTCACCTGCCTGCTTCTTTGCCCCCTGGCTAATGCTAATTCTGTCCAATGACTTCTGCCACTCTCTGTCCCCTCTGGGGGCCTGGACACCAGAAAGGTGTGCACTTGTGTTTCAGGGTAGAGGTAGCGATCCCTTGTGGGTTACCCATCTGCTATGGGGTAGTCAACTTGTGACATGGAGAAGTTGATTTCCCCACCCATGGGTAAGGCCCCACAAGTGCTGCAGCAGCTTTAGAAAGGAGGCATGTCACACAGAACCCTTTTTCAAGATCCAACAAGCAGTTAATCTCTCTGCGATCTTCTCTGGATTTCCGTTTTCTCCAGTGAGAAATCTGTTCTAGCTTGGGTCCAGAGAGAAGGAGAGGGGAGCAGAATGAGGGAAGGCTGGCTTTCAGTTGATATAGTATCTCTGTGCCCCCATCCTCTCAGAGTCTAGAGTTTAAACCCCTTCCTCTCATTTCTCTGCAGAAATACATATCTGTCTGGAAAAGACAATGATACACAGTATTTAAAACACTATGGGGGAAATAAACTATTCACATCTGAATAATACCCCACTGTAAGCATCAATCCAACAAACCACTTGTTGATAGAGCATTATATACTTACCTTGGAGTGTGCATGCACACATACACACAAATAAATAAATAAAAATAAGGTGTTTGTCACTTAATTCTTAAAGGGAAATGTTTTGAATTAAGCATTTTAAAAGAAAATTGCTTGAGACACTTTAGGCTACAGAATATTCATTCTGCTAGTACCCAGAACTCTTGCTGGCAAAGGACTACGAAGGACACACAAGTCGATGGCATCCACAGCCTACTCTGCTCTATAGTTTGCAGTAAAGCTAGCTGAGGAGTGAAGTAATGCAGATAAAGAAATTCTCAAGTGCATCTGACCCATCTGCTTTAAACTCCTTTCCCACTAAACTCTTAGCATAAAATTCAAACAAGTACCAGCATTGCAATGAACTGTCCTGTCTTCAGCTGTGCCATGTGGTATGGACTTAAATATAGAATACAGAAACATGTGTTATGTACAAAACAAAGACAAAATGACATGTGAAAGGAGAAAGAAGAAACCTTAAGCACTTGGAGCTTCCCACAGAGAACCATCTACCTTCAACAGAATGCTAGTCCGACTATATTTCTCCACCTTAGTTCTCAGCTTTCTGGCTATTATCTTGTGGATTTCAGCACTTAGTACACTTTTACAGACATAATGGTATGACCATAAGCTGGCCCAGTGATTTTACTGTAATTTCTAGACACTGGTCAATCTGAAGATAGCCCTTGGATTGGAAGAACCTAGTGTATAAGAGAAAATAAGTCATGTAACTATGCATTGTCTGTGATTTCATGCTGAATCAATGGGAAAAAGGGGAGAGGCTCTATCTCAGGTCAGGGGATTAATGTATCCATAGCATTCATTAAAACTCAAGAGTAGTAATAGGGTCATTCATTCTTCTTAACCATGAGATGATTTTATGATGCCAGCATCTCTCCTAATTTTCTTTGGTTGTGATTTTTGCAGCTGCTACTCCTCAAATGCCTGTACCACAAGGTAACTCTCTTTCATTGTACATATAATCTGTGAGTATTAAGTTAAATGGAATTGTTTTGATAATTCATAATATCAGAAATGACTTCTGTCTTTCCTGGCTGCCAGGAGGGGAAATCATGTGCAGAGTGGAGCCCTCACAAATAGTAGGATTGTCTGCATCTTAGCTGAGATGGCTTGCATGGCAGGAAGCTAGGGAGCGCATGAATAAAGTGTAGGATGGACAACCCACACATGCCACACACATAGGTCCAATCTCATTTCAATCTTGCCCTTAAGCAATTTAGAGCCTGCTTGCTCCATTTGGTACAGTTGCTCATACCAGCCAAACCATGACTATGTCTATACTGGCATGAAACCTTCCCATTTTGTGATTCCACTGCTAAGCTTGATGAGATTCTGGATTCTACACCTGAGAACATGCAATGTGTGTGCACAAAGCCAACCATATGTCTCTCACCTGATTTTACAACAGGAGGTAGCTCTTGTGGAGGAGTAACTTCAGGTCTCTCAGGCTCCTTCTCCAGTCCTTGGTATCCTACAAACTACCCCACGGATGTGGAATGTATCTGGGTGATACATGTGACTGAGAAGTTCCAGATAGAACTGATGATCCCAAGCCTCAAGTAAGCAGTTTTGCCTGTCTGTATTTGAAAAGTCAGGTTAGATTTGAATCCATGCCTTTGACAAACAGGCATCTATTCTATGGGACAAATCCTTTCACATTTTAGGTGAGAATTGATCTGGTCGTCTGAGCATAAAGTCTTTTCATCACTTAGCTCACTGTCCTATTCAATTTCCTCTTTCTCAATTCCAGTGACAGGTTATCTCATGAGCAGCTCTCACACCAGACCATCAAGCCCCAGCTGGTTGACCCATGCATGAAGACCTCGCCCTTCACCCTTAGCCAGATCCA
>NW_006159577.1:4462497-4484241 GCF_000334495.1 Tupaia belangeri chinensis | reverse complement strand
CTGCTGAATCAAAGTCTGTTCTCCTTCATTCTCATTGCCTGGTCTTCATTCCTCCCTCTGAAGCCACACAAAATAGGTTCCTCTTGCCTCCAAGAATTTCTATCATATCTTACCAAGATTTTTCATTCTTCCTATCATGGATCTTGTACTTCCTACTTCTTTCTCCACCTGCCACCCATTTTTAAAGAAATTCATCCTATTTTAATATATATTTATATGAACATATATATTCTTAGATATATAGATATATATGCCTACCTTTTTTTTTTAAGGTTTTTGCTATGGAGACAGAAAGCAAGAAATAACTCTTCAGGGGGAATGGCCATGCCACAATCCCTTCTCCTCCATTCTCCTCTTGGGTTCTTGGGCACACACACACATGGGCCCGGTGTGAGTTCAAGCCATCGGGTCCGGGACTCAAACCATAGTCAACTATATGGGAGTCCAGTGACATAGCCATTACACCAATTGCTGGTCCCTATGCATACATTTTTAATGAAAATACTTTTTTTTCTGATAACATTTGACCTTGTTTTTTTCTTTCTACGCTGGGTTGCTTCTGGATCTCTCTTTCTGAATTTGTTCCACAGTATGTCCCCAACTTTTTTTTTCTTTCCCTCTATGTCCAATGATCACACACAGTTAAAGGTTTAAATGGCTAACTGTAAATGGTAGGCAGTGAAGTAAGGGGCAAGTTTCGTTGGTTTTACCTGATGGCTAACTTTATTTGGACAGAGAGGACATAA
This sequence comes from Tupaia belangeri chinensis, assembly GCF_000334495.1. Classification (NCBI taxonomy): domain Eukaryota; kingdom Metazoa; phylum Chordata; class Mammalia; order Scandentia; family Tupaiidae; genus Tupaia; species Tupaia belangeri. Next base: position 4,483,495 of record NW_006159577.1, on the reverse strand, counting down.
ACTAATGTCAGGGGTCACTGAGCAAAATGTATTTACCATTCGTTCATTTTTCCAACACACATTCAGTAAAAACAATGTGAAAAGATTTGGAACCTAGGAAATGCACAGTTCTTATGTTTTGGGGCACAGAGTATCACTTTACATTTCTAGGAAGTGGTTATTTCCAACAGCTAATGGCCCACTTTCCCTATAATCTAAGGTTATTATTCCATTGTAATATATGTTTCATGAGATAATTTTGGAGTATACAAATGAAGGAGCTATTTAGTGTCATCTAGAGCCAGAACACAGTTGCCGATTTTCTGGTTTTGATGTCTGTAAGTCTAGCTTTATTGATATATGCTTTTGGTTTCTCAGGACATAAAGTTGCTATTTATATAAGTGGTGCCCTCCTGGGACTGACCATACCTTCATACAGGACATACAACTAGGTCTGGAGACATTTTGTCACAATTTGTAAGTGCCAGTGTCATCTAGTAAGGGAGGCCAGGAGTGCTGTTAAGTGTCCCACAATGCTCAAGACAGCTACCCATACCCCACTCTCACCCAGCCCTAAATGTCAGCAGTGCTGAGACTGAGAAACTGATTTACACTGAAATTTGTTTCATTTTGTTGTTTTCTATTTTGGCTTTTTCAGAACTTTGTTTCGCAGTTGATTTGTAAAAGTCATATTCATATTTGAATTATGTCATTTCACTGTTGCTAAGTGAAGTGTGTTCTGTTTTCTAATGAAGTGATTTCTCAAATTACAGTGCCGTGTGTTAAAAAATGTAAACTGAGGAGCAAAAATATTTTAAAGAGTTTGAGCAAATAATAATTCATGAATCGGCTGCCCCAAACCAGAAGTGGTTCAGGAACTCTACAAAGGAAACACAAGAATGAGGTTTTTATAGGACAAACATAGAAATAAAGCAAAGAAAACATTTAATTGGTTACAGTTATACAGTTGTTTTCTTTGTTCTATCCTGTTGGAATGTCCTTAGTTATGTAATTACAGCATTGTTGGCTGCTTCTGATTGGTTGAGCTTAAGTTCTATTTTTCTTTAACAGTCATTTACAAGAAATAGCTCAAGTTAATTTTCACCTATGCTTGTAAACAAGTTAGGCTGAGGTCACTTATGGGTCTGACTTTTGTGTGCTCAGGGGTTCTTCTGGCCTGGTATTCATTTAAAATTTGATGCTTGTTACTGCCGCTTATTTGTTTCCTTACAAACAAATGATATCACTTCCTTTTACTTTAAAATTTAAAAACTGGCTATTTTGATATACTTGGCATTTCCTTAATGGAACAGATATGGTCTACGATAAGCAGATTTCAAATCCAGTGCTTAGTTTATGTACAAATATAATTATACACTGTGCATATTATTATGCGTGAGAATTTATAATGTAGATATCAAAGGCTACTTACTGTTGTCTAAATGTAAAAGTGCATAGCTTACATTTTTTATGTTAGATCAATGTTGATTTTCTTTAAACACATACTTACTGAGGCCCCATTCTGCGTGATCCCCCATCTAGAAATAGGCTTGTAGAATCAACCAAAATAGACAAATCTCTTCCCTCACAGAGTTCATGTTCTAAATGGGAAGAGAAATAGTACTTGAATATACCAATAACTGAATGGACAATTTCAGTAAGTGGTAAGTTGACGAACACACACTAAGAAAAAAATATATATAAATATATAAGTAGATGGTAATAGGTAGAGAATGGACAAGAAGACAGCATTAGTTAGGAGGTCAAGGATAGACTCTCTGATCATCCAGGTTAGATGAAACATGTCATGAAAAGACTTGGTTTGAACTGGGCAGCTGAAGACACTGGCAAAGAGAGTTCTAGCTGACAGGCCCTTAGAGCTTTTACAGCTGTCATCATTTCTTCTCACTCTGCATCTTCTTGAGAGTTTTACTTACTGAAACCCTCTCAGATGCTTGCCACCACCCCCAGGGAGTGGCAGGAGTTGATTCAAGAGTTGGAGGACATTGGGAACCAACAGTTAGTGTAATGGCTATGTCGCTGGACTCCCACGTAGTCGACTGCGGTTCGCGTCCTGGACCCAGTGGCTTAAAACTCACGCCGGGCGCGTGTGCGTGCGTGCCCAAGATCCCGAGAGGAGAATGGAGGAGAAGGGATTACAGCATGACCTTCCCCCCTGGGGGGTGATTTCTCGCTTTCTGTCTCTATGTCTCTCTCTGTCTGTCTGGCAAGCGCACACACCCTATAGCGAAAATCTTTCCAAAAAAAATAAAGAGTTGGAGGACATTCAAGAGATACTCAAGATAGAGAGGAAGTGGGTAAGAGAGACTAAAAGCCAAGATACCAGGTGAGAAACCACTGAAATAGACCAGATGAGAAGTGATAAAAGTCTGACAGACCCGGGGCAGTGTCAGTACAGGAGCACAGGGAGAGCAGATTCAAAGCAGCATGTAAGAGGTCCAGTGAATAGTGGGGGTGGCAGGTGTGGTTGGGAGAAAGATGGCAGCGCTGATTGCAGTTTCTAACTGGTTTCAATGCAAAAGATGGCTATTTAGAACATCCTGCAGATTTCCTTGAAAAAATTAATTTTGCTTTCATGTCTCAGATTAGAGGACATCTATGGGTGCCCTTATGACTTTATTGAGGTGTTCGATGGACGGCAAGCTGCCTCACTCTCCATGGGCAGATATTGTGCTGGGGCAGAGCTCACGTTCTTCTCCTCTTCAAACATCATGACCGTAGTGTTCAGAAGCGATGCCATGATCACCAACACAGGATTTTATGCTCTGTACAATGCTGCTCAGCAAGATGAAAGGGAAAGTGGTAGGTACCTTAGAAAAAAGTTAGACCTGATTTGTGCTCTTTTCCTGTAAGAGAAGAGATGCTTTCTAAATCCAGCCTGCCTAGTTCATCTTCATTAATGGCATCCTGAGTGACAGTCATGCTGACACTCCCAGCCTTCCAGCCCCACTTCTCACCCCTGTTCTGCCACTTCCTTCACCCAAGCATTCTGGCTGATGAGAAGTCTCATATTTTGCATTGTCTGCATGCACGTAGATAGAAAACCCTAAAGACTGCCTCCCTCTCCAAAGGATGGGAAAATGCAATAAGAAAAATCCTTCCAGAACAAAGCTATTTCAGACTACAACCACCAGTCCACTTTCTTCCAGCTGAATTCAATACAAAAACCATCTAGAACACCCAAGGTCCTCTTAGATTCTGAAGCAGTATGTGGGGAACACTTGGAGTTCTCAATGGCTTCTGCTTAGGGTGACTTAATTTATCCACCAACATTTTAGTTGAAAGGAACTGTAAAATAACTAACAATCATTTATTGATTCACAACAGTGTAAACTAAGACTATACCGGACATATCAGGATATAGGGCCACCCTACCTAGGGTTCATTAATCCAATAGGAGAATATGCCCAAGTGCAGGAGAAAATTTTCTACTTGAAAGTCTTAGAGTTTGGGGGCAGCATCACAGCTCAGAAGCCCCCGTTTCTCTGTCCCCCAGGTATGTCTCTGCGACTGGTGAACGGCAGCCACAGGTGTGAGGGCCGGGTGGAGGTCTCCTACAATGGTACCTGGGGCACAGTGTGTGATGACAGCTGGGACCTGACAGATGCCAGGGTGGTGTGCCAGCAGCTTGGTTGTGGTGAGGCCCTTTCAGCCCCAGCTAAGAGCTACTTTGATGGAGGCACTGGTCATGTTATGCTGGATGATGTGCAGTGCACGGGGAATGAAGCCAAGGTGTGGCAGTGCACACACAACGGATGGTTCTCCCACAACTGCGGGCACCACGAGGACGCTGGCGCCATCTGCACAGGTAGGTGCCTGGAAACACACAGCACACCTCAGGGAAAGTCTCACCTACCAACAGCCACTGGGAAGGGAGACATTAGGGCCAGCAGGCAATTAAACAAGCCCTGGGCTTTAAGCCAGCTTTTTAGATCAATTTGCATAAGAGTTGGTTGTCTTTCTTTTAAACGGGTGCATCTGTAAAATGTTCACTTAAAAAGTGGTGATGAGTGAACAGAGGGTTTGCATTATCAGATATCCTACTTCTGGAATGATATGCCATAGTGTTGGTGATGATCCACTCTGTCCTGAGCAAAAACAGTGCCAGGCTCTAGGCTAAAATTGGTGCATTCATTTTTCCATCTAATCCTCACAGCCCAATAAAGCAATTGGCTGCTAACCATAGTGTACTTAATAAGGTAGAGAGCACTTTGGTTCATTGATGAGGCATCTAAGGCATAGCCAAGATTATCTTCAGGTCTATACTCTATTGCCTTCCCAAGGTACTGTGTTACATACTGAGCTCGACTCTGATACAAACGATTGGCCAGCCCGATAGCTGATAAAAACAAACAAATTCCAGGTTTTATTTAAACCTACCTCAGGAAACTAAAAAGCAAGTGTGCTCCCTCACCCAGCAGGCACTGCCATAGGCTGCAACTCTTTAACCATTGCTGGATTTTGACACTACATTCCCAACTGCCCAGAATAGAATATGTTTGAGCCTAATATATATATATATATATACCTGATTTTGTGTGTGTGTGTGTGTGAATTATGTGACCATCTTACTCAATCTGTCTCTCATCCTCTCTCTGTCTTTGAAAAGGTACTGATGACAGTTCAAACAGAGGACTAACAGGTATTGCTTTTCCACATAGTTTAACCAGTTGCCAGGTCCCTGTTGCATATAAATAAATCCTGGCTACATTTTAATCCTCAACTTGGGGCACAGTGCAATTCAATTCTCTGCTGTTAATTAACGATAGCAATGCAGTCATGAGAGTTGACAAAATGATGGGGCAGCAGAGGGTGGAAAGAGAGGAGAGAAGGATAATTCCGATTTCCCAGGAATGTAGTCTCTCGGCCACTGAGATTCCCTAAATCGGCATCTGCAGTGAACAGGGGATTAACTGCTTGCAGTCATGATGCGGCTGTGATGATGTGTACGGTATTCTCAGCTAGGCTGGTCTGAGGTGCATGTCATGCTGGGTAAAGTCTCGTTACAATCTAAATGAGAAATAGCAACTGAATGTATAAATAATAATAATAAACAACATTTTAAAAAATTACAGTTAGATAGGAGAAATAAGTTCTAGTGTTCTAGGGTGACTTAATTAATAATAATTTATTGAACAGTTCAGGATAGCTTGAAGAGAGAAATTTGAATGTTCCCAATATGAAATAACTATAAATATTTGAGATAATGGATAGGCTAATTACCCTGATTTGATCATTATATTAATCTATGGGAAACTCATATTTTACCCCATAAACTTTGTATAATTATTAGGTGTCATTAAAAATAATAAAAATGTGAAAGGGACAAAAAAAAAAAGATGCTGGAGGGAACAAGGAAAAAGAAAGATCAGACCTTGACAAATTGTACAGAGTGATATCCATACGCATACTTGGTGTGCAAAAGTCCAAACTCTTGAGGGGTGAGAATTGTCTCTAGTCACTGAGGCACAGAAAATTATAGCTTTTGAGTGTCAAAGTCTTTGGGTATTTTAACTTGTGTTCTAGATAAAATGCTTGCTCATGGTATCTTTTACTCTCTGTGTATTTCCACAGACTCCACTGACGACAGCACCTCTGCAGGTATTTCAGCTTTATGTAAGCTTTTCATGGATTTGTGTTATTTGCATCATCTGTCATTTTAGCATGTCCCATAACTAGTGAAAGTCCTTTTACCCTTTTACATATGTGAAAAGGCACCACAGAGGGCCTTTTAACAAATTCGCACCAGGCCACACACTAGTCCTCAAGACCCAGTGTTTTCATCATGAATTGAATGCTTCAAGCAATTGTGGTCTTGTGTTCAGCTAGTATTTTTACATAATACAAGTAGGAATCTTCCAATACGAGTGTCTTACAACATACCATACTGAGAAAGGATACTTTGCCTTGCATTGTCTTTGCGATTTGCCATTAAGATGTGTGTTTAGACCTAGCCATGTGCATGAGCTCATAAAGCATATGTAATGATCATCCTTGGCCACAGAGCTCAGAGGATTCTCAAAAATAACATTTTTAGTTATCAGCAAAAGCAGCTGAGAGTAAGTTTTCCTTACTTCCATTCTCACTCTATCCTTTTTGGCTCTTCTAAAAACACCAGCAGAGGAGCCAGCGCAGGTGCCATAATGGTTAAGGCACTGGACTCCCACATGGTCAACTGTGGTTCAAGTCCTGGACCCAGTGGCTTTAAAATCATGCTAGACATGTGTATGTCTATACCCAAAATTCCAAGAGGAAAATGGAGGAGAAGAGATTGTGGCATGGCCGCACTTTCGCTCTCTGTGTCTCTCTGGCAAGCACATGTACCCTATAGCAAAACAGCTTTCTAAAATTTTTTTTAAAAAACAAAAACACCAGCAGAATCAGTACCCTCGTCTGATGGGGTTTCTTCACTGTTTCTTACAGAAGATTTCCACTGTGGTGGCTTGCTCACAAATAACTCGGGCTCCTTTTCCAGTCCTTGGTACCCTAAAAAGTATCCCACAAATGTGATTTGTGCCTGGGACATACAAGTGGATATCAGGGCTCACATCAAACTCATGTTTGAAGTGGTAAAGTAAGTAGATATTTTCTACCTTTTTTAAAGAATTATTTATTTACTTAATCCCATTTGTTGTTGTTGTTATTATTATTATTTGACCAAGGAGAGAAAGAGAGAAGTGGAAAGAAAGAAACTGCCAGGTCTGGGGATCGAACCATGGTCAGCCATGTGGGAATCCCACACCGTAGCCACCACTCCACCTGTTGATCCCATATTCCTTACTTTTACTATCATTTTTACTTAGTTATGCACATCAGTTTTATTGCCTTCTTTCCTCACTACAAAGAAACGTCCATATTTAATTCTTTTTTTTTTTTGAGAGAGAGATTTTTTGCTATAGGATATGTGTTCTCACCAGAGAGACATAGAAACAGGGAAATAGAAAGCAAGAAATCATCCTCCAAAGGGGATGGCCAGGCTGCAATCCCTTCTCCTCCAGTCTCCTCTCAGGATCTTGGGCATACACATACACATGACTGGCATGAGTTTTAAGTCTCTAGGTTCAGATTCAAACCATGGTAAACTACGTGTGAATCCAGCAACATAACCATTATGCCATCTGCTGGTTTCTCATATTTAATTCTATAAAGCAAGCTAGCCCTTAAAATCTTAAGCTGACAGGTTTTTGAGATTTGGGGGGAGAGGTCATCACCAGAGATAGAGAAAAAGGAGAGAAAGAAAGGACCGTTGAATGGGACCTAGTCATGTAACAATTCTTTTTCCTCTTCTTCTCCTTCCTGTTAGGATCCTAGATGCACACACACACACACACACACACACAGCCAGTGTATTTTACCAGCCACTAGGGCTAGGATTAAATCACCATTGGTCATGTGGGATCCAGCTCCCAGTGCTCAGTGCTTAATCATTGCCATTGTGTGCCTGACCTGACCCCTACCTCCACATACAGATGTTTTAACCTAGCAATTCCAGCTCCAGGAATTTGGTCTGCAGATAAAGTTTCCTACGCACTGAGGATATTCATGGCATCATCATTCTTAAAGTAGTTATAGAAGGGGAATATCTATTTGTCCATAAATATGGGATTAGTTAAATAGATTTGGGTACATCACATATCACTGTCACAAATGGTGTGTATTGCTTGGAATGAGCTGAAAAAAAAAAAAGAAAAGAAAGAAAGAAAGAAGACAATAGTACAGCCTGCTGCCATTTGTGCCTGGCAGATGATTTAACAGTTACATCACTCGACTCCCACATAGCTGACTGCCGTTAAGTCCAGGACCCAGAGGACTAAAACTCAGATGTGTGTGCATGTGGATGTATGTGTGTGTTCCAAAATTCCAAGAGGATAATGGAGGAGAAGGGATTGCAGTGTGGCCATTCCCCTTGGGGGGTGATTTCCCGCTTTCTGTCTGTCTATCCAGGGAGTGAACATGCGCTATAGCAAAAAATCTCTAAGAAAAAGAAAAAAAGACTGTCATTAAAGCTGCTTCTGGGATATGAAATGAAGGGGAGGAACCAGTGAAGGGTGGGAGAAAATTTTACTTTTCACCTTATGCTCATTAATAGCACTTAAATTCTATTCTATGTGCTTGTAATAGAAACTCAGAAAATATTATTGAATTAAAACCATAAAAATAAAAAGATATTTAGAAACAGGATACTTATTGCTCACACCAACCAAATCACCATTTCCTCCAACCTGTGTGAAAAGATGTAGTTCCAGATAGTTTTTCCCAAACCTGGCCTGGGCAATTCTTACTGGGGTGGGGCGCTCCAGGGGACTGAGTCTGAATAATACCATGTTCACTTCACAGAATGGAAAATTTCTATGGCTGTCCATATGACTTCATTGAAATCTTTGATGGCCCACAGAGTGAATCCTTTTCACTGGGGAGGTTCTGTTCTGGAACAGTCCCAATATTTACCTCCTCCTCCAACCATATGACGGTGGTGTTCCACAGTGACGCTATCGTCACCAACATCGGCTTCTATGCCTCCTATGAGTCTCTTGTGCAAGATGAGAATAATACTGGTAGGTCCTTCCATCATTTTAGTCTCTGGCCCTGCTTGGGAATTATGGTGAAGTTGAACGGCCAATTCAGTCAACTGGACACTCGGAGTCTGAAAGGGATTTCCCAAGCTCCTTAGTTTACTCCCAAGATATGACTTGGAAAAACTGGCTGAATGCCCCACACTGCCGTAGAACAATGAATCCACAGCATCTGTGTTCTGATGCTAGAAGCGCATCACACTGTACTGAGAAAACATACTTGACTTACCTCTCTTGGAGGTTTCGCTGTACTTTGTCTTATTGAAAACGGCGTGTAATTTCCCCTGGCCTAAAGAATACATTCCACACTAGGGGCAGCAACAGTGCTTGCATGCTTGGTGATTTCCTCTTAATAAAGGCTTTCAGGGGCCCTCTTTGACCTCCTTGAAGGAGATAATCCAATAGTAGAAAAGGGTTTTTAAACCTCTTCTCTACTCCCCCCAAGTTACATTAATGTGAGAGATCAAAGCTAAAGCACTTTTGCAACTAGCTTTAATCCACAACTGTTCCCTCCTCAAGTATAAGAACAGAACCCTTAAAAACTCAGCAACTCGGGAACCAGCAGTTAGCGTAATGGCTATGCCGCTGGACTCCCATGTAGTCGACCACGGTTCGTGTCCCGGACCCGATGGCTTAAATCTCACGCCGGGCGCGTGTGCGTGCGTGCCCAAGATCCCGAGAGGAGAATGGAGGAGAAGGGATTGCAGCGTGACCATCCCCCCTGGGGGGTGATTTCTCGCTTTCTGTCTCTATGTCTCTCTCTGTCTGTCTGGCGAGCGCACGCGCCCTACAGTGAAAATCTCTCCAAAAAAAAAAAATACATCGTAGGGACCAGCAGATGGCGTAGTGCTTATGTCACTGGTCTCCCATGTAGTTGACCGCAGTTCGAGCCCTGGACTCGGTGACTTACAACTCACACTGGGTGCTTGGGTGCTTGTGCATGCACGACCAAAACCCCAAGAGAAAAAACCAAAAAGAAAAAACCCCCAAAAAAAAAAAAAAAATTTAAAAAGGACCCCATTTTTAAAAAAAAAAAAAAAAAAAAAAACTCAGCAACTCAGAGGAAAGGGGGTTTCTCTAACAAAGATAAAGGGGTAACCCCGGTGTCTGCTTTTCCCAGATGTGGCCCTCAGGCTGGCCAATGGCAGCCACCGGTGTGAGGGCCGCGTGGAGGTGTACTACAACGGCAGCTGGGGCACGGTGTGTGACGACGGCGGGGACCTGCGCGATGCCCAGGTGGTGTGCAGGCAGCTGGGCTGCGGCAGGGCAGTGGCGGCCCTCGGGCAGGCACATTTTGAACGAGGCCTGGGCCCCATCACTCTTGATGACATTGAATGTGTGGGGACTGAAGCCAGGCTGTGGCAGTGCCTGCACAGTGGCTGGTTCGCTCACAACTGTGGTCATCATGAGGACGCCAGCACCATCTGCTCAGGTGGGTCTTGATTCTGAGTGGACGCTGGGGTCGGGAGATTGGGGGTGGGGAGGTGGGCTGTTGATAGTCCAGCTCCATGAGCCCTTTGCCTGACTACACTTAGAGCTAGGGAAATCTGGACAGTCTGCATACCACTGTTCCCAGGAGTCACCATTCAGATATCCCTGCATGGACCCTGTGCCCCACCATGCCTACCTACTGCCCACACTGTACAAGGTTCTTGCAAAAGTTCAAGGACAGTATGTGCTACTAAAAAAAAGTTATGCATGGATTTCAAACATTTTTGCACCAAAATAAATGTGTACTTTTATTCTATTTTTGAATGAGCTTTTTGAAGTTTTCTCATAAATTGCATGATACTTTCCTTTAAATTGATTCTTTTTTTACTTAAACGAATTCATTGTACAAGGAAAGTTTGTATCACTACCATAAATGGAGAGCGAGATGTTTCTTGCTACAAATAAACAATACACAAAAACAAACACCCTGGCAATTAAACAGTGTTGAAAATGTTTAAAAATTAAAATAACCAGTGAACTTCCTAATCTAAATCCACACCCATGCATATCTGAAAATATCCTTAATCAGAGAGGAACTAAAAGTAAATTTAAAAATTTTACTGCAATAAATATGCAACTCCTCAAATTGAAGACGCACCACCTCAACTTGCTTTTCATCCCACAAGGATCCATCCCACTGGGAATGAGTCACACCTCTGGAACCATCTCTTTGGTTCAGTCCCCTCATTCTAGAGGTAACATAGAATCTTTCCTAACAGCTGGGAACCCAGCTCCCAGCCTAGGGCTTTTGTTTTTTTGGTTTTATCCCAGTTCCATTTCTGCAAATAAATTCAATAATCAGAGTCAAAAATGCCTGCCTATCACTGCATCTTTCTGGCTTTGGCTGGGAAGAGGCAAACTGGTTTATCAGCTAGACCTGGCAACACCTGAGATAGGATGAAGGGGCAAGGAGAGCATGGAGGTACTGGCAAGTTCTATGAGAAGAGAGAAGTTGAAGGAGAGAATCAACATTCTGAGCAAAGCAGGAGCTGAAGCCACATGCTGAGTGTGATGTCAGAGGTCAGGGCTGGGGGCTTAAGGACCCAAAAGGTTTGGAACCAGGACTCTGGGCAGAGGTGGGGTGCGAGGGTGTTGGGGGCCTGAGTGCATCGATGGGGTGCAGACTACCTGACAAGGCCCCTAAGCAGCGGCTCCGCATTCTCCTGCATCCCTCCTTGGAGCTCCTTGCTCAGTTCCAGAGCCCCCTCAGACGTCTTTTGGCTTGCTTCCTGCACTGAGATTATCAGTGTATGTTCCTGATAGAAATGTGGTTCTAACCCCTGAAGTGACATTTATTCTGGGAAGCAAGACCCACACCCACACCTAGAATGAATGACAAAAGTCAAATCACCCACCAAGATAGGTGCTCCACACAGGCATCATCACTAATGCCATAGTTGGTATAAATAAATAAATAAATAAACAAACACCCTGGCAATTAAACAGTGTTGAAAATGTTTAAAAATTAAAATAACCAGTGAACTTCCTAATCTAAATCCACACCCATGCATATCTGAAAATATCCTTAATCAGAGAGGAACTAAAAGTAAATTTAAAAATTTTACTGCAATAAATATGCAACTCCTCAAATTGAAGACGCACCACCTCAACTTGCTTTTCATCCCACAAGGATCCATCCCACTGGGAATGAGTCACACCTCTGGAACCATCTCTTTGGTTCAGTCCCCTCATTCTAGAGGTAACATAGAATCTTTCCTAACAGCTGGGAACCCAGCTCCCAGCCTAGGGCTTTTGTTTTTTTGGTTTTATCCCAGTTCCATTTCTGCAAATAAATTCAATAATCAGAGTCAAAAATGCCTGCCTATCACTGCATCTTTCTGGCTTTGGCTGGGAAGAGGCAAACTGGTTTATCAGCTAGACCTGGCAACACCTGAGATAGGATGAAGGGGCAAGGAGAGCATGGAGGTACTGGCAAGTTCTATGAGAAGAGAGAAGTTGAAGGAGAGAATCAACATTCTGAGCAAAGCAGGAGCTGAAGCCACATGCTGAGTGTGATGTCAGAGGTCAGGGCTGGGGGCTTAAGGACCCAAAAGGTTTGGAACCAGGACTCTGGGCAGAGGTGGGGTGCGAGGGTGTTGGGGGCCTGAGTGCATCGATGGGGTGCAGACTACCTGACAAGGCCCCTAAGCAGCGGCTCCGCATTCTCCTGCATCCCTCCTTGGAGCTCCTTGCTCAGTTCCAGAGCCCCCTCAGACGTCTTTTGGCTTGCTTCCTGCACTGAGATTATCAGTGTATGTTCCTGATAGAAATGTGGTTCTAACCCCTGAAGTGACATTTATTCTGGGAAGCAAGACCCACACCCACACCTAGAATGAATGACAAAAGTCAAATCACCCACCAAGATAGGTGCTCCACACAGGCATCATCACTAATGCCATAGTTGGTATAAATAAATAAATAAATAAATAAATAAATAAATAAATAAATAAATAAATAAATAAATAAATAAATAAATAAATAAATAAATAAATAAATAAATAAATAAATAAATAAATAAATAAATAAATAAATAAATAAATAAATAAATAAATAAATAAATAAATAAATAAATAAATAAATAAATAAATAAATAAATAAATAAATAAATATTTTTTAAAAAAAAATAGAAGGAAGGAAGGAGAGAGGGGGGAAAAAAGACATTACAATGTCTGACAGCAGGACAGAAATGAACTCAACAATCTGAACATCTGGTAGTTGTAACCTTGGTAACTTAAGGTCACTCTTCAATGCTAAGATTGTTTCCCCCAAACAAGCCATTGCAACCTTCTGATTCAAATAAGCAAATTCACCTCCTGGGTTTAAAAAGAATGGAGATAACCTACCCATTCTTTTTATGTCTTTCATAGCCTCTCAGCCTTACTCAACACCATCAGTTGCTGCGAGTTACCCAACTTCAGGTAATTTCAATAATTCTTATTAGTTGTAACTTAGCTTGGCAAAGTCACCCTAGGCAATAAGGTAGTGATTTAGGGGCCAAATGTCCTGGGTTGTCTTCCTCATGGCCTCATTAACCAGCTGTGAGCCCTCCAGCAAACCTCTGAACTGCGCCATTCCTCAGTTTTCTCCTCTAGCTAGGGAGGAGGATGACAACATTCTTCTCCGGAGGCTGTGTTGGGATTCAGTGGATCTCTCTGTACAGAGTGACCAGGGCCATATTTGCTGTACAACGCAACACACCATTTAGATGTCAGTCATGATCTTCTGACCTCGAAATCAACCAGAACACTATGGGGATTTATCTCTGAGAATGGCTTTCTCCTTGACAAAATTGTTAAGAATAAAGAAGCTGAAAGCATCACTTTTTAGTTTGCTCCTGACTCTGGACAGTAGTTGTTCTGTTTCAAATTAGTTCAACTACTCTTCTATGGCAGGTCTTAGAAAAAAGTAAAATGTGCAGAGAAGAGTTGAGAAAAAAGAGAAGTGGCCCCAAACCTTCAGAGGAAGCACAAGGATAGGTTATACTGAACAGCAGAGATCCTTAAAGGATTTTTTCTTGACTTTAAAGTATATATGTTTATTTTCAACTATCAATCTCCATACTTTGGTTTTCTTGAGCTTATATGAGCTGCATGTATCCTAAACATACACTAGTTGAGTGATTCCCTGCAGAGAAAGAGAATAAGAAGAGAATTCAGTTTCTACCCACAAAGTGTCTAAAGATAATCCACAAGATAGAGAGCCCACAGGCAACTGAAAGTTAAACATATTTGTTATTAACCAAGATGTATAATTTTCTTTTATTTCTATCTGTCCTTAGAATCTTTTCCAAAGCCAACAGAGGTGCCCACATCGACAGGTAATCCTTTCTTCTCTCTTCAGTTGCCTTCCCTTTGTAGTTTTAGTTTATCATTACTGTGGGAGGAAGCACTCCTACTGAGTACACCATCCATTTCCACTTTCCTCCACTGCCTCAAGCTGGCCCTACAAACGGCTGCTACTGGAAGAAGGGCTATGTTTGGATTCGCCCAGAGAATCTGTGACTGGAAAGTTAGATGAAAAAAAAAGCTGTGAGATGCAAGAATGGCTTTAGGTGGTTGGTTTGGAAGTCAACAAGTAGAAAGGTTGAGAGTGCCCTGCTGACCCCAGATATCTGCATGTCTCCATTTATGAGTTCACCTTGGCTGTATTCTAAACATGTCCAGCTTCTACTCCTTTTTATAATCATGCCCTTTGAACATGAGGGCAAGCCTGCAATGATGGTCTTTTACATTCCCTGGAGTATCTTCACACATGGGTTATACCTGATCCTGGGAACAACATGGATGGGAGCTATTGTTATTGTTACTTCATCAACATATGCAAGGGCACACAGAAGCTCTCGCACACACATAGAGGTAATATGTATGATAGATTCTCATTAAAAAAAAAAAAAAACCTGTGAGTGTCATAAACTAAGACTGCACAACAAACAATGAAAGGATAACTATGCAGTGGTATAGGTGTTTATCCAACTAGCCCAGGAACAACCATTCCTTAACCAATCATGACCTCAAATAACACACTGAGTAGTAGCCAAGACAAAAATTGAAATGAAATGAAATAAAGGGGGTGCAGTCACTGGTGTGGTGATTAAGGAAGCTGGATCCCACATGGCCAACTCAATGATTTGAGACAGGGATCTGGCAGCTTGAAAAACATGCTGGGCATGTGAGCATTCATGCCCAAAATCCTAAGAGGAAAATGAAGAAGAAGGAATTACAGTGTGATACTTTTCCCTGGAAGGCAATTTCTCACTTTTCTTCTCTCACTGTCTCTGTCTGTCTCCAGAGAGTGCATGTGCCCTGTAGTAAAACAACCCAAGAAACAAATCCAAGAAAAAATAAATAAAAAGGGAAGCAATTTTGTTATCTTCAATTGTCAGTGCACAATTCCCAGGAAATAGCTTGACTTTTTGGTGGTCTTTCCTCTGAGCCTTCTTGGATATCATTTTTTGTCATGTTTACTAAGGTCTGAATCTACGGCTGGTGAGCGGGTCATGCAGATGTGAACGCCAGGGCAAGGTCTACCATGCCAATACCTGGGCTACTCTGTGTGATGATAACATCCTCCACAGAGGATGCCTACGTAGTCTGCAGACCACTTGGTTGTGTCTGCCCTTCCAGAGGTCAGCTTCAACCCTGGCTCGGGGAAGATCCTCCTTGAAGATGTCAACTGCAGAGGAAAGGAGTCCTCCTCCCTGGGGCAATGCCCTCACAGAGGCTGGCTCACCCACAACTGTGGGCATCAAGAAGATGCTGGTGTCATCTGCTCAAGGAACTGAAAGTCTCCCTGGGCCAGTCATGGAGCTGCCCAAGCCTAGCCCAGAACTCTAGATAGATACTAGAAATATCTCTGTGCATAAAACTTTGTCCCATGTTGTAGACAACAGATTGTTGTTTGAGCTCTGAAAATATGTGAGCTGAGACAATCCACATAAGACATTTAGTCAAGCATCAAAAAAGCCATAAATACAAAAAAATATTATTATTTAGTTAGTTATTATAGCAATTTCCATCAAAATTATTGCCTCAGAGTTTCTAGCTGGGTGAGATAACCCACACCAGGCCGTGTAAAGTCAGAGGAAGCAATAAATCTTCCATGCTTGAGAATGACTGCAGCTTTCTTGCATCACATATAAACTGAGAAAGTGATATTGAAAATACTCTTCTATCCACTTTCCATGATTAAACCACCCTTATGTTTCTTTTATCTCTTCAGATTCTGCAGCTGCTGGACATCCAGGTGTCTATGAGTTTCTATCCATTTTATTTACTGACCTGTGACTGGGGTCCCCGTGCTGGGTCTGCCTTACTAGCTTTTATATCTTTGACAATGCCCTGAGCTCCCTTCCCTCCCCCCTCCCAGAAGGTGAAGACTATTTCCTGTTCCCTCAGGGGCCCTGCTATGCACCCAGACAATAGATGGTTTGGAGTGCTCACAGGGTGACTTTTCTTCTGCATAGAAGAGCTGCATTTCAACAGGACTTTGGCACTAACTCTTGACCCAAAGTGGTGATTCATGCAATAGAAGTGGTCAAAGAGGGTAGAAGAGCCTGGTGGTAGATGAGCTGGGGGCAGGCTGGACCCTGGGGCATGATCTGCTTCTCCACCTGCAGAGCCTATCTGGAAGGCAGCTGCTAAACTCTATGCTCCTGACAAGGCTCCCTGCCTGTAGGGTCATATCCTTACCATGCCAATATGAATTTTATTTCTTTTATTTTCTTATTATTAATCAGAATAACACACATGTTTATAAGCTACTATTGTGTTTTAAAAGATAACTATTCAATAGGGACCATTTAAAGGGAAACTCATTTATGTGATTTAGACAGTATTCAAAAAATATATGAAATTTCATTGTCTGTAACACACTTACAATGACTACTTTTCTCTTTTATGTGTATAGTTTCTTCAACTCCTGAAGAGCATTCGAATGTTTTCCATCAAATAGGTACTTTTCCTGTTCTTACATTGTGTAACTTGTGTCCCACCATTTGTGACCAACAGACATTATTTCTCATGGTCCTACTATTATATGGAATGAAATCTGTGCAAAGACAAGTTGGTAGGGCCAGCAGGTGTGGTGGTAGTTAAGGTACTGAATTCCCACATGGCCAACCAAGGTTTATGTTCCAGACTTGGCAGCTTAAAAATCATGCTGAGTGCATGTGCATGTGTGCCCAAAATCCTAGCAGGAAATGGAGAACAAGGATTTTGGTGTGGCCGTCCTCCCTAGGGAGTGATTTCTCACTTTCTCTCTCTCTCTCTCTCTCTTTCTCTTTCTCTCTCTCCAGCAAACATACACACCCTATGACAAAATCTAAAAAAAAAAATTTTTTTAAAGGCAAGCTGGTAATAAGGTCGATTCCCCTAGTGTTGGGATCTTTTCAAGGAGCAAACCTACTTACCCACCTCAGTAACATCATCAAAGGCCTGTATTAATGCCTAGTTCTAGCTAGTACTCTTGTACAAAGGGACTTTAAAAAAAGTTCATGGGAAAATGGAATTAACATATAGATTTATTTGAGTGTAAAAACTTTCTGAAATCCGTATGTATAGATTTTCATAGTCCACATTTTCTATGGATTTTTTTCCAGAGTGTATGTGCACATGAGAGAAAGAGAGAAAGCACACCCTCCCTCCAGTGAGGCCTAGTCATACTGCAATCCTTCCTTCATTTCTCCAACCTGGCAGGATCCTGGGCTTGCACACATATACCCACCATGTTTTTCAAGCTGGCAGAACCAGAATTCAAACCACAGGCAGCCATGTGGAATCTGGTTACCCCCACATAATACTTCACTTCTGTGCTATGGGGCCTGCTTTCCATGAACTTTTTGAAGACCCCCGCACAGGCCCTTCTGAAAGGGACCCCATGAACTAGTCCCAAACTCTAGGGTCTCAGATCCTGAGAATCAACGTCATCCATTTTGGGTTCAGAGTTCCATTTCACGTGACCTATTCCTTACTTTCTTGCGGCAGTGATGCTAATCTCTCTGCTTGAGTTTCCAACCCCCACCCACCTCTGTCATCCCCTAATAATTCTTTATGATTTTATAAATTCAAGTGAAGTAAAACTAATTTTTTATTTCCATTTAATTACTGTACATCTTTACAGCATACAAAAGGGTTTTCCCAGCATGAATGCCGTGGGCATCAATCAAGCATAGACACTACCATGCACATTATCATCAACGGAGAACTTGTCACCCTGTGTCGGTTAATCTTTTTTTTTCTTGGTGGGGATTTTCTTTTAATATTCACATTTTATTGATTC
This sequence comes from Tupaia belangeri chinensis, assembly GCF_000334495.1. NCBI lineage: Eukaryota > Metazoa > Chordata > Mammalia > Scandentia > Tupaiidae > Tupaia > Tupaia belangeri. The sequence goes on along the minus strand of NW_006159577.1, from coordinate 4,465,655 downwards.
ACAGAAGATCTTAATTAAAGTAAATACTTTCAATAGCAAGTGCAACTAATATAAATATATCTATGAACTCATGTCTGACTTTAAGCATAAAACTCATTTTGGTAGCAGATGTGAGTAGAATGAACGAACTATAAAGTAACACCTAGCTGAGGCCATATAGCTTCCTGCGGTCATTAAGTAAGTATTTTTGTTTGTTTTTATAATGTATTTTTTAATTTCCAGAAATGCAGTTTTAGCTTTAATAAATCAAAATCAAAAAATGTTAAGAAAAATTGCTTAAGACTTAAAGCCTGGAAAAAGGTTAGGATTCTGTTCAAATAGTAGGTAGATACTAAAAACTCAAATAACAGATATGGACAGAGCTAAAATGTAGTAACAAGCGCACTGTAATTTTCTTCTGAAACTCTTTTTTTCTCTCTCCATTCCCCCTTTTACTAGAGAGGCATAAACTTACTTGCAAAAAAAGTAAGTTTCGTCTCAATTTGGTCTGTTATTTGCACAAAGCCCAAGAAGAATACTAATTGATTTAGTTGACTTTGCTGGAACCTTTATAAGGAACTTCAGATTACATCTTTAAAAGGTCTCTGAAGTCTACTGAGCCAAGTCAGGAATTCACCATCTGTCTGACTGTGCCTTTAAGTACCTGTACCTGAAAAATTTTAGGGGTCTGTGAGGAAGTAACATAACATTCTTTCTTTCTTTCTTTATTTGTTTGTTTATTTGTTTATTTTTTGAGAGGTTTTTGCTATAGGGTGTGTGCACTCGCCAGAAAGACAGAGACACAGAGTAGCAGAAAGCAAGAAATCATCCCCCCCCCCCCCCCCCCCCCCCCCGAGGGGATGGCTACGCAGCAATCCCTTCTCCTCCATTCTCCTCTTGGATCTTGGGCATGCATGCACATGCGCCCGGCATGAGTTTAAGCCACCAGGTCTGGGACTTGAACAGTGGTTGACTACATGGGAGTTCAGCAACATAGCCATTACACCAACTGCTGGTCCTGAAAGTAACATTCTTTATTTACCTGCCAGGCAGAACTGTTTATGGTACCAGGCAATCTTTCCAAGAGTTTCTGTTGGCTTTCTTGAGATCTACATTAGTTCCTTAGCTTTGGACATGACATTCCAGACAAAGCCATGGCAATAACCAGTATTTCCAACTTCTGATGCAAGGTTGCAAGTCAACAGATATTATTGAACTTATGCAAATACAGTTTGTTTTTTTAAGAGAGATTTTTGCTATGAAGCACATGCACTCACAGAGAGACAGAGAGAGACAGAAAACGAGAAGTCACCCCTCAGGGGGGATACTTACACCATAATCCCTACTCCTCCCTTCTCCTCCTCTTGGGATCTTGGATATGCATACACATACACCTGGTGTAAGTTTTAAGCCACCAGGTCTGGGATTCGAACCACAGTCAACTACATGGGAGTCCAGCGATGTAACCATTATGCCATCTGCTGGTCCCAGAAAAACTATTTTTTTCCTGAGAATTTATGATGGTGGGACCAGCACTTAGTTCAGCACTATGTTGCTGAACTCCCATGTAATTGACCACAGTTCAAGTCCCGGACCCGGTGGCTTAAACTCATGCCGGGCGTATGTGCGTGCATGCCCAAGATTCCAAGAGGAGAATGGAGGAGAAGGGATTGCAGAGTGGCCATCCCCCCTGGGGGGTGATTTCTTGCTTTCTGCCCCTCTGTCTCTCTCTGTCTTTCTGGTGCGTGCACGTGCCCTATAGCAAAAACCTCTCTTTAAAAAAAAAAGAGAGAGAGAGAGAAAATTTATGATGGTCTTTAAAAGACCTGGGTTAAATATCCAATGTATGAACTCCAAGCACTTAGTTGTATTTTTTTTATTTTTTAGAGAAATTGAGGGATTGGAAGGTATAGTAGCAGGGAGGGCAATTATAGATACTAGAGACAGTGTAGGAGGGGATGGGTAATGGGAGTGGGAGAAAGTGGGTATGGAAAAGAAAAAAACATTTAACAGACATAAAAATGAAAAGTTATCTGTCAATGATAATGTATGTGGTAATATTTTTTACTTGACTGATATGCACCATATCAGTGCTGGGAAAAATCATTTTGTACACAGTGATTAAATGTAATAAGAAAAATAAAAAATAAATTAAAAAAAAGAAAAACAAGGTGTGAAACGGCATGCACAGGACATTAAAAGCAGAGTGTTATTTTTTTAAGTATAACATGCTTTCTATAAAGCCAGTCTATGGCCCATATTCCTATTCTAAAACTGCCCTGTAAAGAGAGGCATTATGGAGTCATACTAAACCTCAGACACAGAAAGCAGTCATATCTTTCCTTCTGCACATTTAATGCTCCTATAGATACATGGTCCCTCAAGAGCACACTGCAAACCAGGTTGGCATTATCTGACTGAAGTGCTATCTCCTTTGAGAACTGAAGGAATCTTCTCACGCTGACTTGGCTCTTGGCTCCTGCAGATCTGCCGGTGGTGAGGCTGGCCAATGGGAAGAGCAGGTGCGAGGGCCGCGTGGAGATCCTCCACAACGGCGCCTGGGGATCTGTGTGCGACGACCTCTGGGACCTGCCCGCCGCCCAGGTAGTATGCAGGCAGCTGGACTGTGGGGCAGCCGTGGCAGCCCCGAGGAGAGGTCTGTTTGGCGACGGCTCTGGCCCCATCTTCCTAGACGACGTGAGGTGCACAGGCAACGAGAGCAGCCTGGGGCAGTGCCGCCACCTTGGCCTGTCCGTCCATAACTGTGGACACCACGAGGATGCCGGAGCTGTCTGCTCAGGTACCTGAACTCCACAGAGACTGGTTTCCCTCCCAAGCAGCACAGTCATATTTGCAAGGCAGTCAACCCCAAACAGCATGGGGTCCCAGATGGGGCGACCAACTTGTCCCAGTTTGCCTGACTTTCTTGGTGTTACTACTGAAAGCTGTGTCCTGGGAATCCCCTCAGATGCAGACAACCCAGGACACTGGTCACCTTCGACTCAAGAAAGGAGATTCCTAATGTCACAAACTGTCCCCCTACCCCTAAAAAGAGGAGATGTAGGGACCAGCAGTTAGCGTAATGGCTATGTCGCTGGACTCCCACATAGTCGACCGTGGTTTGAGTCTCGGACCCAGTGGCTTAAAACTCACGCCGGGCGCGGGTGCGTGCGTGCCCA